>NW_027192696.1:696241-1044362 GCF_949987515.2 Delphinus delphis | reverse complement strand
CCATTTCGTTGAGCAAGGATTAGCTCTTGTCTATTCCATATTTGGATTAAGGAACTTTATCTGTGCTCATTTCAATCTCTGGTTTTATGCAGCACCCCAACTCACCTTTACCCTTAAGCAAGCATAAGTTGGTTTTCTAAATTTGAGACCCTGTTCTGTTCTGTAATTCAGTTCCTGTGTAGCCAAGTTTACATTCCGTGTATTAGTGATATCTTATGATGTTTCTTTTTCTGTGTGACTTATTTCAGTTAGAATCATCGTACCTGAATCTACTCATTATGCAGTTACGGGCCTGATGACATAGATTTCATTGCTGAGTGATACTGCATTGTACGTAAGTACCACAAGTTCTTTATCCATTTTTCACTTTCTGCGATGTTGAACTTGTACTGTAAACGAGGTTCTTGTAAACAGAGCCGTTCCAAACTTTGGGGTGGCTGTGTCTTTTTGATTTTAATTTCCCTAAGCTATAGGACCATAAGTGGAAGTGCCCTAGGTTCTGTTGCTTTGTTTTTTAGATGTTTCAGGAAACACCATACACTTCTCCCAAGTGGTTGTTGGCAATTTACATCCCGCCCATCAGCATAACAAGGCTCCCAGTTCTCCATGGCCTGTCCTGCCTTTCTGGATTTTACACTTTTTTCAGATGGCCCTTTTGACCGGGGGGAAGTGAGACTTCATTGTAGTGCAGATTTCCTTTGCAAGCTTGCTTGGTTGGCCAAAAAGGGCGTATGCGTTTTTTCCTGAATATATTCAGGAAAAAACGCATACGCCCTTTTTGGCCAAGTGCATCATTGTGGACCTTCTGCCTCTTTTCCTATGCTTTCAATGCAATTCCAGTCTACCTCCTGAAATCGGTTTCCTGCAATTCTGCCCCGCTTTCAAGTCCTCTTGGCAGCCTTACTTCAGTCTATTTTTGGACGATAGCTGTCATTTATAACTCTGCAGGTTTGTGAGTTACAGTGCCCCTGAGCTCCTTTCTTCAACTCGCTTTCTTGTGACCTGGCCGCAACACCGCAGGATGGCTTCAGGACCTAATCTGGTTCCGGCACGGCACGCTGAGCCTTTGGTTAATTCCTCTTCCTGGTGGGAAATGAGAGTTAAATTTGCCCGTCCAGACACCTCCAGCTAGCCTCTCATTGGTTCTCGCTATTCCTGTTCATCTTCCGCAGAAATTGCAAACTGGGCCAAACAGGAGGTTAAAGGGACTGACTCTCCAAGTAGGGAGAGTGTTAGTAAAGCGTCTGGAATGTTGCACCCGAGTACCAGGGTACGAAAACTGAGACATATTTGAACACGTCTCCCGATCACATGGTTGATCATACTCTGGGTTCCACATGCATGTTTTAGCTGAAGGAAGAATACCTTAAACCTGGAGAGTTGAGACCCGTGTAATGGGTACCATGCAATATAACTTCAAAGGGTCTTCATTTGCTCACCGAACCTCTCCAATCCTATCACTGCTGTGTTTATTCCCCTGTACACACGCTTGATTCTCTTTCGGAGACATAGCAATCCATAGGTTTTAAGATACTTACTAGTCAGGTACATTCTTAGGCGTTTAATATGCGGTGTTGAGTCCATTTCGTTGAGCAAGGAGTAGCTCTTGTCTATTCCATATTTGACTTAAGGAACTTTATCTGTGCTCATTTCAATCTCTGGTTTTATGCAGCACCCCAACTCACCTTTACCCTTAAGCAAGCATAAGTTGGTTTTCTAAATTTGAGTCCCTGTTCTGTTCTGTAATTCAGTTCCTGTGTAGCCAAGTTTACATTCCGTGTATTACTGATATCTTATGATGTTTCTTTTTCTGTGTGACTTACTTCAGTTAGAATCATCATACCTGAATCCACTCATTGTGCTGCTACGGGCCTGATGACACAGATTTCATTGCTGAGTGATATTGCTTTGTAAGTAAATACCACAACTTCTTTATCCATTTTTCACTTTCTGCGATGTTGAACTTGTACTGTAAACGAGGTTCTTGTAAACAGAGCCATTCCAAACTTTGGGGTGGCTGTGTCTTTTTGATTTTAATTTCCCTAAGCTATAGGACCATAAGTGGAAGTGCCCTAGGTTCTGTTGCTTTGTTTTTTAGATGTTTCAGGAAACACCATACACTTCTCCCGAGTGGTTGTTGGCAATTTACATCCCGCCCATCAGCATAACAAGGCTCCCAGTTCTCAATGGCCTGTTGCCTTTCTGGATTTTACACTTTTTTCAGATGGCCCTTTTGACCGGGGGGAAGTGAGACTTCATTGTAGTGCAGATTTCCTTTGCAAGCTTGCTTGGTTGGCCAAAAAGGGCGTATGCGTTTTTTCCTGAATATATTCAGGAAAAAACGCATACGCCCTTTTTGGCCAAGTGCATCATTGTGGACGTTCTGCCTCTTTTCCTATGCTTTCAATGCAATTCCAGTCTACCTCCTGAAATCGGTATCCTGCAATTCTGCCCCGCTTTCAAGTCCTCTTGGCAGCCTTACTTCAGTCTATTTTTGGACGATAGCTGTCACTTATAACTCTGCAGGTTTGTGAATTACAGTGCCCCTGAGCTCCTTTCTTCAACTCGCTTTCTTGTGACCTGGCCGCAACACCGCAGGATGGCTTCAGGCCCTAATCTGGTTCCGGCACGGCACGCTGAGCCTTTGGTTAATTCCTCTTCCTGGTGGGAAATGAGAGTTAAATTTGCCCGTCCAGACACCTCCAGCTAGTCTCTCATTGGTTCTCGCTATTCCTGTTCATCTTCTGCAGAAATTGCAAACTGGGCCAAACAGGAGGTTAAAGGGACTGACTCTCCAACTGGGGAGAGTGTTAGTAAAGCGTCTGGAATGTTGCACCCGAGTACCAGGGGAGGAAAACTGAGACATATTTGAACATGTCTCCCGTTCACATGGTTGATCATACTCTGGGTTCCACATGCATGTTTTAGCTGAAGGAAGAATACCTTAACCTGGAGAGTTGAGACCCGTGTAATGGGTACCATGCAATATGACTTCAAAGGGTCTTCATTTGCTCACCGAACCTCTCCAATCCTATCACTGCTGCGTTTATTCCCCTGTACACACGCTTGATTCTCTTTTGGAGACATAGCAATCCATAGGTTTTAAGATACTTACTAGTCAGGTACATTCTTAGGCGTTTAATATGGGGTGTTGAGTCCATTTCGTTGAGCAAGGAGTAGCTCTTGTCTATTCCATATTTGGCTTAAGGAACTTTATCTGTGCTTATTTCAATCTTTGGTTTTATGCAGCACCCCAACTCACCTTTCCCCTTAAGCAAGCATAAGTTGGTTTTCTAAATTTGAGACCCTGTTCTGTTTTGGAATTCAGTTCCTGTGTAGCCATGTTTACATTCCGTGTATTAGTGATATCTTATGATGTTTCTTTTTCTGTGTGACTTATTTCAGTTAGAATAATCATACCTGAATCCCCTCATTATGCTGCTACGGGCCTGATGATATAGATTTCATTGCTGAGTGATACTGCATTGTACGTAAGTACCACAAGTTCTTTATCCATTTTTCACTTTCTGTGATATTGAACTTGTACTGTAAGCGAGGTTCTTGTAAACAGAGCCGTTCCAAACTTTGGGGTGGCTGTGTCTTTTTGATTTTAATTTCCCTAAGGTATAGGACCATAAGTGGAAGTGCCCTAGGCTCTGTTGCTTTGTTTTTTAGATGTTTCAGGAAACACCATACACTTCTCCCGAGTGGTTGTTGGCAATTTACATCCCGCCCATCAGCATAACAAGGCTCCCAGTTCTCCATGGCCTGTCCTGCCTTTCTGGATTTTACACTTTTTTCAGATGGCCCTTTTGACCGGGGGGAAGTGAGACTTCATTGTAGTGCAGATTTCCTTTGCAAGCTTGCTTGGTTGGCCAAAAAGGGCGTATGCGTTTTTTCCTGAATATATTCAGGAAAAAACGCATAGGCCCTTTTTGGCCAAGTGCATCATTGTGGACGTTCTGCCTCTTTTCCTATGCTTTCAATGCAATTCCAGTCTACCTCCTGAAATCGGTTTCCTGCAATTCTGCCCCGCTTTCAAGTCCTCTTGGCAGCCTTACTTCAGTCTATTTTTTGACGATAGCTGTCATTTATAACTCTGCAGGTTTGTGAATTACAGTGCCCCTGAGCTCCTTTCTTCAACTCGCTTTCTTTTGAGCTGGCCGCAACACCGCAGGATGGCTTCAGGCCCTAATCTGGTTCCGGTATGGCACACTGAGCCTTTGGTTATTTCCTATTCCTGGTGGGAAATGAGAGTTAAATTTGCCCGTCCAGACACCTCCAGCTAGCCTCTCATTGGTTCTCGCTATTCCTGTTCATCTTCCGCAGAAATTGCAAACTGTGCCAAACAGGAGGTTAAAGGCGCTGACTCTCCAAGTGGGGAGAGTGTTAGTAAAGCGTCTGGAATGTTGCACCCGAGTACCAGGGGAGGAAAACTGAGACATATTTGAACACGTCTCCCGTTCACATGGTTGATCATACTTGGGATCCACATGCATGTTTTAGCTGAAGGAAGAATACCTTAAACCTGGAGAGTTGAGACCCGTGTAATGGGTACCATGCAATATGACTTCAAAGGGTCTTCATTTGCTCACCGAACCTCTCCAATCCTATCACTGCTACGTTTATGCCCCTGTACACATGCTTGATTCTCTTATGGAGACATAGCAATCCATAGGTTTTAAGATACTTACTAGTCAGGTACATTCTTAGGCGTTTAATATGGGGTGTTGAGTCCATTTCGTTGAGCAAGGAGTAGCTCTTGTCTATTCCATATTTGGCTTAAGGAACTTTATCTGTGCTCATTTCAATCTCTGGTTTTATGCAGCACCCCAACTCACCTTTCCCCTTAAGCAAGCATAAGTTGGTTTTCTAAATTTGAGACCCTGTTCTGTTCTGTAATTCAGTTCCTGTGTAGCCAAGTTTACATTCCGTGTATTACTGATATCTTATGATGTTTCTTTTCTGTGTGACTTACTTCAGTTAGAATCATCATACCTGAATCCACTCATTGTGCTGCTAAGGGCCTGATGACACAGATTTCATTGCTGAGTGATATTGCTTTGTAAGTAAATACCACAACTTCTTTATCCATTTTTCACTTTCTGCGATGTTGAACTTGTACTGTAAACGAGGTTCTTGTAAACAGAGCCGTTCCAAACTTTGGGGTGGCTGTGTCTTTTTGATTTTAATTTCCCTAAGCTATAGGACCATAAGTGGAAGTTCCCTAGGTTCTGTTGCTTTGTTTTTTAGATGTTTCAGGAAACACCATACACTTCTCCCGAGTGGTTGTTGGCAATTTACATCCCGCCCATCAGCATAACAAGGCTCCCAGTTCTCCATGGCCTGTCCTGCCTTTCTGGATTTTACACTTTTTTCAGATGGCCCTTTTGACCGGGGGGAAGTGAGACTTCATTGTAGTGCACATTTCCTTTGCAAGCTTGCTTGGTTGGCCAAAAAGGGCGTATGCGTTTTTTCCTGAATATATTCAGGAAAAAACGCATACGCCCTTTTTGGCCAAGTGCATCATTGTGGACGTTCTGCCTCTTTTCCTATGCTTTCAATGCAATTCCAGTCTACCTCCTGAAATCGGTTTCCTGCAATTCTGCCCCGCTTTCAAGTCCTCTTGGCAGCCTTACTTCAGTCTATTTTTGGACGATAGCTGTCATTTATAACTCTGCAGGTTTGTGAATTACAGTGCCCCTGAGCTCCTTTCTTCAACTCGTTTCTTGTGAGCTGGCCGCAACACCGCAGGATGGCTTAAGGCCCTAATCTGGTTCTGGCACGGCACGCTGAGCCTTTGGTTATTTCCTCTTCCTGGTGGGAAATGAGAGTTAAATTTGCCCGTCCAGACACCTCCAGCTAGTCTCTCATTGGTTCTCGCTATTCCTGTTCATCTTCCGCAGAAATTGCAAACTGGGCCAAACAGGAGGTTAAAGGGACTGACTCTCCAAGTGGGGAGAGTGTTAGTAAAGCTTCTGGAATGTTGCACCTGAGTACCAGGGTACGAAAACTGAGACATATTTGAACACGTCTCCCGATCACATGGTTGATCATACTCTAGGTTCCACATGCATGTTTTAGCTGAGGGAAGAATACCTTAAACTTGGGTAGTTGAAACCCGTGGAATGGGTACCATGCAATATGACTTCAAAGGGTCTTCATTTGCTCACCGAACCTCTCCAAACCTATCACTGCTGCGTTTATGCCCCTGTACACACGCTTGATTCTCTTTCGGAGACATAGCAATCCATAGGTTTTAAGATACTTACTAGTCAGGTACATTCTTAGGCGTTTAATATGCGGTGTTGAGTCAATTTCGTTGAGCAAGGAGTAGCTCTAGTCTATTCCATATTTGGCTTAAGGAACTTTATAAGTGCTCATTTCAATCTCTGGTTTTCTGCAGCACCCCAACTCACCTTTCCCCTTAAGCAAGCATAAGTTGGTTTTCTAAATTTGAGACCCTGTTCTCTTTTGCAATTCAGTTCCTGTGTAGCCAAGTTTACATTCTGTGTATTAGTGATACCTTATGATGTTTCTTTTTCTGTGTGACTTATTTCAGTTAGAATCATCGTACCTGAATCCACTCATTATGCTGCTACGGGCCTGATGACATAGATTTCATTGCTGAGTGATACTGCATTGTATGTAAGTACCACAAGTTCTTTATCCATTTTTCACTTTCTGTGATATTGAAATTGTACGGTAAACGAGGTTCTTGTAAACAGAGGCGTCCCAAACTTTGTGGTGGCTGTGTCTTTTTGATTTTAATTTCCCTAAGCTATAGGACCATAAGTGGAAGTGCCCTAGGCTCTGTTGCTTTGTTTTTTAGATGTTTCAGGAAACACCATACACTTCTCCGGAGTGTCTGTTGGCAATTTACATCCCGCCCATCAGCATAACAAGGCTCCCAGTTCTCCATGGCCTGTCCTGCCTTTCTGGATTTTACACTTTTTTCAGATGGCCCTTTTGACCGGGGGGAAGTGAGACTTCATTGTAGTGCAGATTTCCTTTGCAAGCTTGCTTGGTTGGCCAAAAAGGGCGTATGCGTTTTTTCCTGAATATATTCAGGAAAAAACGCATACGCCCTTTTTGGCCAAGTGCATCATTGTGGACGTTCTGCCTCTTTTCCTATGCTTTCAATGCAATTCCAGTCTACCTCCTGAAATCGGTTTCCTGCAATTCTGACCCGCTTTCAAGTCCTCTTGGCAGCCTTACTTCAGTCTATTTTTGGACGATAGCTGTCATTTATAACTCTGCAGGTTTGTGAATTACAGTGCCCCTGAGCTCCTTTCTTCAACTCGCTTTCTTGTGAGCTGGCCGCAACACCGCAGGATGGCTTCAGGCCCTAATCTGGTTCCGGCACGGCACGCTGAGCCTTTGGTTATTTCCTCTTCCTGGTGGGAAATCAGAGTTAAATTTGCCCGTCCAGACACCTCCAGCTAGTCTCTCATTGGTTCTCGCTATTCCTGTTCATCTTCATCAGAAATTGCAAACTGGGCCAAACAGGAGGTTAAAGGCGCTGACTCTCCAAGTGGGGAGATTGTTAGTAAAGCGTCTGGAATGTTGCATCCGAGTACCAGCGTACGAAAACTGAGACATATTTGAACACGTCTCCCGATCACATGGTTGATCATACTCTAAGTTCCACATGCATGTTTTAGCTGAAGGAAGAATACCTTAAACCTGGGTAGTTGAAACCCGTGGAATGGGTACCATGCAATATGACTTCAAAGGGTCTTCATTTGCTCACGAACCTCTCCAATCCTATCACTGCTGCGTTTATGCCCCTGTACACATGCTTGATTCTCTTTCGGAGACATAGCAATCCATAGGTTTTAAGATACTTACTAGTCAGGTATATTCTTAGTCGTTTAATATGCAGTGTTGAGTCCATTTCGTTGAGCAAGGAGTAGCTCTTGTCTATTCCATATTTGGCTTAAGGAACTTTATCTGTGCTTATTTCAATCTTTGGTTTTATGCAGCACCCCAACTCACCTTTCCCCTTAAGCAAGCATAAGTTGGTTTTCTAAATTTGAGACCCTGTTCTGTTTTGGAATTCAGTTCCTGTGTAGCCATGTTTACATTCCGTGTATTAGTGATATCTTATGATGTTTCTTTTTCTGTGTGACTTATTTCAGTTAGAATAATCATACCTGAATCCCCTCATTATGCTGCTACGGGCCTGATGATATAGATTTCATTGTTGAGTGATACTGCATTGTACGTAAGTACCACAAGTTCTTTATCCATTTTTCACTTTCTGTGATATTGAACTTGTACTGTAAGCGAGGTTCTTGTAAACAGAGCCGTTCCAAACTTTGGGGTGGCTGTGTCTTTTTGATTTTAATTTCCCTAAGCTATAGGACCATAAGTTGAAGTGCCCTAGGCTCTGTTGCTTTGTTTTTTAGATGTTTCAGGAAACACCATATACTTCTCCCGAGTGTCTGTTGGCACTTTACATCCCGCCCATCAGCATAACAAGGCTCCCAGTTCTCCATGGTCTGTCCTGCCTTTCTGGATTTTACACTTTTTTCAGATGGCCCTTTTGACCGGGGGGAAGTGAGACTTCATTGTAGTGCAGATTTCCTTTGCAAGCTTGCTTGGTTGGCCAAAAAGGGCGTATGCGTTTTTTCCTGAATATATTCAGGAAAAAACGCATACGCCCTTTTTGGCCAAGTGCATCATTGTGGACGTTCTGCCTCTTTTCCTATGCTATCAATGCAATTCCAGTCTACCTCCTGAAATCGGTTTCCTGTAATTCTGCCCCGCTTTCAAGTCCTCTTGGCAGCCTTACTTCAGTCTATTTTTGGACGATAGCTGTCATTTATAACTCTGCAGGTTTGTGAATTACAGTGCACCTGAGCTCCCTTCTTCAACTCGCTTTCTTGTGAGCTGGCCGCAACACGGCAGGATGGCTTCAGGCCCTAATCTGTTTCCGGCACGGCACGCTGAGCCTTTGGTTATTTCCTCTTCCTGGTGGGAAATGAGAGTTAAATTTGCCCGTCCAGACACCTCCAGCTAGTCTCTCATTGGTTCTCCCTATTGCTGTTCATCTTCCGCAGAAATTGCAAACTGGGCCAAACAGGAGGTTAAAGGCGCTGACTCTCCAAGTGGGGAGAGTGTTAGTAAAGCATCTGGAATGTTGCACCCGAGAACCAGGGGAGGAAAACTGAGACATATTTGAACACGTCTCCCGTTCACACGGTCGATGATACTCTGGGTTCCACATGCATGTTTTAGCTGAAGGAAGAATACCTTAAACCTGGTTAGTTGAAACCCGTGGAATGGGTACCATGCAATATGACTTCAAAGGGTCTTCATTTGCTCACCGAACCTCTCCAATCCTATCACTGCTGCGTTTATGCCCCTGTACACACGCTTGATTCTCTTTTGGAGACATAGCAATCCATAGGTTTTAAGATACTTACTAGTCAGGTACATTCTTAGGCGTTTAATATGCGGTGTTGAGTCCATTTCGTTGAGCAAGGAGTAGCTCTTGTCTATTCCATAGTTGGCTTAAGGAACTTTATCTGTGCTCATTTCAATCTCTGGTTTTATGCAGCACCCCAACTCACCTTTCCCCTTAAGCAAGCATAAGTTGGTTTTCTAAATTAGAGACCCTGTTCTGTTCTGTAATTCAGTTCCTGTGTAGCCAAGTTTACATTCCGTGTATTACTGATATCTTATGATGTTTCTTTTTCTGTGTGACTTATTTCAGTTAGAATCATCATACCTGAATCCACTCATTGTGCTGCTAAGGGCCTGATGACATAGATTTCATAGCTGAGTGATATTGCTTTGTAAGAAAATACCACAACTTCTTTATCCATTTTTCTCTTTCTGCAATGTTGAACTTGTACTGTAAACTAGGTTCTTGTAAACAGAGCCGTTCCATACTTTGGGGTGGCTGTGTCTTTTTGATTTTAATTTCCCTAAGCTATAGGACCATAAGTGGAAGTGCACTAGGCTCTGTTGCTTTGTTTTTTAGATGTTTTAGGAAACACCATACACTTCTCCCGAGTGGTTGTTGGCAATTTACATCCCGCCCATCAGCATAACAAGGCTCCCAGTTCTCCATGGCCTGTCCTCCCTTTCTGGATTTTACACTTTTTTCAGATGGCCCTTTTGACCGGGGGGAAGTGAGACTTCATTGTAGTGCAGATTTCCTTTGCGAGCTTGCTTGGTTGGCCAAAAAGGGCGTATGCGTTTTTTCCTGAATATATTCAGGAAAAAACGCATACGCCCTTTTTGGCCAAGTGCATCATTGTGGACGTTCTGCCTCTTTTCCTATGCTTTCAATGCAATTCCATTCTACCTCCTGAAATCGGTTTCCTGCAATTCTGCCCCGCTTTCAAGTCCTCCTGGCAGCCTTACTTCAGTATATTTTTGGACAATAGCTGTCATTTATAACTCTGCAGGTTTGTGAATTACAGTGCCCCTGAGCTCCTTTCTTCAACTCCCTTTCTTGTGAGCTGGCCGCAACACCGCAGGATGGCTTCAGGCCCTAATCTGGTTCTGGCACGGCACGCTGAGCCTTTGGTTATTTCCTCTTCCTGGTGGGAAATGAGAGTTAAATTTGCCCGTCTATACACCTCCAGCTAGTCTCTCATTGGTTCTCCCTATTCCTGTTCATCTTCCGCAGAAATTGCAAACTGGGCCAAACAGGAGGTTAAAGGCGCTGACTCTCCAAGTGGGGAGAGTGTTAGTAAAGCGTCTGGAATGTTGCACCCGAGTACCAGGGGAGGAAAAAAGAGACATATTTGAACACGTCTCCCGTTCACACGGTTGATCATACTCTGGGTTCCACATGCATGTTTTAGCTGAAGGAAGAATACCTTAAACCTGGAGAGTTGAGTCCCGTGTAATGGGTACCATGTAATATGACTTCAAAGGGTCTTCATTTGCTCACCGAACCTCTCCAATCCTATCACTGCTGCGTTTATGCCCCTGTACACACGCTTGATTCTCTTTTGGAGACATAGCAATCCATAGGTTTTAAGATACTTACTAGTCAGGTACATTCTTAGGCGTTTAATATGGGGTGTTGAGTCCATTTCGTTGAGCAAGGAGTAGCTCTTGTCTATTCCATATTTGGCTTAAGGAACTTTATCTGTGCTCATTTCAATCTCTGGTTTTATGCAGCACCCCAACTCACCTTTCCCCTTAAGCAAGCATAATTTGGTTTTCTAAATTTGAGACCCTGTTCTGTTTTGGAATTCAGTTTCTGTGTAGCCAAGTTTACATTTCGTGTATTACTGATATCTTATGATGTTTCTTTTTCTGTGTGACTTATTTCAGTTAGAATCATCGTACCTGAATCCACTCATTATGCTGCTACAGGCCTGATGACATAGATTTCTTTGCTGAGTGATACTGCATTGTACGTAAGTACCACAAGTTCTTTATCCATTTTTCACTTTCTGTGATATTGAACTTGTACTGTAAGCGAGGTTCTTGTAAACAGAGCCGTTCCAAACTTTGGGGTGGCTGTGTCTTTTTGATTTTAATTTCCCTAAGCTATAGGACCATAAGTGGAAGTGCCCTAGGCTCTGTTGCTTTGTTTTTTAGATGTTTCAGGAAACACCATACACTTCTCCGGAGTGTCTGTTGGCAATTTACATCCCGCCCATCAGCATAACAAGGCTCCCAGTTCTCCATGGCCTGTCCTGCCTTTCTGGATTTTACACTTTTTTCAGATGGCCCTTTTGACCGGGGGGAAGTGAGACTTCATTGTAGTGCAGATTTCCTTTGCAAGCTTGCTTGGTTGGCCAAAAAGGGCGTATGCGTTTTTTCCTGAATATATTCAGGAAAAAACGCATAGGCCCTTTTTGGCCAAGTGCATCATTGTGGACGTTCTGCCTCTTTTCCTATGCTTTCAATGCAATTCCAGTCTACCTCCTGAAATCGGTTTCCTGCAATTCTGCCCCGCTTTCAAGTCCTCTTGGCAGCCTTACTTCAGTCTATTTTTTGACGATAGCTGTCATTTATAACTCTGCAGGTTTGTGAATTACAGTGCCCCTGAGCTCCTTTCTTCAACTCGCTTTCTTTTGAGCTGGCCGCAACACCACAGGATGGCTTCAGGCCCTAATCTGGTTCCGGTATGGCACACTGAGCCTTTGGTTATTTCCTATTCCTGGTGGGAAATGAGAGTTAAATTTGCCCGTCCAGACACCTCCAGCTAGCCTCTCATTGGTTCTCGCTATTCCTGTTCATCTTCCGCAGAAATTGCAAACTGTGCCAAACAGGAGGTTAAAGGCGCTGACTCTCCAAGTGGGGAGAGTGTTAGTAAAGCGTCTGGAATGTTGCACCCGAGTACCAGGGGAGGAAAACTGAGACATATTTGAACACGTCTCCCGTTCACATGGTTGATCATACTTGGGATCCACATGCATGTTTTAGCTGAAGGAAGAATACCTTAAACCTGGAGAGTTGAGACCCGTGTAATGGGTACCATGCAATATGACTTCAAAGGGTCTTCATTTGCTCACCGAACCTCTCCAATCCTATCACTGCTACGTTTATGCCCCTGTACACATGCTTGATTCTCTTATGGAGACATAGCAATCCATAGGTTTTAAGATACTTACTAGTCAGGTACATTCTTAGGCGTTTAATATGGGGTGTTGAGTCCATTTCGTTGAGCAAGGAGTAGCTCTTGTCTATTCCATATTTGGCTTAAGGAACTTTATCTGTGCTCATTTCAATCTCTGGTTTTATGCAGCACCCCAACTCACCTTTCCCCTTAAGCAAGCATAAGTTGGTTTTCTAAATTTGAGACCCTGTTCTGTTCTGTAATTCAGTTCCTGTGTAGCCAAGTTTACATTCCGTGTATTACTGATATCTTATGATGTTTCTTTTCTGTGTGACTTACTTCAGTTAGAATCATCATACCTGAATCCACTCATTGTGCTGCTAAGGGCCTGATGACACAGATTTCATTGCTGAGTGATATTGCTTTGTAAGTAAATACCACAACTTCTTTATCCATTTTTCACTTTCTGCGATGTTGAACTTGTACTGTAAACGAGGTTCTTGTAAACAGAGCCGTTCCAAACTTTGGGGTGGCTGTGTCTTTTTGATTTTAATTTCCCTAAGCTATAGGACCATAAGTGGAAGTTCCCTAGGTTCTGTTGCTTTGTTTTTTAGATGTTTCAGGAAACACCATACACTTCTCCCGAGTGGTTGTTGGCAATTTACATCCCGCCCATCAGCATAACAAGGCTCCCAGTTCTCCATGGCCTGTCCTGCCTTTCTGGATTTTACACTTTTTTCAGATGGCCCTTTTGACCGGGGGGAAGTGAGACTTCATTGTAGTGCACATTTCCTTTGCAAGCTTGCTTGGTTGGCCAAAAAGGGCGTATGCGTTTTTTCCTGAATATATTCAGGAAAAAACGCATACGCCCTTTTTGGCCAAGTGCATCATTGTGGACGTTCTGCCTCTTTTCCTATGCTTTCAATGCAATTCCAGTCTACCTCCTGAAATCGGTTTCCTGCAATTCTGCCCCGCTTTCAAGTCCTCTTGGCAGCCTTACTTCAGTCTATTTTTGGACGATAGCTGTCATTTATAACTCTGCAGGTTTGTGAATTACAGTGCCCCTGAGCTCCTTTCTTCAACTCGTTTCTTGTGAGCTGGCCGCAACACCGCAGGATGGCTTAAGGCCCTAATCTGGTTCTGGCACGGCACGCTGAGCCTTTGGTTATTTCCTCTTCCTGGTGGGAAATGAGAGTTAAATTTGCCCGTCCAGACACCTCCAGCTAGTCTCTCATTGGTTCTCGCTATTCCTGTTCATCTTCCGCAGAAATTGCAAACTGGGCCAAACAGGAGGTTAAAGGGACTGACTCTCCAAGTGGGGAGAGTGTTAGTAAAGCTTCTGGAATGTTGCACCTGAGTACCAGGGTACGAAAACTGAGACATATTTGAACACGTCTCCCGATCACACGGTTGATCATACTCTAGGTTCCACATGCATGTTTTAGCTGAGGGAAGAATACCTTAAACTTGGGTAGTTGAAACCCGTGGAATGGGTACCATGCAATATGACTTCAAAGGGTCTTCATTTGCTCACCGAACCTCTCCAAACCTATCACTGCTGCGTTTATGCCCCTGTACACACGCTTGATTCTCTTTCGGAGACATAGCAATCCATAGGTTTTAAGATACTTACTAGTCAGGTACATTCTTAGGCGTTTAATATGCGGTGTTGAGTCAATTTCGTTGAGCAAGGAGTAGCTCTAGTCTATTCCATATTTGGCTTAAGGAACTTTATAAGTGCTCATTTCAATCTCTGGTTTTCTGCAGCACCCCAACTCACCTTTCCCCTTAAGCAAGCATAAGTTGGTTTTCTAAATTTGAGACCCTGTTCTCTTTTGCAATTCAGTTCCTGTGTAGCCAAGTTTACATTCTGTGTATTAGTGATACCTTATGATGTTTCTTTTTCTGTGTGACTTATTTCAGTTAGAATCATCGTACCTGAATCCACTCATTATGCTGCTACGGGCCTGATGACATAGATTTCATTGCTGAGTGATACTGCATTGTATGTAAGTACCACAAGTTCTTTATCCATTTTTCACTTTCTGTGATATTGAAATTGTACGGTAAACGAGGTTCTTGTAAACAGAGGCGTCCCAAACTTTGTGGTGGCTGTGTCTTTTTGATTTTAATTTCCCTAAGCTATAGGACCATAAGTGGAAGTGCCCTAGGCTCTGTTGCTTTGTTTTTTAGATGTTTCAGGAAACACCATACACTTCTCCGGAGTGTCTGTTGGCAATTTACATCCCGCCCATCAGCATAACAAGGCTCCCAGTTCTCCATGGCCTGTCCTGCCTTTCTGGATTTTACACTTTTTTCAGATGGCCCTTTTGACCGGGGGGAAGTGAGACTTCATTGTAGTGCAGATTTCCTTTGCAAGCTTGCTTGGTTGGCCAAAAAGGGCGTATGCGTTTTTTCCTGAATATATTCAGGAAAAAACGCATACGCCCTTTTTGGCCAAGTGCATCATTGTGGACGTTCTGCCTCTTTTCCTATGCTTTCAATGCAATTCCAGTCTACCTCCTGAAATCGGTTTCCTGCAATTCTGACCCGCTTTCAAGTCCTCTTGGCAGCCTTACTTCAGTCTATTTTTGGACGATAGCTGTCATTTATAACTCTGCAGGTTTGTGAATTACAGTGCCCCTGAGCTCCTTTCTTCAACTCGCTTTCTTGTGAGCTGGCCGCAACACCGCAGGATGGCTTCAGGCCCTAATCTGGTTCCGGCACGGCACGCTGAGCCTTTGGTTATTTCCTCTTCCTGGTGGGAAATCAGAGTTAAATTTGCCCGTCCAGACACCTCCAGCTAGTCTCTCATTGGTTCTCGCTATTCCTGTTCATCTTCATCAGAAATTGCAAACTGGGCCAAACAGGAGGTTAAAGGCGCTGACTCTCCAAGTGGGGAGATTGTTAGTAAAGCGTCTGGAATGTTGCATCCGAGTACCAGCGTACGAAAACTGAGACATATTTGAACACGTCTCCCGATCACATGGTTGATCATACTCTAAGTTCCACATGCATGTTTTAGCTGAAGGAAGAATACCTTAAACCTGGGTAGTTGAAACCCGTGGAATGGGTACCATGCAATATGACTTCAAAGGGTCTTCATTTGCTCACGAACCTCTCCAATCCTATCACTGCTGCGTTTATGCCCCTGTACACATGCTTGATTCTCTTTCGGAGACATAGCAATCCATAGGTTTTAAGATACTTACTAGTCAGGTATATTCTTAGTCGTTTAATATGCGGTGTTGAGTCCATTTCGTTGAGCAAGGAGTAGCTCTTGTCTATTCCATATTTGGCTTAAGGAACTTTATCTGTGCTTATTTCAATCTTTGGTTTTATGCAGCACCCCAACTCACCTTTCCCCTTAAGCAAGCATAAGTTGGTTTTCTAAATTTGAGACCCTGTTCTGTTTTGGAATTCAGTTCCTGTGTAGCCATGTTTACATTCCGTGTATTAGTGATATCTTATGATGTTTCTTTTTCTGTGTGACTTATTTCAGTTAGAATAATCATACCTGAATCCCCTCATTATGCTGCTACGGGCCTGATGATATAGATTTCATTGTTGAGTGATACTGCATTGTACGTAAGTACCACAATTTCTTTATCCATTTTTCACTTTCTGTGATATTGAACTTGTACTGTAAGCGAGGTTCTTGTAAACAGAGCCGTTCCAAACTTTGGGGTGGCTGTGTCTTTTTGATTTTAATTTCCCTAAGCTATAGGACCATAAGTTGAAGTGCCCTAGGCTCTGTTGCTTTGTTTTTTAGATGTTTCAGGAAACACCATATACTTCTCCCGAGTGTCTGTTGGCACTTTACATCCCGCCCATCAGCATAACAAGGCTCCCAGTTCTCCATGGTCTGTCCTGCCTTTCTGGATTTTACACTTTTTTCAGATGGCCCTTTTGACCGGGGGGAAGTGAGACTTCATTGTAGTGCAGATTTCCTTTGCAAGCTTGCTTGGTTGGCCAAAAAGGGCGTATGCGTTTTTTCCTGAATATATTCAGGAAAAAACGCATACGCCCTTTTTGGCCAAGTGCATCATTGTGGACGTTCTGCCTCTTTTCCTATGCTATCAATGCAATTCCAGTCTACCTCCTGAAATCGGTTTCCTGTAATTCTGCCCCGCTTTCAAGTCCTCTTGGCAGCCTTACTTCAGTCTATTTTTGGACGATAGCTGTCATTTATAACTCTGCAGGTTTGTGAATTACAGTGCACCTGAGCTCCCTTCTTCAACTCGCTTTCTTGTGAGCTGGCCGCAACACGGCAGGATGGCTTCAGGCCCTAATCTGTTTCCGGCACGGCACGCTGAGCCTTTGGTTATTTCCTCTTCCTGGTGGGAAATGAGAGTTAAATTTGCCCGTCCAGACACCTCCAGCTAGTCTCTCATTGGTTCTCCCTATTGCTGTTCATCTTCCGCAGAAATTGCAAACTGGGCCAAACAGGAGGTTAAAGGCGCTGACTCTCCAAGTGGGGAGAGTGTTAGTAAAGCATCTGGAATGTTGCACCCGAGAACCAGGGGAGGAAAACTGAGACATATTTGAACACGTCTCCCGTTCACACGGTCGATGATACTCTGGGTTCCACATGCATGTTTTAGCTGAAGGAAGAATACCTTAAACCTGGTTAGTTGAAACCCGTGGAATGGGTACCATGCAATATGACTTCAAAGGGTCTTCATTTGCTCACCGAACCTCTCCAATCCTATCACTGCTGCGTTTATGCCCCTGTACACACGCTTGATTCTCTTTTGGAGACATAGCAATCCATAGGTTTTAAGATACTTACTAGTCAGGTACATTCTTAGGCGTTTAATATGCGGTGTTGAGTCCATTTCGTTGAGCAAGGAGTAGCTCTTGTCTATTCCATAGTTGGCTTAAGGAACTTTATCTGTGCTCATTTCAATCTCTGGTTTTATGCAGCACCCCAACTCACCTTTCCCCTTAAGCAAGCATAAGTTGGTTTTCTAAATTAGAGACCCTGTTCTGTTCTGTAATTCAGTTCCTGTGTAGCCAAGTTTACATTCCGTGTATTACTGATATCTTATGATGTTTCTTTTTCTGTGTGACTTATTTCAGTTAGAATCATCATACCTGAATCCACTCATTGTGCTGCTAAGGGCCTGATGACATAGATTTCATAGCTGAGTGATATTGCTTTGTAAGAAAATACCACAACTTCTTTATCCATTTTTCTCTTTCTGCAATGTTGAACTTGTACTGTAAACTAGGTTCTTGTAAACAGAGCCGTTCCATACTTTGGGGTGGCTGTGTCTTTTTGATTTTAATTTCCCTAAGCTATAGGACCATAAGTGGAAGTGCACTAGGCTCTGTTGCTTTGTTTTTTAGATGTTTTAGGAAACACCATACACTTCTCCCGAGTGGTTGTTGGCAATTTACATCCCGCCCATCAGCATAACAAGGCTCCCAGTTCTCCATGGCCTGTCCTCCCTTTCTGGATTTTACACTTTTTTCAGATGGCCCTTTTGACCGGGGGGAAGTGAGACTTCATTGTAGTGCAGATTTCCTTTGCGAGCTTGCTTGGTTGGCCAAAAAGGGCGTATGCGTTTTTTCCTGAATATATTCAGGAAAAAACGCATACGCCCTTTTTGGCCAAGTGCATCATTGTGGACGTTCTGCCTCTTTTCCTATGCTTTCAATGCAATTCCATTCTACCTCCTGAAATCGGTTTCCTGCAATTCTGCCCCGCTTTCAAGTCCTCTTGGCAGCCTTACTTCAGTATATTTTTGGACAATAGCTGTCATTTATAACTCTGCAGGTTTGTGAATTACAGTGCCCCTGAGCTCCTTTCTTCAACTCGCTTTCTTGTGAGCTGGCCGCAACACCGCAGGATGGCTTCAGGCCCTAATCTGGTTCTGGCACGGCACGCTGAGCCTTTGGTTATTTCCTCTTCCTGGTGGGAAATGAGAGTTAAATTTGCCCGTCTATACACCTCCAGCTAGTCTCTCATTGGTTCTCCCTATTCCTGTTCATCTTCCGCAGAAATTGCAAACTGGGCCAAACAGGAGGTTAAAGGCGCTGACTCTCCAAGTGGGGAGAGTGTTAGTAAAGCGTCTGGAATGTTGCACCCGAGTACCAGGGGAGGAAAAAAGAGACATATTTGAACACGTCTCCCGTTCACACGGTTGATCATACTCTGGGTTCCACATGCATGTTTTAGCTGAAGGAAGAATACCTTAAACCTGGAGAGTTGAGTCCCGTGTAATGGGTACCATGTAATATGACTTCAAAGGGTCTTCATTTGCTCACCGAACCTCTCCAATCCTATCACTGCTGCGTTTATGCCCCTGTACACATGCTTGATTCTCTTTTGGAGACATAGCAATCCATAGGTTTTAAGATACTTACTAGTCAGGTACATTCTTAGGCGTTTAATATGGGGTGTTGAGTCCATTTCGTTGAGCAAGGAGTAGCTCTTGTCTATTCCATATTTGGCTTAAGGAACTTTATCTGTGCTCATTTCAATCTCTGGTTTTATGCAGCACCCCAACTCACCTTTCCCCTTAAGCAAGCATAATTTGGTTTTCTAAATTTGAGACCCTGTTCTGTTTTGGAATTCAGTTTCTGTGTAGCCAAGTTTACATTTCGTGTATTACTGATATCTTATGATGTTTCTTTTTCTGTGTGACTTATTTCAGTTAGAATCATCGTACCTGAATCCACTCATTATGCTGCTACAGGCCTGATGACATAGATTTCTTTGCTGAGTGATACTGCATTGTACGTAAGTAGCACAAGTTCTTTATCCATTTTTCACTTTCTGTGATATTGAACTTGTACTGTAAACGAGGTTCTTGTAAACAGAGGCGTCCCAAACTTTGGGGTGGCTGTGTGTTTTTGATTTTAATTTCCCTAAGCTATAGGACCATAAGTGGTAGTGCCCTAGGCTCTGTTGCTTTGTTTTTTAGATGTTTCAGGAAACACCATACACTTCTCCCAAGTGTCTGTTGGCAATTTACATCCCGCCCATCAGCATAACAAGGCTCCCAGTTCTCCATGGCCTGTCCTGCCTTTCTGGATTTTACACATTTTTCAGATGGCCCTTTTGACCGGGCGGAAGTGAGACTTCATTGTAGTGCAGATTTCCTTTGCAAGCTTGCTTGGTTGGCCAAAAAGGGCGTATTCGTTGTTTCCTGAATATATTCAGGAAAAGACACATACGCCCTTTTTGGCCAAGTGCATCATTGTGGACGTTCTGCCTCTTTTCCTATGCTTTCAATGCAATTCCAGTCTACCTCCTGAAATCGGTTTCCTGCAATTCTGCCCCGCTTTCAAGTCCTCTTGGCAGCCTTACTTCAGTCTATTTTTGGACGATAGCTGTCATTTATAACTCTGCAGGTTTGTGAATTACAGTGCCCCTGAGCTCCTTTCTTCAACTCGCTTTCTTTTGAGCTGGCCAGAACACCGCAGGATGGCTTCAGGCCCTAATATGGTTCCGGCACGGCACGCTGAGCCTTTGGTTAATTCCTCTTCCTGGTGGGAAATGAGAGTTAAATTTGCCCGTCCAGACACCTCCAGCTAGTCTCTCATTGGTTCTCGCTATTCCTTTTCATCTTCCGCAGAAATTGCAAACCGGGCCAAACAGGAGGTTAAAGGGACTGACTCTCCAAGTCGGGAGAGTGTTAGTAAAGCGTCTGGAATGTTGCACCCGAGTACCAGGGGAGGAAAACTGAGACATATTTGAATACGTCTCCCGTTCACATGGTTGATCATACTCTGGGTTCCACATGCATGTTTTAGCTGAAGGAAGAATACCTTAAACCTGGAGAGTTGAGACCCGTGTAATGGGTACCATGCAATATGACTTCAAAGGGTCTTCATTTGCTCACCGAACCTCTCCAATCCTATCACTGCTGCGTTTATGCCCCTGTACACATGCTTGATTCTCTTTCGGAGACATAGCAATCCATAGGTTTTAAGATACTTACTAGTCAGGTACATTCTTAGGCGTTTAATATGGGGTGTTGAGTCCATTTCGTTGAGCAAGGAGTAGCTCTTGTCTATTCCATATTTGGCTTAAGGAACTTTATCTGTGCTCATTTCAATCTCTGGTTTTATGCAGCACCCCAACTCACCTTTCCCCTTAAGCAAGCATAAGTTGGTTTTCTAAATTTGAGACCCTGTTCTGTTCTGTAATTCAGTTCCTGTGTAGCCAAGTTTACATTCCATGTATTACTGATATCTTATGATGTTTCTTTTTCTGTGTGACTTATTTCAGTTAGAATCATCATACCTGAATCCACTCATTGTGCTGCTAAGGGCCTGATGACACAGATTTCATTGCTGAGTGATATTGCTTTGTAAGTAAATAGCACAACTCCTTTATCCATTTTTCACTTTCTGCGATGTTGAACTTGTACTGTAAACGAGGTTCTTGTAAACAGAGCCGATCCAAACTTTGGGGTGGCTGTATCTTTTTGATTTTAATTTCCCTAAGCTATAGGACCATAAGTGGAAGTGCCCTAGGTTCTATTGCTTTGTTTTTTAGATTTTTCAGGAAACACCATACACTTCTCCCGAGTGGTTGTTGGCAATTTACATCCCGCCCTTCAGCATAACAAGGCTCCCAGTTCTCCATGGCCTGTCCTGCCTTTCTGGATTTTACACTTTTTTCAGATGGCCCTTTTGACCGGGGGGAAGTGAGACTTCATTGTAGTGCAAATTTCCTTTGCAAGCTTGCTTGGTTGGCCAAAAAGGGCGTATGCATTTTTTCCTGAATATATTCAGGAAAAAACGCATACGCCCTTTTTGGCCAAGTGCATCATTGTGGACGTTCTGCCTCTTTTCCTATGCTTTCAATGCAATTCCAGTCTACCTCCTGAAATCGGTTTCCTGCAATTCTGCCCCGCTTTCAAGTCCTCTTGGCAGCCTTACTTCAGTCTATTTTTGGACGATAGCTGTCATTTATAACTCTGCAGGTTTGTGAATTACAGTGCCCCTGAGCTCCTTTCTTCAACTCGCTTTCTTGTGACCTGGCCGCAACACCGCAGGATGGCTTCGGGCCCTAATCTGGTTCCGGTACGGCACGCTGAGACTTTGGTTATTTCCTCTTCCTGGTGGGAAATGAGAGTTAAATTTGCCCGTCCAGACACCTCCAGCTAGCCTCTCATTGGTTCTCGCTATTCCTGTTCATCTTCCGCAGAAATTGCAAACTGGGCCAAACAGGAGGTTAAAGGGACTGACTCTCCAAGTCGGGAGAGTGTTAGTAAAGCGTCTGGAATGTTGCACCCGAGTACCAGGGGAGGAAAACTGAAACATATTTGAACACGTCTCCCTTTCACATGGTTGATCATACTCTGTGTTCCACATGCATGTTTTAGCTGAAGGAAGAATACCTTAACCTGGAGAGTTGAGACCCGTGTAATGGGTACCATGCAATATGACTTCAAAGGGTCTTCATTTGCTCACTGAACCTCTCCAATCCTATCACTGCTGCGTTTATGCCCCTGTACACACGCTTGATTCTCTTTTGGAGACATAGCAATCCATAGGTTTTAAGATACTTACTAGTCAGGTACGTTCTTAGGCGTTTAATATGGGGTGTTGAGTCCATTTCGTTGAGCAAGGAGTAGCTCTTGTCTATTCCATATATGGCCTAAGGAACTTTATCTGTGCTCATTTCAATCTCTGGTTTTATGCAGCACCCCAACTCACCTTTCCCCTTAAGCAAGCATAAGTTGGTTTTCTAAATTTGAGACCCTGTTCTGTTTTGGAATGCAGTTCCTGTGTAGCCAAGTTTACATTCCGTGTATTAGTGATATCTTATGATGTTACTTTTTCTGTGTGACTTATTTCAGTTAGAATCATCGTACCTGAATCCACTCATTATGCTGCTACGGGCCTGATGACATAGATTTCATTGCTGAGTGATACTGCATTGTACGTAAGTACCACAAGTTCTTTATCCATTTTTCACTTTCTGAGATATTGAACTTGTACGGTAAATGAGGTTCTTGTAAACGGAGGCGTCCCAAACTTTGGGGTGGCTGTGTCTTTTTGATTTTAATTTCCCTAAGCTATAGGACCATAAGTGGAAGTGCCCTAGGCTCTGTTGCTTTGTTTTTTAGATGTTTCAGGAAACACCATACACTTCTCCCGAGTGTTTGTTGGCAATTTACATCCCACCCTTCAGCATAACAAGGCTCCCAGTTCTCAATGGCCTGTCCTGCCTTTCTGGATTTTACACTTTTTTCAGATGGCCCTTTTGACCGGGGGGAAGTGAGACTTCATTGTAGTGCAGATTTCCTTTGCAAGCTTGCTTGGTTGGCCAAAAAGGGCGTATGCGTTTTTTCCTGAATATATTCAGGAAAAAACGCATACGCGCTTTTTGGCCAAGTGCATCATTGTGGACGTTCTGCCTCTTTTCCTATGCTTTCAATGCAATTCCAGTCTACCTCCTGAAATCGGTTTCCTGCAATTCTGCCCCGCTTTCAAGTCCTCTTGGCAGCCTTACTTCAGTCTATTTTTGGACGATAGCTGTCATTTATAACTCTGCAGGTTTGTGAATTACATTGCCCCTGAGCTCCTTTCTTCAACTCGCTTTCTTGTGACCTGGCCGCAACACAACAGGATGCGTTCAGGCCCTAATCTGGTTCTGGCACGGCATGATGAGCCTTTGGTTAATTCCTCTTCCTGGTGGGAAATGAGAGTTAAATTTGCCCGTCCAGACACCTCCAGCTAGCCTCTCATTGGTTCTCGCTATTCCTGTTCATCTTCCGCAGAAATTGCAAACTGGGCCAAACAGGAGGTTAAAGGGACTGACTCTCCAATTCGGGAGAGTGTTAGTAAAGCGTCTGGAATGTTGCACCGGAGTACCAGGGGAGGAAAAATGAGACATATTTGAACACGTCTCCCGTTCACATGGTTGATCATACTCTGTGTTCCACATGCATGTTTTAGCTGAAGGAAGAATACCTTAACCTGGAGAGTTGAGACCCGGGTAATGGGTACCATGCAATATGACTTCAAAGGGTCTTCATTTGCTCACCGAACCTCTCCAATCCTATCACTGCTGCGTTTATGCCCCTGTACACACGCTTGATTCTCTTTTGGAGACATAGCAATCCATAGGTTTTAAGATACTTACTAGTCAGGTACGTTCTTAGGCGTTTAATATGGGGTGTTGAGTCCATTTCGTTGAGCAAGGAGTAGCTCTTGTCTATTCCATATTTGGCTTAAGGAACTTTATCTGTGCTCATTTCAATCTCTGGTTTTATGCAGCACCCCAACTCACCTTTCCCCTTAAGCAAGCATAAGTTGGTTTTCTAAATTTGAGACCCTGTTCTGTTTTGGAATGCAGTTCCTGTGTAGCCAAGTTTACATTCCGTGTATTAGTGATATCTTATGATGTTTCTTTTTCTGTGTGACTTATTTCAGTTAGAATCATCGTACCTGAATCCACTCATTATGCTGCTACGGGCCTGATGACATAGATTTCATTGCTGAGTGATACTGCATTGTACGTAAGTACCACAAGTTCTTTATCCATTTTTCACTTTCTGTGATATTGAACTTGTACGGTAAATGAGGTTCTTGTAAACGGAGGCGTCCCAAACTTTGGGGTGGCTGTGTCTTTTTGATTTTAATTTCCCTAAGCTATAGGACCATAAGTGGAAGTGCCCTAGGCTCTGTTGCTTTGTTTTTTAGATGTTTCAGGAAACACCATACACTTCTCCCGAGTGTTTGTTGGCAATTTACATCCCACCCTTCAGCATAACAAGGCTCCCAGTTCTCAATGGCCTGTCCTGCCTTTCTGGATTTTACACTTTTTTCAGATGGCCCTTTTGACCGGGGGGAAGTGAGACTTCATTGTAGTGCAGATTTCCTTTGCAAGCTTGCTTGGTTGGCCAAAAAGGGCGTATGCGTTTTTTCCTGAATATATTCAGGAAAAAACGCATACGCCCTTTTTGGCCAAGTGCATCATTGTGGACGTTCTGCCTCTTTTCCTATGCTTTCAATGCAATTCCAGTCTACCTCCTGAAATCGGTTTCCTGCAATTCTGCCCCGCTTTCAAGTCCTCTTGGCAGCCTTACTTCAGTCTATTTTTGGACGATAGCTGTCATTTATAACTCTGCAGGTTTGTGAATTACGTTGCCCCTGAGCTCCTTTCTTCAACTCGCTTTCTTGTGACCTGGCCGCAACACAACAGGATGCCTTCAGGCCCTAATCTGGTTCTGGCACGGCATGATGAGCCTTTGGTTAATTCCTCTTCCTGGTGGGAAATGAGAGTTAAATTTGCCCGTCCAGACACCTCCAGCTAGCCTCTCATTGGTTCTCGCTATTCCTGTTCATCTTCCGCAGAAATTGCAAACTGGGCCAAACAGGAGGTTAAAGGGACTGACTCTCCAAGTCGGGAGAGTGTTAGTAAAGCGTCTGGAATGTTGCACCGGAGTACCAGGGGAGGAAAACTGAGTCATATTTGAACACGTCTCCCGTTCACATGGTTGATCATACTCTGGGTTCCACATGCATGTTTTAGCTGAAGGAAGAATACCTTAAAACTGGAGAGTTGAAACCCGTGGAATGGGTACCATGCAATATGACTTCAAAGGGTCTTCATTTGCTCACTGAACTTCTCCAATCCTATCACTGCTGCGTTTATGCCCCTGTACACACGCTTGATTCTCTTTTGGAGACATAGCAATCCATAGGTTTTAAGATACTTACTAGTCATGTACATTCTTAGGCGTTTAAGATGGGGTTTTGAGTCCATTTCGTTGAGCAAGGAGTAGCTCTTGTCTATTCCATATTTGGCTTAAGGAACTTTATCTGTGCTCATTTCAATCTCTGGTTTTATGCAGCACCCCAACTCACCTTTCCCCTTAAGCAAGCATAAGTTGGTTTTCTAAATTTGAGACCCTGTTCTGTTTTGGAATGCAGTTCCTGTGTAGCCAAGTTTACATTCCGTGTATTAGTGATACCTTATGATGTTTCTTTTTCTGTGTGACTTATTTCAGTTAGAATCATCGTACCTGAATCCACTCATTATGCTGCTACGGGCCTGATGACATAGATTTCATTGCTGAGTGATACTGCATTGTACGTAAGTACCACAAGTTCTTTATCCATTTTTCACTTTCTGCGATGTTGAACTTGTACGGTAAACGAGGTTCTTGTAAACGGAGGCGTCCCAAACTTTGGGGTGGCTGTGTCTTTTTGATTTTAATTTCCCTAAGCTATAGGACCATAAGCGGAAGTGCCCTAGGCTCTGTTGCTTTGTTTTTAGATGTTTCAGGAAACACCATACACTTCTCCCAAGTGGTTGTTGGCAATTTACATCCCGCCCATCAGCATAACAAGGCTCCCAGTTCTCCATGGCCTGTCCTGCCTTTCTGGATTTTACACTTTTTTCAGATGGCCCTTTTGACCGGGGGGAAGTGAGACTTCATTGTAGTGCAGATTTCCTTTGCAAGCTTGCTTGGTTGGCCAAAAAGGGCGTATGCGTTTTTTCCTGAATATATTCAGGAAAAAACGCATACGCCCTTTTTGGCCAAGTGCATCATTGTGGACGTTCTGCCTCTTTTCCTATGCTTTCAATGCAATTCCAGTCTACCTCCTGAAATCGGTTTCCTGCAATTCTGCCCCGCTTTCAAGTCCTCTTGGCAGCCTTACTTCAGTCTATTTTTGGACGATAGCTGTCATTTATAACTCTGCAGGTTTGTGAATTACAGTGCCCCTGAGCTCCTTTCTTCAACTCGCTTTCTTTTGAGCTGGCCGCAACACTGCAGGATGGCTTCAGGCCCTAATCTGGTTCCGGCACGGCACGCTGAGCCTTTGGTTAATTCCTCTTCCTGGTGGGAAATGAGAGTTAAATTTGCCCGTCCAGACACCTCCAGCTAGTCTCTCATTGGTTCTCGCTATTCCTGTTCATCTTCCGCAGAAATTGCAAACTGTGCCAAACAGGAGGTTAAAGGCGCTGACTCTTCAAGTGGGGAGAGTGTTAGTAAAGCGTCTGGAATGTTGCACCCGAGTACCAGGGTACGAAAACTGAGACATATTTGAACACGTCTCCCGATCACATGGTTGATCATACTCTGGGTTCCACATGCATGTTTTAGCTGAAGGAAGAATACCTAAAATCTGGGTAGTTGAAACCCGTGGAATGTGTACCATGCAATATGACTTCAAAGGGTCCTCATTTGCTCACCAAACATCTCCAATCCTATCACTGCTGCGTTTATGCCCCTGTACATATGCTTGGTTCTCTTTCGGAGACATAGCAATCCATAGGTTTTAAGATACTTACTAGTCAGGTACATTCTTAGGCGTTTAATATGCGGTGTTGAGTCCATTTCATTGAGCTAGGAGTAGCTCTTGTCTATTCCATATTTGGCTTAAGGAACTTTATCTGTGCTCATTTCAGTCTCTGGTTTTATGCAGCACCCCAACTCACGTTTACCCTTAAGCAAGCATAAGTTGGTTTTCTAAATTTGAGAACCTGTTGTGTTCTGTAATTCAGTTCCTGTGTAGCCAAGTTTACATTCCGTGTATTACTGATATCTTATGATGTTTCTTTTTCTGTGTGACTTATTTCAGTTAGAATCATCGTACCTGAATCCACTCATTATGCTGCTACGGGCCTGATGACATAGATTTCATTGCTGAGTGATACTGCATTGTACGTAAGTACCACAAGTTCTTTATCCATTTTTCACTTTCTGCGATGTTGAACTTGTACTGTAAACGAGGTTCTTGTAAACAGAGCCGTTCCAAACTTTGGGGTGGCTGTGTCTTTTTGATTTTAATTTCCCTAAGCTATAGGTCCATAAGTGGAAGTGCCCTAGGCTCTGTTGCTCTGTTTTTTAGATGTTTCAGGAAACACCATACATTTCTCCCAAGTGTCTGTTGGCAATTTACATCCCGCCCATCAGCATAACAAGGCTCCCAGTTCTCAATGGCCTGTTGCCTTTCTGGATTTTACACTTTTTTCAGATGGCCCTTTTGACCGGGGGGAAGTGAGACTTCATTGTAGTGCAGATTTCTTTGCAAGCTTGCTTGGTTGGCCAAAAAGGGCGTATGCGTTTTTTCCTGAATATATTCAGGAAAAAACGGATACGTCCTTTTTGGCCAAGTGCATCATTGTGGACGTTCTGCCTCTTTTCCTATGCTTTCAATGCAATTCCAGTCTACCTCCTGAAATCGGTTTCCTGCAATTCTGCTCCGCTTTCAAGTCCTCTTGGCAGCCTTCCTTCAGTATATTTTTGGACGATAGCTGTCATTTATAACTCTGCAGGTTTGTGAATTACAGTGCCCCTGAGCTCCTTTCTTCAACTCGCTTTCTTTTGAGCTGGCCGCAACACCGCAGGATGGCATCATTGTTCCAATCGGTTTCCTGCAATTCTGCCCCGCTTTCAAGTCCTCTTGGCAGCCTTACTTCAGTCTATTTTTGGACGATAGCTGTCATTTATAACTCTGCTGGTTTGTGAATTGCAGTGCCCCTGAGCTCCTTTCTTCAACTCGCTTTCTTGTAACCTGGCCGCAACACCGCAGGATGGCTTCAGGCCCTAATCTGGTTCCGGCACGGCATGCTGAGCCTTTGGTTAATTCCTCTTCCTGGTGGGAAATGAGAGTTAAATTTGCCCATCCAGACACCTCCAGCTAGCCTCTCATTGGTTCTCGCTATTCCTGTTCATCTTCCGCACAAATTGCAAACTGGGCCAAACAGGAGGTTAAAGGGACTGACTCTCCAAGTGGGGAGAGTGTTAGTAAAGCGTCTGGAATGTTGCACCCGAGTACCAGGGGAGGAAAACTGAGACATATTTGAACACGTCTCCCGTTCACATGGTTGATCATACTCTGGGTTCCACATGCATGTTTTAGCTGAAGGAAGAATACCTTAAACCTGCAGAGTTGAGACCCGTGTAATGGGTACCATGCAATATGACTTCAAAGGATCTTCATTTGCTCACCGAACCTCTCCAATCCTATCACTGCTGCGTTTATGCCCCTGTACACATGCTGATTCTCTTTTGGAGACCTAGCAATCCATAGGTTTTAAGATACTTACTAGTCAGGTACATTCTTAGGCGTTTAATATGGGGTTTTGAGTCCATTTCGTTGAGCAAGGAGTAGCTCTTGTCTATTCCATATTTGGCTTAAGGAACTTTATCTGTGCTCATTTCAATCTCTGGTTTTATGCAGCACCCCAACTCACCTTTCCCCTTAAGCAAGCATAAGTTGGTTTTCTAAATTTGAGACCCTGTTCTGTTTTGGAATGCAGTTCCTGTGTAGCCAAGTTTACATTCCGTGTATTAGTGATATCTTATGATGTTTCTTTTTCTGTGTGACTTATTTCAGTTAGAATCATCATACCTGAATCCACTCATTATGCTGCTACGGGCCTGATGACATAGATTTCATTGCTGAGTGATACTGCATTGTACGTAAGTACCACAAGTTCTTTATCCATTTTTCACTTTCTGTGATATTGAACTTGTACGGTAAACGAGGTTCTTGTAAACGGAGGCGTCCCAAACTTTGGGGTGGCTGTGTCTTTTTGATTTTAATTTCCCTAAGCTATAGGACCATAAGTGGAAGTGCCCTAGGCTCTGTTGCTTTGTTTTTTAGATGTTTCAGGAAACACCATACACTTCTCCCGAGTGGTTGTTGGCAATTTACATCCCGCCCATCAGCATAACAAGGCTCCCAGTTCTCCATGGCCTGTCCTGCCTTTCTGGATTTTACACTTTTTTCAGATGGCCCTTTTGACCGGGGAGAAGTGAGACTTCATTGTAGTGCAGATTTCCTTTGCAAGTTTGCTTGGTTGGCCAAAAAGGGCGTATGCGTTTTTTCCTGAATATATTCAGGAAAAAACGCATACGCCCTTTTTGGCCAAGTGCATCATTGTGGACGTTCTGCCTCTTTTCCTATGCTTTCAATGCAATTCCAGTCTACCTCCTGAAATCGGTTTCCTGCAATTCTGCCCCGCTTTCAAGTCCTCTTGGCAGCCTTACTTCAGTCTATTTTTGGATGATAGCTGTCATTTATAACTCTGCAGGTTTGTGAATTACAGCGCCCCTGAGCTCCTTTCTTCAACTCGCTTTCTTGTGACCTGGCCGCAACACCGCAGGATGTCTTCAGGCCCTAATCTGGTTCTGGCATGGCAGGCTGAGCCTTTGGTTAATTCCTCTTCCTGGTGGGAAATGAGAGTTAAATTTACCCATCCAGACACCTCCAGCTAGCCTCTCATTGGTTCTCGCTATTCCTGTTCATCTTCCGCAGAAATTGCAAACTGGGCCAAACAGGAGGTTAAAGGGACTGACTCTCCACGTGGGGAGAGTGTTAGTAAAGCGTCTGGAATGTTGCACCCGAGTACCAGGGTACGAAAACTGAGACATATTTGAACACGTCTCCCGATCACATGGTTGATCATACTCTAGGTTCCACATGAATGTTTTAGCTGAAGGAAGAATACCTTAAACCTGGGTAGTTGAAACCCGTGGAATGGGTACCATGCAATATGACTTCAAAGGGTCTTCATTTGCTCACGAACCACTCCAATCCTATCACTGCTGCGTTTATGCCCCTGTACACATACTTGATTCTCTTTCGGAGACATAGCAATCCATAGGTTTTAAGATACTTACTAGTCAGGTACATTCTTAGGCGTTTAATATGCGGTGTTGAGTCCATTTCGTTGAGCAAGGAGTAGCTCTTGTCTATTCCATATTTGGCTTAAGGAACTTTATCTGTGCTCATTTCAATCTCTGGTTTTATGCAGCACCCCAACTCACCTTTCCCCTTAAGCAGGCATAAGTTAGTTTTCTAAATTTGAGACCCTGTTCTGTTCTGTAATTCAGTTCCTGTGTAGCCAAGTTTACATTCCGTGTATTACTGATATCTTATGATGTTTCTTTTTCTGTGTGACTTATTTCAGTTAGAATCATCATACCTGAATCCACTCATTGTGCTGCTAAGGGCCTGATGACACAGATTTCATTGCTGAGTGATATTGCTTTGTAAGTAAATACCACAACTTCTTTATCCATTTTTCACTTTCTGCGATGTTGAACTTGTACTGTAAACGAGGTTCTTGTAAACAGAGCCGTTCCAAACTTTGGGGTGGCTGTGTCTTTTTCATTTTAATTTCCCTAAGCTATAGGACCATAAGTGGAGTGCCCTAGGTTCTGTTGCTTTGTTTTTTAGTTGTTTCAGGAAACACCATACACTTCTCCCAAGTGGTTCTTCGCAATTTACATCCCGCCCATCAGCATAACAAGGCTCCCAGTTCTCCATGGCCTGTCCTGCCTTTCTGGATTTTACACTTTTTTCAGATGGCCCTTTTGACCGGGGGGAAGTGAGACTTCATTGTAGTGCAGATTTCCTTTGCAAGCTTGCTTGGTTGGCCAAAAAGGGCGTATGCGTTTTTTCCTGAATATATTCAGGAAAAAACGCATACGCCCTTTTTGGCCAAGTGCATCATTGTGGACGTTCTGCCTCTTTTCCTATGCTTTCAATGCAATTCCAGTCTACCTCCTGAAATCGGTTTCCTGCAATTCTGCCCCGCTTTCAAGTCCTCTTGGCAGCCTTACTTCAGTGTATTTTTGGACGATAGTTGTCATTTATAACTCTGCAGGTTTGTGAATTACAGTGCCCCTGAGCTCCTTTCTTCAACTCGATTTCTTGTGAACTGGCCGCAACACCGCAGGATGGCTTCAGGCCCTAATCTGGTTCCGGCACGGCACGCTGAGCCTTTGGTTAATTCCTCTTCCTGGTGGGAAATGAGAGTTAAATTTGCCCGTCCAGACACCTCCAGCTAGCCTCTCATTGGTTCTCGCTATTCCTGTTCATCTTCCGCAGAAATTGCAAACTGGGCCAAACAGGAGGTTAAAGGGACTGACTCTCCAAGTGGGGAGAGTGTTAGTAAAGCGTCTGGAATGTTGCACCCGAGTACCAGGGGAGGAAAACTGAGACATATTTGAACACGTCTCCTGTTCACGTGGTTGATCATACTCTGGGTTCCACATGCATGTTTTAGCTGAAGGAACAATACCTTAAACCTGGAGAGTTGAGAACCGTGTAATGGGTACCATGCAATATGACTTCAAAGGGTCTTCATTTGCTCACCGAACCTCTCCAATCCTTTTACTGCTGCGTTTATGCCCCTGTACACACGCTTGATTCTCTTTTGGAGACATAGCAATCCATAGGTTTTAAGATAGTTACTAGTCATGTACATTCTTAGGCGTTTAATATGGGGTTTTGAGTCCATTTCGTTGAGCAAGGAGTAGCTCTTGTCTATTCCATATTTGGCTTAAGGAACTTTATCTGTGCTCATTTCAATCTCTGGTTTTATGCAGCACCCCAACTCACCTTTCCCCTTAAGCAAGCATAAGTTGGTTTTCTAAATTTGAGACCCTGTTCTGTTTTGGAATGCAGTTCCTGTGTAGCCAAGTTTACATTCCGTGTATTAGTGATATCTTATGATGTTTCTTTTTCTGTGTGACTTATTTCAGTTAGAATCATCATACCTGAATCCACTCATTATGCTGCTACGGGCCTGATGACATAGATTTCATTGCTGAGTGATACTGCATTGTACGTAAGTACCACAAGTTCTTTATCCATTTTTCACTTTCTGTGATATTGAACTTGTACGGTAAACGAGGTTCTTGTAAACGGAGGCGTCCCAAACTTTGGGGTGGCTGTGTCTTTTTGATTTTAATTTCCCTAAGCTATAGGACCATAAGTGGAAGTGCCCTAGGCTCTGTTGCTTTGTTTTTTAGATGTTTCAGGAAACACCATACACTTCTCCTGAGTGTCTGTTGGCAATTTACATCCCGCCCATCAGCATAACAAGGCTCCCAGTTCTCCATGGCCTGTCCTGCCTTTCTGGATTTTACACTTTTTTCAGATGGCCCTTTTGACCGGGGGGAAGTGAGACTTCATTGTAGTGCAGATTTCCTTTGCAAGTTTGCTTCCTTGGCCAAAAAGTGCGTATGCGTTTTTTCCTGAATATATTCAGGAAAAAACGCATACGCCCTTTTTGGCCAAGTGCATCATTGTGGACGTTCTGCCTCTTTTCCTATGCTTTCAATGCAATTCCAGTCTACCTCCTGAAATCGGTTTCCTGCAATTCTGCCCCGCTTTCAAGTCCTCTTGGCAGCCTTACTTCAGTCTATTTTTGGACGATAGCTGTCATTTATAACTCTGCAGGTTTGTGAATTACAGCGCCCCTGAGCTCCTTTCTTCAACTCGCTTTCTTGTGACCTGGCCGCAACACCGCAGGATGTCTTCAGGCCCTAATCTGGTTCTGGCATGGCAGGCTGAGCCTTTGGTTAATTCCTCTTCCTGGTGGGAAATGAGAGTTAAATTTACCCATCCAGACACCTCCAGCTAGCCTCTCATTGGTTCTCGCTATTCCTGTTCATCTTCCGCAGAAATTGCAAACTGGGCCAAACAGGAGGTTAAAGGGACTGACTCTCCAAGTGGGGAGAGTGTTAGTAAAGCGTCTGGAATGTTGCACCCGAGTACCAGGGTACGAAAACTGAGACATATTTGAACACGTCTCCCGATCACATGGTTGATCATACTCTAGGTTCCACATGAATGTTTTAGCTGAAGGAAGAATACCTTAAACCTGGGTAGTTGAAACCCGTGGAATGGGTACCATGCAATATGACTTCAAAGGGTCTTCATTTGCTCACGAACCACTCCAATCCTATCACTGCTGCGTTTATGCCCCTGTACACATGCTTGATTCTCTTTCGGAGACATAGCAATCCATAGGTTTTAAGATACTTACTAGTCAGGTACATTCTTAGGCGTTTAATATGCGGTGTTGAGTCCATTTCGTTGAGCAAGGAGTAGCTCTTGTCTATTCCATATTTGGCTTAAGGAACTTTATCTGTGCTCATTTCAATCTCTGGTTTTATGCAGCACCCCAACTCACCTTTCCCCTTAAGCAGGCATAAGTTAGTTTTCTAAATTTGAGACCCTGTTCTGTTCTGTAATTCAGTTCCTGTGTAGCCAAGTTTACATTCCGTGTATTACTGATATCTTATGATGTTTCTTTTTCTGTGTGACTTATTTCAGTTAGAATCATCATACCTGAATCCACTCATTGTGCTGCTAAGGGCCTGATGACACAGATTTCATTGCTGAGTGATATTGCTTTGTAAGTAAATACCACAACTTCTTTATCCATTTTTCACTTTCTGCGATGTTGAACTTGTACTGTAAACGAGGTTCTTGTAAACAGAGCCGTTCCAAACTTTGGGGTGGCTGTGTCTTTTTCATTTTAATTTCCCTAAGCTATAGGACCATAAGTGGAGTGCCCTAGGTTCTGTTGCTTTGTTTTTTAGTTGTTTCAGGAAACACCATACACTTCTCCCAAGTGGTTCTTCGCAATTTACATCCCACCCATCAGCATAACAAGGCTCCCAGTTCTCCATGGCCTGTCCTGCCTTTCTGGATTTTACACTTTTTTCAGATGGCCCTTTTGACCGGGGGGAAGTGAGACTTCATTGTAGTGCAGATTTCCTTTGCAAGCTTGCTTGGTTGGCCAAAAAGGGCGTATGCGTTTTTTCCTGAATATATTCAGGAAAAAACGCATACGCCCTTTTTGGCCAAGTGCATCATTGTGGACGTTCTGCCTCTTTTCCTATGCTTTCAATGCAATTCCAGTCTACCTCCTGAAATCGGTTTCCTGCAATTTTGCCCCGCTTTCAAGTCCTCTTGGCAGCCTTACTTCAGTGTATTTTTGGACGATAGTTGTCATTTATAACTCTGCAGGTTTGTGAATTACAGTGCCCCTGAGCTCCTTTCTTCAACTCGATTTCTTGTGAACTGGCCGCAAAACCGCAGGATGGCTTCAGGCCCTAATCTGGTTCCGGCCCGGCATGCTGAGCCTTTGGTTAATTCCTCTTCCTGGTGGGAAATGAGAGTTAAATTTGCCCGTCCAGACACCTCCAGCTAGCCTCTCATTGGTTCTCGCTATTCCTGTTCATCTTCCGCAGAAATTGCAAACTGGGCCAAACAGGAGGTTAAAGGGACTGACTCTCCAAGTGGGGAGAGTGTTAGTAAAGCGTCTGGAATGTTGCACCCGAGTACCAGGGGAGGAAAACTGAGACATATTTGAACACGTCTCCTGTTCACATGGTTGATCATTCTCTGGGTTCCACATGCATGTTTTAGCTGAAGGAAGAATACCTTAAACCTGGAGAGTTGAGAACCGTGTAATGGGTACCATGCAATATGACTTCAAAGGGTCTTCATTTGCTCACCGAACCTCTCCAATCCTTTTACTGCTGCGTTTATGCCCCTGTACACACGCTTGATTCTCTTTTGGAGACATAGCAATCCATAGGTTTTAAGATAGTTACTAGTCATGTACATTCTTAGGCGTTTAATATGGTGTTTTGAGTCCATTTCGTTGAGCAAGGAGTAGCTCTTGTCTATTCCATATTTGGCTTAAGGAACTTTATCTGTGCTCATTTCAATCTCTGGTTTTATGCAGCACCCCAACTCACCTTTCCCCTTAAGCAAGCATAAGTTGGTTTTCTAAATTTGAGACCCTGTTCTGTTTTGGAATGCAGTTCCTGTGTAGCCAAGTTTACATTCCGTGTATTACTGATATCTTATGATGTTTCTTTTTCTGTGTGACTTATTTCAGTTAGAATCATCATACCTGAATCCACTCATTGTGCTGCTAAGGGCCTGATGACACAGATTTCATTGCTGAGTGATATTGCTTTGTAAGTAAATACCACAACTTCTTTATCCATTTTTCACTTTCTGCGATGTTGAACTTGTAATGTAAACGAGGTTCTTGTAAACAGAGCCCTTCCAAACTTTGGGGTGGCTGTGTCTTTTTCATTTTAATTTCCCTAAGCTATAGGACCATAAGTGGAAGTGCCCTAGGTTCTGTTTCTTTGTTTTTTAGTTGTTTCAGGAAACACCATACACTTCTCCCAAGTGGTTCTTGGCAATTTACATCCCGCCCATCAGCATAACAAGGCTCCCAGTTCTCCATGGCCTGTCCTGCCTTTCTGGATTTTACACATTTTTCAGATGGCCCTTTTGACCGGGGGGAAGTGAGACTTCATTGTAGTGCAGATTTCCTTTGCAAGCTTGCTTGGTTGGCCAAAAAGGGCGTATGCGTTTTTTCCTGAATATATTCAGGAAAAAACGCATACGCCCTTTTTCGCCAAGTGCATCATTGTGGATGTTCTGCCTCTTTTCCTATGCTTTCAATGCAATTCCAGTCTACCTCCTGAAATCGGTTTCCTGCAATTCTGCCCCGCTTTCAAGTCCTCTTGGCAGCCTTACTTCAGTCTATTTTTGGACGATAGCTGTCATTTATAACTCTGCAGGTTTGTGAATTACAGTGCCCCTGAGCTCCTTTCTTCAACTCGCTTTCTTGTGACCTGGCCGCAACACTGCAGGATGCCTTCAGGCCCTAATCTGGTTCTGGCACGGCATGATGAGCCTTTGGTTAATTCCTCTTCCTGGTGGGAAATGAGAGTTAAATTTGCCCGTCCAGACACCTCCAGCTAGCCTCTCATTGGTTCTCGCTATTCCTGTTCATCTTCCGCAGAAATTGCAAACTGGGCCAAACAGGAGGTTAAAGGGACTGACTCTCCAAGTCGGGAGAGTGTTAGTAAAGCGTCTGGAATGTTGCACCCGAGTACCAGGGGAGGAAAACGGAGACATATTTGAACACGTCTCCCGTTCACATGGTTGATCATACTCTGGGTTCCACATGCATGTTTTAGCTGAAGGAAGAATACCTTAAAACTGGAGAGTTGAAACCCGTGGAATGGGTACCATGCAATATGACTTCAAAGGGTCTTCATTTGCTCACGAACCTCTCCAATCCTATCACTGCTGCGTTTATGCCCCTGTACACATGCTTGATTCTCTTTCGGAGACATAGCAATCCATAGGTTTTAAGATACTTACTAGTCAGGTGCATTCTTAGGCGTTTAATATGGGGTTTTGTGTCCATTTCGTTGAGCAAGGAGTAGCTCTTGTCTATTCCATATTTGGCTTAAGGAACTTTATCTGTGCTCATTTCAATCTCTGGTTTTATGCAGCACCCCAACTCACCTTTCCCCTTAAGCAAGCATAAGTTGGTTTTCTAAATTTGAGACCCTGTTCTGTTTTGGAATGCAGTTCCTGTGTAGCCAAGTTTACATTCCGTGTATTAGTGATATCTTATGATGTTTCTTTTTCTGTTTGACTTATTTCAGTTAGAATCATCATACCTGAATCCACTCATTATGCTGCTACGGGCCTGATGACATAGATTTCATTGCTGAGTGATACTGCATTGTACGTAAGTACCATAAGTTCTTTATCCATTTTTCACTTTCTGCGATGTTGAACTTGTACTGTAAATGATGTTCTTGTAAACAGAGGCGTCCCAAACTTTGGGGTGGCTGTGTCTTTTTGATTTTAATTTCCCTAAGCTATAGGACCATAAGTGGCAGTGCCCTAGGCTCTGTTGCTTTGTTTTTTAGATGTTTCAGTTAACACCATACACTTCTCCCGAGTGTCTGTTGGCAATTTACATCCCGCCCATCAGCATAACAAGGCTCCCAGTTCTCCATGGCCTGTCCTGCCTTTCTGGATTTTACACTTTTTTCAGATGGCCCTTTTGACCGGGGGGAAGTGAGACTTCATTGTAGTGCAGATTTCCTTTGCAAGCTTGCTTGGTTGGCCAAAAAGGGCGTATGCGTTTTTTCCTGAATATATTCAGGAAAAAACGCATACGCCCTTTTTGGCCAAGTGCATCATTGTGGACGTTCTGCCTCTTTTCCTATGCTTTCAATGCAATTCCAGTCTACCTCCTGAAATCGGTTTCCTGCAATTCTGCCCCGCTTTCAAGTCCTCTTGGCAGCCTTACTTCAGTCTATTTTTGGACGATAGCTGTCATTTATAACTCTGCAGGTTTGTGAATTACAGTGCCCCTGAGCTCCTTTCTTCAACTCGCTTTCTTGTGAACTGGCCGCAACACCGCAGGATGGCTTCAGGCCCTAATCTGGTTCCGGCACGGCACGCTGAGCCTTTGGTTAATTCCTCTTCCTGGTGGGAAATGAGAGTTAAATTTGCCCGTCCAGACACCTCTAGCTAGTCTCTCATTGGTTCTCGCTATTCCTGTTCATCTTCCGCAGAAATTGCAAACTGGGCCAAACAGGAGGTTAATGGGACTGACTCTCCAAGTGGGGAGAGTGTGAGTAAAGCGTCTGGAATGTTGCACCCGAGTACCAGGGTACGAAAACTGAGACATATTTGAACACGTCTCCCAATCACATGGTTGATCATACTCTAGGTTCCACATGCATGTTTTAGCTGAAGGAACAATACCTTAAACCTGGGTAGTTGAAACCCGTGGAATGGGTACCATGCAATATGACTTCAAAGGGTCTTCATTTTCTCACCGAACCTCTCCAATCCTATCACTGCTGCGTTTATGCCCCTGTACACATGCTTGATTCTCTTTCGGAGACATAGCAATCCATAGGTTTTAAGATACTTACTAGTCAGGTACATTCTTAGGCGTTTAATATGCGGTGTTGAGTCCATTTCGTTGAGCAAGGAGTAGCTCTTGTCTATTCCATATTTGGCTTAAGGAACTTTATCTGTGCTCATTTCAATCTCTGGTTTTATGCAGCACCCCAACTCACCTTTCCCCTTAAGCAGGCATAAGTTAGTTTTCTAAATTTGAGACCCTGTTCTGTTCTGTAATTCAGTTCCTGTGTAGCCAAGTTTACATTCCGTGTATTACTGATATCTTATGATGTTTCTTTTTCTGTGTGACTTATTTCAGTTAGAATCATCATACCTGAATCCACTCATTGTGCTGCTAAGGGCCTGATGACACAGATTTCATTGCTGAGTGATATTGCTTTGTAAGTAAATACCACAACTTCTTTATCCATTTTTCACTTTCTGCGATGTTGAACTTGTACTGTAAACGAGGTTCTTGTAAACAGAGCCGTTCCAAACTTTGGGGTGGCTGTGTCTTTTTCATTTTAATTTCCCTAAGCTATAGGACCATAAGTGGAGTGCCCTAGGTTCTGTTGCTTTGTTTTTTAGTTGTTTCAGGAAACACCATACACTTCTCCCAAGTGGTTCTTCGCAATTTACATCCCGCCCATCAGCATAACAAGGCTCCCAGTTCTCCATGGCCTGTCCTGCCTTTCTGGATTTTACACTTTTTTCAGATGGCCCTTTTGACCGGGGGGAAGTGAGACTTCATTGTAGTGCAGATTTCCTTTGCAAGCTTGCTTGGTTGGCCAAAAAGGGCGTATGCGTTTTTTCCTGAATATATTCAGGAAAAAACGCATACGCCCTTTTTGGCCAAGTGCATCATTGTGGACGTTCTGCCTCTTTTCCTATGCTTTCAATGCAATTCCAGTCTACCTCCTGAAATCGGTTTCCTGCAATTCTGCCCCGCTTTCAAGTCCTCTTGGCAGCCTTACTTCAGTGTATTTTTGGACGATAGTTGTCATTTATAACTCTGCAGGTTTGTGAATTACAGTGCCCCTGAGCTCCTTTCTTCAACTCGATTTCTTGTGAACTGGCCGCAAAACCGCAGGATGGCTTCAGGCCCTAATCTGGTTCCGGCCCGGCATGCTGAGCCTTTGGTTAATTCCTCTTCCTGGTGGGAAATGAGAGTTAAATTTGCCCGTCCAGACACCTCCAGCTAGCCTCTCATTGGTTCTCGCTATTCCTGTTCATCTTCCGCAGAAATTGCAAACTGGGCCAAACAGGAGGTTAAAGGGACTGACTCTCCAAGTGGGGAGAGTGTTAGTAAAGCGTCTGGAATGTTGCACCCGAGTACCAGGGGAGGAAAACTGAGACATATTTGAACACGTCTCCTGTTCACATGGTTGATCATTCTCTGGGTTCCACATGCATGTTTTAGCTGAAGGAAGAATACCTTAAACCTGGAGAGTTGAGAACCGTGTAATGGGTACCATGCAATATGACTTCAAAGGGTCTTCATTTGCTCACCGAACCTCTCCAATCCTTTTACTGCTGCGTTTATGCCCCTGTACACACGCTTGATTCTCTTTTGGAGACATAGCAATCCATAGGTTTTAAGATAGTTACTAGTCATGTACATTCTTAGGCGTTTAATATGGTGTTTTGAGTCCATTTCGTTGAGCAAGGAGTAGCTCTTGTCTATTCCATATTTGGCTTAAGGAACTTTATCTGTGCTCATTTCAATCTCTGGTTTTATGCAGCACCCCAACTCACCTTTCCCCTTAAGCAAGCATAAGTTGGTTTTCTAAATTTGAGACCCTGTTCTGTTTTGGAATGCAGTTCCTGTGTAGCCAAGTTTACATTCCGTGTATTACTGATATCTTATGATGTTTCTTTTTCTGTGTGACTTATTTCAGTTAGAATCATCATACCTGAATCCACTCATTGTGCTGCTAAGGGCCTGATGACACAGATTTTATTGCTGAGTGATATTGCTTTGTAATTAAATACCACAACTTCTTTATCCATTTTTCACTTTCTGCGATGTTGAACTTGTACTGTAAACGAGGTTCTTGTAAACAGAGCCGTTCCAAACTTTGGGGTGGCTGTGTCTTTTTCATTTTAATTTCCCTAAGCTATAGGACCATAAGTGGAGTGCCCTAGGTTCTGTTGCTTTGTTTTTTAGTTGTTTCAGGAAACACCATACACTTCTCCCAAGTGGTTCTTCGCAATTTACATCCCGCCCATCAGCATAACAAGGCTCCCAGTTCTCCATGGCCTGTCCTGCCTTTCTGGATTTTACACATTTTTCAGATGGCCCTTTTGACCGGGGGGAAGTGAGACTTCATTGTAGTGCAGATTTCCTTTGCAAGCTTGCTTGGTTGGCCAAAAAGGGCGTATGCGTTTTTTCCTGAATATATTCAGGAAAAAACGCATACGCCCTTTTTCGCCAAGTGCATCATTGTGGATGTTCTGCCTCTTTTCCTATACTTTCAATGCAATTCCAGTCTACCTCCTGAAATCAGTTTCCTGCAATTCTGCCCCGCTTTCAAGTCCTCTTGGCAGCCTTACTTCAGTCTATTTTTGGACGATAGCTGTCATTTATAACTCTGCAGGTTTGTGAATTACAGTGCCCCTGAGCTCCTTTCTTCAACTCGCTTTCTTGTGACCTGGCCGCAACACTGCAGGATGCCTTCAGGCCCTAATCTGGTTCTGGCACGGCATGCTGAGCCTTTGGTTAATTCCTCTTCCTGGTGGGAAATGAGAGTTAAATTTGCCCGTCCAGACACCTCCAGCTAGCCTCTCATTGGTTCTCGCTATTCCTGTTCATCTTCCGCAGAAATTGCAAACTGGGCCAAACAGGAGGTTAAAGGGACTGACTCTCCAAGTCGGGAGAGTGTTAGTAAAGCGTCTGGAATGTTGCACCCGAGTACCAGGGGAGGAAAACGGAGACATATTTGAACACGTCTCCCGTTCACATGGTTGATCATACTCTGGGTTCCACATGCATGTTTTAGCTGAAGGAAGAATACCTTAAAACTGGAGAGTTGAAACCCGTGGAATGGGTACCATGCAATATGACTTCAAAGGGTCTTCATTTGCTCACGAACCTCTCCAATCCTATCACTGCTGCGTTTATGCCCCTGTACACATGCTTGATTCTCTTTCGGAGACATAGCAATCCATAGGTTTTAAGATACTTACTAGTCAGGTGCATTCTTAGGCGTTTAATATGGGGTTTTGTGTCCATTTCGTTGAGCAAGGAGTAGCTCTTGTCTATTCCATATTTGGCTTAAGGAACTTTATCTGTGCTCATTTCAATCTCTGGTTTTATGCAGCACCCCAACTCACCTTTCCCCTTAAGCAAGCATAAGTTGGTTTTCTAAATTTGAGACCCTGTTCTGTTTTGGAATGCAGTTCCTGTGTAGCCAAGTTTACATTCCGTGTATTAGTGATATCTTATGATGTTTCTTTTTCTGTTTGACTTATTTCAGTTAGAATCATCATACCTGAATCCACTCATTATGCTGCTACGGGCCTGATGACATAGATTTCATTGCTGAGTGATACTGCATTGTACGTAAGTACCATAAGTTCTTTATCCATTTTTCACTTTCTGTGATATTGAACTTGTACGGTAAACGAGGTACTTGTAAACGGAGGCGTCCCAAACTTTGGGGTGGCTGTGTCTTTTTGATTTTAATTTCCCTAAGCTATAGGACCATAAGCGGAAGTGCCCTAGGCTCTGTTGCTTGGTTTTTAGATGCTTCAGGAAACACCATACACTTCTCCCAAGTGGTTGTTGGCAATTTACATCCCGCCCATCAGCATAACAAGGCTCCCAGTTCTCCATGGCCTGTCCTGCCTTTCTGGATTTTACACTTTTTTCAGATGGCCCTTTTGACCGGGGGGAAGTGAGACTTCATTGTAGTGCAGATTTCCTTTGCAAGCTTGCTTGGTTGGCCAAAAAGGGCGTATGCGTTTTTTCCTGAATATATTCAGGAAAAAACGCATACGCCCTTTTTGGCCAAGTGCATCATTGTGGACGTTCTGCCTCTTTTCCTATGCTTTCAATGCAATTCCAGTCTACCTCCTGAAATCGGTTTCCTGCAATTCTGCCCCGCTTTCAAGTCCTCTTGGCAGCCTTACTTCAGTCTATTTTTGGACGATAGCTGTCATTTATAACTCTGCAGGTTTGTGAATTACAGTGCCCCTGAGCTCCTTTCTTCAACTCGCTTTCTTGTGACCTGGCCGCAACACCGCAGGATGGCTTCAGGCCCTAATCTGGTTCCGGCACGGCACGCTGAGCCTTTGGTTAATTCCTCTTCCTGGTGGGAAATGAGAGTTAAATTTGCCCGTCCAGACACCTCCAGCTAGTCTCTCATTGGTTCTCGCTATTCCTGTTCATCTTCCGCAGAAATTGCAAACTGGGCCAAACAGGAGGTTAATGGGACTGACTCTCCAAGTGGGGAGAGTGTTAGTAAAGCGTCTGGAATGTTGCACCCGAGTACCAGGGTACGAAAACTGAGACATATTTGAACACGTCTCCCAATCACATGGTTGATCATACTCTAGGTTCCACATGCATGTTTTAGCTGAAGGAACAATACCTTAAACCTGGGTAGTTGAAACCCGTGGAATGGGTAACATGCAATATGACTTCAAAGGGTCTTCATTTTCTCACCGAACCTCTCCAATCCTATCACTGCTGCGTTTATGCCCCTGTACACATGCTTGATTCTCTTTCGGAGACATAGCAATCCATAGGTTTTAAGATACTTACTAGTCAGGTACATTCTTAGGCGTTTAATATGCGGTGTTGAGTCCATTTCGTTGAGCTAGGAGTAGCTCTTGTCTATTCCATATTTGGCTTAAGGAACTTTATCTGTGCTCATTTCAATCTCTGGTTTTATGCAGCACCCCAACTCACCTTTACCCTTAAGCAAGCATAAGTTGGTTTTCTAAATTTGAGAACCTGTTCTGTTCTGTAATTCAGTTCCTGTGTAGCCAAGTTTACATTCCGTGTATTACTGATATCTTATGATGTTTCTTTTTCTGTGTGACTTATTTCAGTTAGAATCATCGTACCTGAATCCACTCATTATGCTGCTACGGGCCTGATGACATAGATTTCATTGCTGAGTGATACTGCATTGTACGTAAGTACCACATGTTCTTTATCCATTTTTCACTTTCTGTGATATTGAACTTGTACGGTAAACGAGGTTCTTGTAAACAGAGGCGTCCCAAACTTTGGGGTGGCTGTGTCTTTTTGATTTTAATTTCCCTAAGCTATAGGACCATAAGTGGAAGTGCCCTAGGCTCTGTTGCTTTGTTTTTTAGATGTTTCAGGAAACACCATACACTTCTCCCGAGTGTCTGTTGGCAATTTACATCCCGCCCATCAGCGTAACAAGGCTCCCAGTTCTCCATGGCCTGTCCTGCCTTTCTGGATTTTACACTTTTTTCAGATGGCCCTTTTGACCGGGGGGAAGTGAGACTTCATTGTAGTGCAGATTTCCTTTGCAAGTTTGCTTGGTTGGCCAAAAAGGGCGTATGCGTTTTTTCCTGAATATATTCAGGAAAAAACGCATACGCCCTTTTTGGCCAAGTGCATCATTGTGGACGTTCTGCCTCTTTTCCTATGCTTTCAATGCAATTCCAGTCTACCTCCTGAAATCGGTTTCCTGCAATTCTGCTCCGCTTTCAAGTCCTCTTGGCAGCCTTACTTCAGTCTATTTTTGGACGATAGCTGTCATTTATAACTCTGCAGGTTTGTGAATTACAGTGCCCCTGAGCTCCTTTCTTCAACTCGCTTTCTTTTGAGCTGGCCGCAACACCGCAGGATGGCATCATTGTGCCAATCGGTTTCCTGCAATTCTACCCCGCTTTCAAGTCCTCTTGGCAGCCTTACTTCAGTCTATTTTTGGACGATAGCTGTCATTTATAACTCTGCTGGTTTGTGAATTGCAGTGCCCCTGAGCTCCTTTCTTCAACTCGCTTTCTTGTGATCTGTCCGCAACACCGCAGGATGGCTTCAGGCCCTAATATGGTTCCGGCCCGGCATGCTGAGCCTTTGGTTAATTCCTCTTCCTGGTGGGAAATGAGAGTTAAATTTGCCCGTCCAGACTCCTCCAGCTAGCCTCTCATTGGTTCTCGCTATTCCTGTTCATCTTCCGCAGAAATTGCAAACTGGGCCAAACAGGAGGTTAAAGGGACTGACTCTCCAAGTCGGGAGGGTGATAGTAAAGCGTCTGGAATGTCGCACCCAAGTACCAGGGGAGGAAAACTGAGTCATATTTGAACACGTCTCCCGTTCACATGGTTGATCATACTCTGGGTTCCACATGCATGTTTTAGCTGAAGGAAGAATACCTTAAACCTGGAGAGTTGAGAACCGTGTAATGGGTACCATGCAATATGACTTCAAAGGGTCTTCATTTGCTCACCGAACCTCTCCAATCCTATCACTGCTGCGTTTATGCCCCTGTACACATGCTTGATTCTCTTTTGGAGACATAGCAATCCATAGGTTTTAAGATACTTACTAGTCAGGTACATTCTTAGGCGTTTAATATGCGGTGTTGAGTCCATTTCGTTGAGCAAGGAGTAGCTCTTGTCTATTCCATATTTGGCTTAAGGAACTTTATGTGTGCTCATTTCAATCTCTGGTTTTATGCAGCACCCCAACTCACCTTTCCCCTTAAGCAAGCATAAGTTGGTTTTCTAAATTTGAGACCCTGTTCTGTTCTGTAATTCAGTTCCTGTGTAGCCAAGTTTACATTCCGTGTATTACTGATATCTTATGATGTTTCTTTTTCTGTTTGACTTATTTCAGTTAGAATCATCGTACCTGAATCCACTCATTATGCTGCTACGGGCCTGATGACATAGATTTCATTGCTGAGTGATACTGCATTGTACGTAAGTACCACATGTTCTTTATCCATTTTTCACTTTCTGTGATATTGAACTTGTACGGTAAACGAGGTTCTTGTAAACAGAGGCGTCCCAAACTTTGGGGTGGCTGTGTCTTTTTGATTTTAATTTCCCTAAGCTATAGGACCATAAGTGGAAGGGCCCTAGGCTCTGTTGCTTTGTTTTTTAGATGTTTCAGGAAACACCATACACTTCTCCCGAGTGTCTGTTGGCAATTTACATCCTGCCCATCAGCATAACAAGGCTCCCAGTTCTCCATGGCCTGTCCTGCCTTTCTGGATTTTACACTTTTTTCAGATGGCCCTTTTGACTGGGGGGGAGTGAGACTTCATTGTAGTGCAGATTTCCTTTGCAAGTTTGCTTGGTTGGCCAAAAAGGGCGTATGCGTTTTTTCCTGAATATATTCAGGAAAAAACGCATACGCCCTTTTTGGCCAAGTGCATCATTGTGGACGTTCTGCCTCTTTTCCTATGCTTTCAATGCAATTCCAGTCTACCTCCTGAAATCGGTTTCCTGCAATTCTGCCCTGCTTTCAAGTCCTCTTGGCAGCCTTACTTCAGTCTATTTTTGGACGATAGCTGTCATTTATAACTCTGCTGGTTTGTGAATTGCAGTGCCCCTGAGCTCCTTTCTTCAACTCGCTTTCTTGTGACCTGGCCGCAACACCGCAGGATGGCTTCAGGCCCTAATATGGTTCCGGCCCGGCATGCTGAGCCTTTGGTTAATTCCTCTTCCTGGTGGGAAATGAGAGTTAAATTTGCCCGTCCAGACTCCTCCAGCTAGCCTCTCATTGGTTCTCGCTATTCCTGTTCATCTTCCGCAGAAATTGCAAACTGGGCCAAACAGGAGGTTAAAGGGACTGACTCTCCAAGTCGGGAGGGTGATAGTAAAGCGTCTGGAATGTCGCACCCAAGTACCAGGGGAGGAAAACTGAGTCATATTTGAACACGCCTCCCGTTCACATGGTTGATCATACTCTGCGTTCCACATGCATGTTTTAGCTGAAGGAAGAATACCTTAAACCTGGAGAGTTGAGACCCGTGTAATGGGTACCATGCAATATGACTTCAAAGGGTCTTCATTTGCTCACCGAACCTCTCCAATCCTATCACTGCTGCGTTTATGCCCCTGTACACATGCTTGATTCTCTTTTGGAGACATAGCAATCCATAGGTTTTAAGATACTTACTAGTCAGGTACATTCTTAGGCGTTTAATATGCGGTGTTGAGTCCATTTCGTTGAGCAAGGAGTAGCTCTTGTCTATTCCATATTTGGCTTAAGGAACTTTATCTGTGCTCATTTCAATCTCTGGTTTTATGCAGCACCCCAACTCACCTTTCCCCTTAAGCAAGCATAAGTTGGTTTTCTAAATTTGAGACCCTGTTCTGTTCTGTAATTCAGTTCCTGTGTAGCCAAGTTTACATTCCGTGTATTACTGATATCTTATGATGTTTCTTTTTCTGTGTGACTTATTTCAGTTAGAATCATCATACCTGAATCCACTCATTGTGCTGCTAAGTGCCTGATGACACAGATTTCATTGCTGAGTGATATTGCTTTGTAAGTAAATACCAAAACTTTTTTATCCATTTTTCACTTTCTGCGATGTTGAACTTGTACTGTAAACGAGGTTCTTGTAAACAGAGCCGTTCCAAACTTTGGGGTGGCTGTGTCTTTTTGATTGTAAATTCCCTAAGCTATAGGACCATAAGTGGAAGTGCCCTAGGCTCTGTTGCTTTGTTTTTTAGATGTTTCAGGAAACACCATACACTTCTCCCGAGTGTCTGTTGGCAATTTACATCCCGCCCATCAGCATAACAAGGCTCCCAGTTCTCCATGGCCTGTCCTGCCTTTCTGGATTTTACACTTTTTTCAGATGGCCCTTTTGACCGGGGGGAAGTGAGACTTCATTGTAGTGCAGATTTCCTTTGCAAGCTTGCTTGGTTGGCCAAAAAGGGCGTATGCGTTTTTTCCTGAATATATTCAGGAAAAAACGCATACGCCCTTTTTGGCCAAGTGCATCATTGTGGACGTTCTGCCTCTTTTCCTATGCTTTCAATGCAATTCCAGTCTACCTCCTGAAATCGGTTTCCTGCAATTCTGCCCCGCTTTCAAGTCCTCTTGGCAGCCTTACTTCACTCTATTTTTGGACGATAGCTGTCATTTATAACTCTGCAGGTTTGTGAATTACAGTGCCCCTGAGCTCCTTTCTTCAACTCGCTTTCTTTTGAGCTGGCCGCAACACTGCAGGATGGCTTCAGGCCCTAATCTGGTTCTGGCACGGCACACTGAGCCTTTGGTTATTTCCTCTTCCTAGTGGGAAATGAGAGTTAAATTTGCCCGTCCAGACACCTCCAGCTAGCCTCTCATTGGTTCTCGCTATTCCTGTTCATCTTCCGCAGAAATTGCAAACTGGGTCAAACAGGAGGTTAAAGGCGCTGACTTTCCAAGTGGGGAGAGTGTTAGTAAAGCGTCTGGAATGTTGCACCCGAGTACCAGGGTACAAAAACTGAGACATATTTGAACACGTCTCCCGATCACATGGTTGATCATACTCTAGGTTCCACATGCATGTTTTAGCTGAAGGAAGAATACCTTAAACCTGGGTAGTTGAAACCCGTGGAATGGGTACCATGCAATATGACTTCAAAGGGTCTTCATTTGCTCACAGAACCTATCCAATCCTATCACTGCTGCGTTTATGCCCCTGTACACATGCTTGATTCTCTTTCGGAGACATAGCAATCCATAGGTTTTAAGATACTTACTAGTCAGGTACATTCTTAGGCGTTTAATATGCGGTGTTGAGTCCATTTCATTGAGCAAGGAGTAGCTCTTGTCTATTCCATATTTGGCTTAAGGAAATTTATCTGTGTTCATTTCAATCTCTGGTTTTATGCAGCACCCCAACTCACCTTTACCCTTAAGCAAGCATAAGTTGGTTTTCTAAATTTGAGACCCTGTTCTGTTCTGTAATTCAGTTCCTGTGTAGCCAAGTTTACATTCCGTGTATTACTGATATCTTATGATGTTTCTTTTTCTGTGTGACTTATTTCAGTTAGAATCATCATACCTGAATCCAGTCATTGTGCTGCTAAGGGCCTGATGACACAGATTTCATTGCTGAGTGATATTGCTTTGTAAGTAAATACCACAACTTCTTTATCCATTTTTCACTTTCTGCGATGTTGAACTTGTACTGTAAACGAGGTTCTTGTAAACAGAGCTGTTCCAAACTTTGGGGTGGCTGTGTCTTTTTGATTTTAATTTCCCTAAGCTATAGGACCATAAGTGGAAGTGCCCTAGGTTCTGTTGCTTTGTTTTTTAGATGTTTCAGGAAACACCATACACTTCTCCCGAGTGGTTGTTTGCAATTTACATCACGCCCATCAGCATAACAAGGCTCCCAGTTCTCCATGGCCTGTCCTGCCTTTCTGGATTTTACACTTTTTTCAGATGGCCCTTTTGACCGGGGGGAAGTGAGACTTCATTGTAGTGCAGATTTCCTTTGCAAGCTTGCTTGGTTGGCCAAAAAGGGCGTATGCGTTTTTTCCTGAATATATTCAGGAAAAAACGCATACGCCCTTTTTGGCCAAGTGCATCATTGTGGACGTTCTGCCTCTTTTCCTATGCTTTCAATGCAATTCCAGTCTACCTCCTGAAATCGGTTTCCTGCAATTCTGCCCCGCTTTCAAGTCCTCTTGGCAGCCTTACTTCAGTCTATTTTTGGACGATAGCTGTCATTTATAACTCTGCAGGTTTGTGAATTACAGTGCCCCTGAGCTCCTTTCTTCAACTCGCTTTCTTGTGACCTGGCCGCAACACCGCAGGCTGGCTTCAGGCCCTAATCTGGTTCCGGTACGGCACGCTGAGCCTTTGGTTATTTCCTCTTCCTGGTGGGAAATGAGAGTTAAATTTGCCCGTCCAGACACCTCCAGCTAGCCTCTCATTGGTTCTCGCTATTCCTGTTCATCTTCCAAGAAATAGCAAACTGGGCCAAACAAGAGGTTAAAGGCGCTGACTCTCCAAGTGGGGAGAGTGTTAGTAAAGCGTCTGGAATGTTGCACCCGAGTACCAGGGGAGGAAAACTGAGACATATTTGAACACGTCTCCCGTTCACATGGTTGATCATACTTGGGTTCCACATGCATCTTTTAGCTGAAGGAAGAATACCTTAAACCTGGGTATTTGAAACCCGTGGAATGGGTACCATGCAATATGACTTCAAAGGGTCTTCATTTGCTCACCGAACCTCTCCAATCCTATCACTGCTGCATTTATGCCCCTGTACACATGCTTGATTCTCTTTCGGAGACATAGCAATCCATAGGTTTTAAGATACTTACTAGTCAGGTACATTCTTAGGCGTTTAATATGCGGTGTTGAGTCCATTTCGTTGAGCAAGGAGTAGCTCTTGTCTATTCCATATTTGGCTTAAGGAACTTTATCTGTGCTCATTTCAATCTCTGGTTTTATGCAGCACCCCAACTCACCTTTCCCCTTAAGCAAGCATAAGTTGGTTTTCTAAATTTGAGACCCTGTTCTGTTCTGTAATTCAGTTCCTGTGTAGCCAAGTTTACATTCCGTGTATTACTGATATCTTATGATGTTTCTTTTTCTGTTTGACTTATTTCAGTTAGAATCATCGTACCTGAATCCACTCATTATGCTGCTACGGGCCTGATGACATAGATTTCATTGCTGAGTGATACTGCATTGTACGTAAGTACCACATGTTCTTTATCCATTTTTCACTTTCTGTGATATTGAACTTGTACGGTAAACGAGGTTCTTGTAAACAGAGGCGTCCCAAACTTTGGGGTGGCTGTGTCTTTTTGATTTTAATTTCCCTAAGCTATAGGACCATAAGTGGAAGGGCCCTAGGCTCTGTTGCTTTGTTTTTTAGATGTTTCAGGAAACACCATACACTTCTCCCGAGTGTCTGTTGGCAATTTACATCCTGCCCATCAGCATAACAAGGCTCCCAGTTCTCCATGGCCTGTCCTGCCTTTCTGGATTTTACACTTTTTTCAGATGGCCCTTTTGACTGGGGGGGAGTGAGACTTCATTGTAGTGCAGATTTCCTTTGCAAGCTTGCTTGGTTGGCCAAAAAGGGCGTATGCGTTTTTTCCTGAATATATTCAGGAAAAAACGCATACGCCCTTTTTGGCCAAGTGCATCATTGTGGACGTTCTGCCTCTTTTCCTATGCTTTCAATGCAATTCCAGTCTACCTCCTGAAATCGGTTTCCTGCAATTCTGCCCTGCTTTCAAGTCCTCTTGGCAGCCTTACTTCAGTCTATTTTTGGACGATAGCTGTCATTTATAACTCTGCTGGTTTGTGAATTGCAGTGCCCCTGAGCTCCTTTCTTCAACTCGCTTTCTTGTGACCTGGCCGCAACACCGCAGGATGGCTTCAGGCCCTAATATGGTTCCGGCCCGGCATGCTGAGCCTTTGGTTAATTCCTCTTCCTGGTGGGAAATGAGAGTTAAATTTGCCCGTCCAGACTCCTCCAGCTAGCCTCTCATTGGTTCTCGCTATTCCTGTTCATCTTCCGCAGAAATTGCAAACTGGGCCAAACAGGAGGTTAAAGGGACTGACTCTCCAAGTCGGGAGGGTGATAGTAAAGCGTCTGGAATGTCGCACCCAAGTACCAGGGGAGGAAAACTGAGTCATATTTGAACACGCCTCCCGTTCACATGGTTGATCATACTCTGCGTTCCACATGCATGTTTTAGCTGAAGGAAGAATACCTTAAACCTGGAGAGTTGAGACCCGTGTAATGGGTACCATGCAATATGACTTCAAAGGGTCTTCATTTGCTCACCGAACCTCTCCAATCCTATCACTGCTGCGTTTATGCCCCTGTACACATGCTTGATTCTCTTTTGGAGACATAGCAATCCATAGGTTTTAAGATACTTACTAGTCAGGTACATTCTTAGGCGTTTAATATGCGGTGTTGAGTCCATTTCGTTGAGCAAGGAGTAGCTCTTGTCTATTCCATATTTGGCTTAAGGAACTTTATCTGTGCTCATTTCAATCTCTGGTTTTATGCAGCACCCCAACTCACCTTTCCCCTTAAGCAAGCATAAGTTGGTTTTCTAAATTTGAGACCCTGTTCTGTTCTGTAATTCAGTTCCTGTGTAGCCAAGTTTACATTCCGTGTATTACTGATATCTTATGATGTTTCTTTTTCTGTGTGACTTATTTCAGTTAGAATCATCATACCTGAATCCACTCATTGTGCTGCTAAGTGCCTGATGACACAGATTTCATTGCTGAGTGATATTGCTTTGTAAGTAAATACCAAAACTTTTTTATCCATTTTTCACTTTCTGCGATGTTGAACTTGTACTGTAAACGAGGTTCTTGTAAACAGAGCCGTTCCAAACTTTGGGGTGGCTGTGTCTTTTTGATTGTAAATTCCCTAAGCTATAGGACCATAAGTGGAAGTGCCCTAGGCTCTGTTGCTTTGTTTTTTAGATGTTTCAGGAAACACCATACACTTCTCCCGAGTGTCTGTTGGCAATTTACATCCCGCCCATCAGCATAACAAGGCTCCCAGTTCTCCATGGCCTGTCCTGCCTTTCTGGATTTTACACTTTTTTCAGATGGCCCTTTTGACCGGGGGGAAGTGAGACTTCATTGTAGTGCAGATTTCCTTTGCAAGCTTGCTTGGTTGGCCAAAAAGGGCGTATGCGTTTTTTCCTGAATATATTCAGGAAAAAACGCATACGCCCTTTTTGGCCAAGTGCATCATTGTGGACGTTCTGCCTCTTTTCCTATGCTTTCAATGCAATTCCAGTCTACCTCCTGAAATCGGTTTCCTGCAATTCTGCCCCGCTTTCAAGTCCTCTTGGCAGCCTTACTTCACTCTATTTTTGGACGATAGCTGTCATTTATAACTCTGCAGGTTTGTGAATTACAGTGCCCCTGAGCTCCTTTCTTCAACTCGCTTTCTTTTGAGCTGGCCGCAACACTGCAGGATGGCTTCAGGCCCTAATCTGGTTCTGGCACGGCACACTGAGCCTTTGGTTATTTCCTCTTCCTAGTGGGAAATGAGAGTTAAATTTGCCCGTCCAGACACCTCCAGCTAGCCTCTCATTGGTTCTCGCTATTCCTGTTCATCTTCCGCAGAAATTGCAAACTGGGTCAAACAGGAGGTTAAAGGCGCTGACTTTCCAAGTGGGGAGAGTGTTAGTTAAGCTTCTGGAATGTTGCACCCGAGTACCAGGGTACAAAAACTGAGACATATTTGAACACGTCTCCCGATCACATGGTTGATCATACTCTAGGTTCCACATGCATGTTTTAGCTGAAGGAAGAATACCTTAAACCTGGGTAGTTGAAACCCGTGGAATGGGTACCATGCAATATGACTTCAAAGGGTCTTCATTTGCTCACAGAACCTATCCAATCCTATCACTGCTGCGTTTATGCCCCTGTACACATGCTTGATTCTCTTTCGGAGACATAGCAATCCATAGGTTTTAAGATACTTACTAGTCAGGTACATTCTTAGGCGTTTAATATGCGGTGTTGAGTCCATTTCATTGAGCAAGGAGTAGCTCTTGTCTATTCCATATTTGGCTTAAGGAAATTTATCTGTGTTCATTTCAATCTCTGGTTTTATGCAGCACCCCAACTCACCTTTACCCTTAAGCAAGCATAAGTTGGTTTTCTAAATTTGAGACCCTGTTCTGTTCTGTAATTCAGTTCCTGTGTAGCCAAGTTTACATTCCGTGTATTACTGATATCTTATGATGTTTCTTTTTCTGTGTGACTTATTTCAGTTAGAATCATCATACCTGAATCCAGTCATTGTGCTGCTAAGGGCCTGATGACACAGATTTCATTGCTGAGTGATATTGCTTTGTAAGTAAATACCACAACTTCTTTATCCATTTTTCACTTTCTGCGATGTTGAACTTGTACTGTAAACGAGGTTCTTGTAAACAGAGCTGTTCCAAACTTTGGGGTGGCTGTGTCTTTTTGATTTTAATTTCCCTAAGCTATAGGACCATAAGTGGAAGTGCCCTAGGTTCTGTTGCTTTGTTTTTTAGATGTTTCAGGAAACACCATACACTTCTCCCGAGTGGTTGTTTGCAATTTACATCACGCCCATCAGCATAACAAGGCTCCCAGTTCTCCATGGCCTGTCCTGCCTTTCTGGATTTTACACTTTTTTCAGATGGCCCTTTTGACCGGGGGGAAGTGAGACTTCATTGTAGTGCAGATTTCCTTTGCAAGCTTGCTTGGTTGGCCAAAAAGGGCGTATGCGTTTTTTCCTGAATATATTCAGGAAAAAACGCATACGCCCTTTTTGGCCAAGTGCATCATTGTGGACGTTCTGCCTCTTTTCCTATGCTTTCAATGCAATTCCAGTCTACCTCCTGAAATCGGTTTCCTGCAATTCTGCCCCGCTTTCAAGTCCTCTTGGCAGCCTTACTTCAGTCTATTTTTGGACGATAGCTGTCATTTATAACTCTGCAGGTTTGTGAATTACAGTGCCCCTGAGCTCCTTTCTTCAACTCGCTTTCTTGTGACCTGGCCGCAACACCGCAGGCTGGCTTCAGGCCCTAATCTGGTTCCGGTACGGCACGCTGAGCCTTTGGTTATTTCCTCTTCCTGGTGGGAAATGAGAGTTAAATTTGCCCGTCCAGACACCTCCAGCTAGCCTCTCATTGGTTCTCGCTATTCCTGTTCATCTTCCAAGAAATAGCAAACTGGGCCAAACAAGAGGTTAAAGGCGCTGACTCTCCAAGTGGGGAGAGTGTTAGTAAAGCGTCTGGAATGTTGCACCCGAGTACCAGGGGAGGAAAACTGAGACATATTTGAACACGTCTCCCGTTCACATGGTTGATCATACTTGGGTTCCACATGCATCTTTTAGCTGAAGGAAGAATACCTTAAACCTGGGTATTTGAAACCCGTGGAATGGGTACCATGCAATATGACTTCAAAGGGTCTTCATTTGCTCACCGAACCTCTCCAATCCTATCACTGCTGCATTTATGCCCCTGTACACATGCTTCATTCTCTTTCGGAGACATAGCAATCCATAGGTTTTAAGATACTTACTAGTCAGGTACATTCTTAGGCGTTTAATATGCGGTGTTGAGTCCATTTCGTTGAGCAAGGAGTAGCTCTTGTCTATTCCATATTTGGCTTAAGGAACTTTATCTGTGCTCATTTCAATCTCTGGTTTTATGCAGCACCCCAACTCACCTTTCCCCTTAAACAAGCATAAGTTGGTTTTCTAAATTTGAGACCCTGTTCTGTTCTGTAATTCAGTTCCTGTGTAGCCAAGTTTACATTCCGTGTATTACTGATATCTTATGATGTTTCTTTTTCTGTGTGACTTATTTCAGTTAGAATCATCATACCTGAATCCACTCATTGTGCTGCTAAGGGCCTCATGACACAGATTTCATTGCTGAGTGATATTGCTTTGTAAGTAAATACCACAACTTCTTTATCCATTTTTCACTTTCTGCGATGTTGAACTTGTACTGTAAACGAGGTTCTTGTAAACAGAGGCATCCCAAACTTTGGGGTGGCTGTGTCTTTTTGATTTTAATTTCCGTAAGCTATAGGACCATAAGTGGAAGTGCCCTAGGTTCTGTTGCTTTGTTTTTTAGATGTTTCAGGAAACACCATACACTTCTCCCGAGTGGTTGTTGGCAATTTACATCCCGCCCATCAGCATAACAAGGCTCCCAGTTCTCCATGGCCTGTCCTGCCTTTCTGGATTTTACACTTTTTTCAGATGGCCCTTTTGACCGGGGGGAAGTGAGACTTCATTGTAGTGCAGATTTCCTTTGCAAGCTTGCTCTGTTGGCCAAAAGGGCGTATGCATTTTTTCCTGAATATATTCAGGAAAAAACGCATACGCCCTTTTTGGCCAAGTGCATCATTGTGGACGTTCTGCCTCTTTTCCTATGCTTTCAATGCAATTCCAGTCTACCTCCTGAAATCGGTTTCCTGTAATTCTGCCCCGCTTTCAAGTCCTCTTGGCAGCCTTACTTCAGTATATTTTTGGACGATAGCTGTCATTTATAACTCTGCAGGTTTGTGAATTACAGTGCCCCTGAGCTCCTTTCTTCAACTCGCTTTCTTTTGAGCTGGCCGCAACACCGCAGGATGGCATCATTGTGCCAATCGGTTTCCTGCAATTCTGCCCCGCTTTCAAGTCCTCTTGGCAGCCTTACTTCAGTCTATTTTTGGACGATAGCTGTCATTTATAACTCTGCTGGTTTGTGAATTGCAGTGCCCCTGAGCTCCTTTCTTCAACTCGCTTTCTTGTGACCTGGCCGCAACACCGCAGGATGGCTTCAGGCTCTAATCTGGTTCCGGCACGGCACGCTGAGCCTTTGGTTATTTCCTCTTCCTGGTGGGAAATGAGAGTTAAATTTGCCCGTCCAGACACCTCCAGCTAGCCTCTCATTGGTTCTCGCTATTCCTGTTCATCTTCCGCAGAAATTGCAAACTGGGCCAAACAGGAGGTTAAAGGGACTGACTCTCCAAGTCGGGAGAGTGTTAGTAAAGCGTCTTGAATGTTGCACCCGAGTACCAGGGTACGAAAACTGGGACATATTTGAACACGTCTCCCGATCACATGGTTGATCATACTCTAGGTTCCACATGCATGTTTTAGCTGAAGAAAGAATACCTTAAACCTGGGTAGTTGAAACCCGTGGAATGGGTACCATGCAATATGACTTCAAAGGGTCTTCATTTGCTCACCGAACCTCTCCAATCCTATCACTGCTGCGTTTATGCCCCTGAACACATGCTTGATTCTCTTTCGGAGACATAGCAATCCATAGGTTTTAAGATACTTACTAGTCAGGTACATTCTTAGGCGTTTAATATGCGGTGTTGAGTCCATTTCATTGAGCAAGGAGTAGCTCTTGTCTATTCCATATTTGGCTTAAGGAACTTTATCTGTGCTCATTTCAATCTCTGGTTTTATGCAGCACCCCAACTCACCTTTCCCCTTAAGCAAGCATAAGTTGGTTTTCTAAATTTGAGAACCTGTTCTGTTCTGTAATTCAGTTCCTGTGTAGCCAAGTTTACACTCCGTGTATTAGTGATATCTTATGATGTTTCTTTTTCTGTGTGACTTAGTTCAGTTAGAATCATCGTACCTGAATCCACTCATTATGCTGCTACGGGCCTGATGACATAGATTTCATTGCTGAGTGATACTGCATTGTACGTAAGTACCACAAGTTCTTTATCCATTTTTCACTTTCTGTGATATTGAACTTGTATGGTAAACGAGGTTCTTGTAAACAGAGGCGTCCCAAACTTTGGGGTGGCTGTGTCTTTTTGATTTTAATTTCCCTAAGCTATAGGACCATAAGTGGAAGTGCCCTAGGCTCTGTTGCTTTGTTTTTTAGATGTTTCAGGAAACACCATACACTTCTCCCAAGTGTCTGTTGGCAATTTACATCCCGCCCATCAGCATAACAAGGCTCCCAGTTCTCCATGGCCTGTCCTGCCTTTCTGGATTTTACACTTTTTTCAGATGGCCCTTTTGACCGGGGGGAAGTGAGACTTCATTGTAGTGCAGATTTCCTTTGCAAGTTTGCTTGGTTGGCCAAAAAGGGCGTATGCGTTTTTTCCTGAATATATTCAGGAAAAAACACATACGCCCTTTTTGGCCAAGTGCATCATTGTGGACGTTCTGCCTCTTTTCCTATGCTTTCAATGCAATTCCAGTCTACCTCCTGAAATCGGTTTCCTGCAATTCTGCCCCGCTTTCAAGTCCTCTTGGCAGCCTTACTTCAGTATATTTTTGGACGATAGCTGTCATTTATAACTCTGCAGGTTTGTGAATTACAGTGCCCCTGAGCTCCTTTCTTCAACTCGCTTTCTTGTGACCTGGCCGCAACACCGCAGGATGTCTTCAGGCCCTAATCTGGTTCTGGCACGGCACGCTGAGCCTTTGGTTAATTCCTCTTCCTGGTGGGAAATGAGAGTTACATTTGCCTATCCAGACACCTCCAGCTAGTCTCTCATTGGTTCTCGCTATTCCTGTTCATCTTCCACAGAAATTGCAAACTAGGCCAAACAGGAGGTTAAAGGGACTGACTCTCCAAGTGGGGAGAGTGTTAGTAAAGCGTCTGGAATGTTGCACCCGAGTACCAGGGTACGAAAACTGAGACATATTTGAACACGTCTCCCGATCACATGGTTGATCATACTCTAGGTTCCACATGCATGTTTTAGCTGAAGGAAGAATACCTTAAACCTGGGTAGTTGAAACCCGTGGAATGGGTACCATGCAATATGACTTCAAAGGGTCTTCATTTGCTCACTGAACCTCTCCAATCCTATCACTGCTGCGTTTATGCCCCTGTACACATGCTTGATTCTCTTTCGGAGACATAGCAATCCATAGGTTTTAAGATACTTACTAGTCAGGTACATTCTTAGGCGTTTAATATGCGGTGTTGAGTCCATTTCGTTGAGCAAGGAGTAGCTCTTGTCTATTCCATATTTGGCTTAAGGAACTTTATCTGTGCTCATTTCAATCTCTGGTTTTATGCAGCACCCCAACTCACCTTTCCCCTTAAGCAAGCATAAGTTGGTTTTCTAAATTTGAGACACTGTTCTGTTCTGTAATTCAGTTCCTGTGTAGCCAAGTTTCCATTCCGTGTATTACTGATATCTTATGATGTTTCTTTTTCTGTGTGACTTATTTCAGTTAGAATCATCATACCTGAATCCACTCATTGTGCTGCTAAGGGCCTGATGACACAGATTTCATTGCTTGGTGATATTGCTTTGTAAGTAAATACCACAACTTCTTTATCCATTTTTCACTTTCTGCGATGTTGAACTTGTTCTGTAAACGAGGTTCTTGTAAACAGAGGCGTCCCAAACTTTGGGGTGGCTGTGTCTTTTTGATTTTAATTTCCCTAAGCTATAGGACCATAAGTGGAAGTGCCGTAGGTTCTGTTGCTTTGTTTTTTAGATGTTTCAGGAAACACCATACACTTCTCCCCAGTGTCTGTTGGCAATTTACATCCCGCCCATCAGCATAACAAGGCTCCCAGTTCTCCATGGCCTGTCCTGCCTTTCTGGATTTTACACTTTTTTCAGATGGCCCTTTTGACCGGGGGGAAGTGAGACTTCATTGTAGTGCAGATTTCCTTTGCAAGCTTGCTTGGTTGGCCAAAAAGTGCGTATGCGTTTTTTCCTGAATATATTCAGGAAAAAACGCATACGCCCTTTTTGGCCAAGTGCATCATTGTGGACGTTCTGCCTCTTTTCCTATGCTTTCAATGCAATTGCAGTCTACCTCCTGAAATCGGTTTCCTGCAATTCTGCCCCGCTTTCAAGTCCTCTTGGCAGCCTTACTTCAGTCTATTTTTGGACGATAGCTGTCATTTATAACTCTGCAGGTTTGTGAATTACAGTGCCCCTGAGCTCCTTTCTTCAACTCGCTTTCTTTTGAGCTGCCCGCAACAGCGCAGGATGGCTTCAGACCCTAATCTGGTTCCGGCACGGCACGCTGAGCCTTTGGTTAATTCCTCTTCCTGGTGGGAAATGAGAGTTAAATTTGCCCGTCCAGACACCTCCAGCTAGCCTCTCATTGGTTCTCGCTATTCCTGTTCATCTTCCGCAGAAATTGCAAACTGGGCCAAACAGGAGGTTAAAGGGACTGACTCTCCAAGTCGGGAGAGTGTTAGTAAAGCATCTGGAATGTTGCACCCGAGTACCAGGGTAGGAAAACTGAGACATATTTGAACACGTCTCCCGTTCACATGGTTGATCATACTCTGGGTTCCACATGTATGTTTTAGCTGAAGGAAGAATACCTTAAACCTGGAAAGTTGAGACCCGTGGAATGGGTACCGTGCAATATGACTTCAAAGGGTCTTCATTTGCTCACCGAACCTCTCCAATCCTATCACTGCTGCGTTTATGCCCCTGTACACACGCTTGATTCTCTTTTGGAGACATAGCAATCCATAGGTTTTAAGATACTTACTAGTCAGGTACATTCTTAGGCGTTTAATATGGGGTTTTGAGTCCATTTCATTGAGCAAGGAGTAGCTCTTGTCTATTCCATATTTGGCTTAAGGAACTTTATCTGTGCTCATTTCAATCTCTGGTTTTATGCAGCACCCCAACTCACCTTTCCCCTTAAGCAAGCATAAGTTGGTTTTCTAAATTTGAGACCCTGTTCTGTTTTGGAATGCAGTTCCTGTGTAGCCAAGTTTACATTCCGTGTATTACTGATATCTTATGATGTTTCTTTTTCTGTGTGACTTATTTCAGTTAGAATCATCGTACCTGAATCCACTCATTATGCTGCTACGGGCCTGATGACATAGATTTCATTGCTGAGTGATACTGCATTGTACGTAAGTACCACAAGTTCTTTATCCATTTTTCACTTTCTGTGATATTGCACTTGTACGGTAAACGAGGTTCTTGTAAACGGAGGCGTCCCAAACTTTGGGGTGGCTGTGTCTTTTTGATTTTAATTTCCCTAAGCTATAGGACCATAAGTGGAAGTGCCCTAGGCTCTGTTGCTTTGTTTTTTAGATGTTTCAGGAAACACCATACACTTCTCCTGAGTGTCTGTTGGCAATTTACATCCCGCCCATCAGCATAACAAGGCTCCCAGTTCTCCATGGCCTATCCTGCCTTTCTGGATTTTACACTTTTTTCAGATGGCCCTTTTGACCGGGGGGAAGTGAGACTTCATTGTAGTGCAGATTTCCTTTGCAAGTTTGCTTGGTTGGCCAAAAAGGGCGTATGCGTTTTTTCCTGAATATATTCAGGAAAAAACGCATACGCCCTTTTTGGCCAAGTGCATCATTGTGGACGTTCTGCCTCTTTTCCTATGCTTTCAATGCAATTCCAGTCTACCTCCTGAAATCGGTTTCCTGCAATTCTGCCCCACTTTCAAGTCCTCTTGGCAGCCTTACTTCAGTATATTTTTGGACGATAGCTGTCATTTATAACTCTGCAGGTTTGTGAATTACAGTGCCCCTGAGCTCCTTTCTTCAACTCGGTTTCTTGTGACCTGGCCGCAACACCGCAGGATGTCTTCAGGCCCTAATCTGGTTCTGGCATGGCATGCTGAGCCTTTGGTTAATTCCTCTTCCTGGTGGGAAATGAGAGTTAAATTTGCCCATCCAGACACCTCCAGCTAGTCTCTCATTGGTTCTCGCTATTCCTGTTCATCTTCCACAGAAATTGCAAACTGGGCCAAACAGGAGGTTAAAGGGACTGACTCTCCAAGTCGAGAGAGTGTTAGTAAAGCATCTGGAATGCTGCACCCGAGTACCAGGGTACGAAAACTGAGACATATTTGAACACGTCTCCCGATCACATGGTTGATCATACTCTGGGTTCCGCATGCATGTTTTAGGTGAAGGAAGAATACCTAAAACCTGGGTAGTTGAAACCCGTGGAATGGGTACCATGCAATATGACTTTAAAGGGTCTTCATTTGCTCACCAAACATCTGCAATCCTATCACTGCTGCGTTTATGCCCCTGTACACATGCTTGATTCTCTTTCGGAGACATAGCAATCCATAGGTTTTAAGATACTTACTAGTCAGGTACATTCTTAGGCGTTTAATATGCGGTGTTGAGTCCATTTCGTTGAGCAAGGAGTAGCTCTTGTGTATTCCATATTTGGCTTAAGGAACTTTATCTGTTCTCATTTCAATCTCTGGTTTTATGCAGCACCCCAACTCACCTTTCCCCTTAAGCAAGCATAAGTTGGTTTTCTAAATTTGAGACCCTGTTCTGTTCTGTAATTCAGTTCCTGTGTAGCCAAGTTTACATTCCGTGTATTACTGATATCTTATGATGTTTCTTTTTCTGTGTGACTTATTTCAGTTAGAATCATCGTACCTGAATCCACTCATGATGCTGCTACGGGCCTGATGACATAGATTTCATTGCTGAGTGATACTGCATTGCACGTAAGTACCACAAGTTCTTTATCCATTTTTCACTTTCTGTGATATTGAACTTGTACTGTAAACGAGGTTCTTGTAAACAGAGGCGTCCCAAACTTTGGGGTGGCTGTGTCTTTTTGATTTTAATTTCCCTAAGCTATAGGACCATAAGTGGAAGTGCCCTAGGCTCTGTTGCTTTGTTTTTTAGATGTTTCAGGAAACACCATACACTTCTCCCGAGTGTCTGTTGGCAATTTACATCCCGCCCATCAGCATAACAAGGCTCCCAGTTCTCCATGGCCTGTCCTGCCTTTCTGGATTTTACACTTTTTTCAGATGGCCCTTTTGACCGGGGGGAAGTGAGACTTCATTGTAGTGCAGATTTCCTTTGCAAGCTTTCTTGGTTGGCCAAAAAGGGCGTATGCGTTTTTTCCTGAATATATTCAGGAAAAAACGCATACGCCCTTTTTGGCCAAGTGCATCATTGTGGACGTTCTGCCTCTTTTCCTATGCTTTCAATGCAATTCCAGTCTACCTCCTGAAATCGGTTTCCTGCAATTCTGCCCCGCTTTCAAGTCCTCTTGGCAGCCTTACTTCAGTCTATTTTTGGACGATAGCTGTCATTTATAACTCTGCAGGTTTGTGAATTACAGTGCCCCTGAGCTCCTTTCTTCAACTCGCTTTCTTGTGAGCTGGCCGCAACACCGCAGCATGGCTTCAGGCCCTAATCTGGTTCCGGTACGGCACGCTGAGCCTTTGGTTATTTCCTATTCCTGGTGGGAAATGAGAGTTAAATTTGCCCGTCCAGACACCTCCAGCTAGTCTCTCATTGGTTCTCGCTATTCCTGTTCATCTTCCGCAGAAATTGCAAACTGGGCCAAACAGGAGGTTAAAGGCACTGACTCTCCAAGTGGGGAGAGTGTTAGTAAAGCATCTGGAATGTTGCACCCGAGTACCAGGGTACGAAAACTGAGACATATTTGAACACGTCTCCCGATCACATGGTTGATCATACTCTGGGTTCCACATGCATGTTTTAGCTGAAGGAAGAATACCTAAAACCTGGTTAGTTGAAACCCGTGGAATGGGTACCATGCTATATGACTTTAAAGGGTCTTCATTTGCTCACCGAACATCTGCAATCCTATCACTGCTACGTTTATGCCCCTGTACACATGCTTGATTCTCTTTCGGAGACATAGCAATCCATAGGTTTTAAGATACTTACTAGTCAGGTACATTCTTAGGCGTTTAATATGCGGTGTTGAGTCCATTTCGTTGAGCAAGGAGTAGCTCTTGTCTATTCCATATTTGGCTTAAGGAACTTTATCTGTGCTCATTTCAATCTCTGGTTTTATGCAGCACCCCAACTCACCTTTCCCCTTAAGCAAGCATAAGTTGGTTTTCTAAATTTGAGAACCTGTTCTGTTCTGTAATTCAGTTCCTGTGTAGCCAAGTTTACATTCCGTGTATTACTGATATCTTATGATGTTTCTTTTTCTGTGTGACTTATTTCAGTTAGAATCATCGTACCTGAATCCACTCATGATGCTGCTACGGGACAGATGACATAGATTTCATTGCTGTGTGATACTGCATTGTACGTAAGTACCACAAGTTCTTTATCCATTTTTCACTTTCTGTGATATTGAACTTGTACTGTAAACGAGGTTCTTGTAAACAGAGGCGTCCCAAACTTTGGGGTGGCTGTGTCTTTTTGATTTTAATTTCCCTAAGCTATAGGACCATAAGTGGAAGTGCCCTAGGCTCTGTTGCTTTGTTTTTTAGATGTTTCAGGAAACACCATACACTTCTCCCGAGTGTCTGTTGGCAATTTACATCCCGCCCATCAGCATAACAAGGCTCCCAGTTCTCCATGGCCTGTCCTGCCTTTCTGGATTTTACACTTTTTTCAGATGGCCCTTTTGACCGGGGGGAAGTGAGACTTCATTGTAGTGCAGATTTCCTTTGCAAGTTTGCTTCGTTGGCCAAAAAGGGCGTATGCGTTTTTTCCTGAATATATTCAGGAAAAAACGCATACGCCCTTTTTGGCCAAGTGCATCATTGTGGACGTTCTGCCTCTTTTCCTATGCTTTCAATGCAATTCCAGTCTACCTCCTGAAATCGGTTTCCTGCAATGCTGCCCCGCTTTCAAGTCCTCTTGGCAGCCTTACTTCAGTCTATTTTTGGACGATAGCTGTCATTTATAACTCTGCAGGTTTGTGAATTACAGTGCCCCTGAGCTCCTTTCTTCAACTCGCTTTCTTGTGAGCTGGCCGCAACACCGCAGGATGGCTTCAGGCCCTAATCTGGTTCCGGCACGGCACGCTGAGCCTTTGGTTATTTCCTCTTCCTGGTGGGAAATGAGAGTTAAATTTGCCCGTCCAGACACCTCCAGGTAGCCTCTCATTGGTTCTCGCTATTCCTGTTCATCTTCCGCAGAAATTGCAAACTGGGCCAAACAGGAGGTTAAAGGCGCTGACTCTCCAAGTGGGGAGAGTGTTAGTAAAGCGTCTGGAATGTTGCACCCGAGTACCAGGGTACGAAAACTGAGACATATTTGAACACGTCTCCCGATCACATGGTTGATCATACTTGGGTTCCACATGCATGTTTTAGCTGAAGGAAGAATACCTTAAACCTGGAGAGTTGAGACCCGTGGAATGGTACCATGCAATATGACTTCAAAGGGTCTTCATTTGCTCACCGAACCTCTCCAATCCTATCACTGCTGCTTTTATGCCCCTGTACACATGCTTGATTCTCTTTCGGAGACATAGCAATCCATAGGTTTTAAGATACTTACTAGTCAGGTACATTCTTAGGCGTTTAATATGGGGTGTTGAGTCCATTTCGTTGAGCAAGGAGTAGCTCTTGTCTATTCCATATTTGGCTTAAGGAACTTTATCTGTGCTCATTTCAATCTCTGGTTTTATGCAGCACCCCAACTCACCTTTCCCCTTAAGCAAGCATAAGTTGGTTTTCTAAATTTGAGACCCTGTTCTGTTCTGTAATTCAGTTCCTGTGTAGCCAAGTTTCCATTCCGTGTATTACTGATATCTTATGATGTTTCTTTTTCTGTGTGACTTATTTCAGTTAGAATCATCATACCTGAATCCACTCATTGTGCTGCTAAGGGCCTGATGACACAGATTTCATTGCTGAGTGATATTGCTTTGTAAGTAAATACCACAACTTCTTTATCCATTTTTCACTTTCTGCGATGTTGAACTTGTACTGTAAACGAGGTTCTTGTAAACAGAGGCGTCCCAAACTTTGGGGTGGCTGTGTCTTTTTGATTTTAATTTCCCTAAGCTATAGGACCATAAGTGGAAGTGCCCTAGGTTCTGTTGCTTTGTTTTTTAGATGTTTCAGGAAACACCATACACTTCTCCCGAGTGGTTGTTGGCAATTTACATCCCGCCCATCAGCATAACAAGGCTCCCAGTTCTCCATGGCCTGTCCTGCCTTTCTGGATTTTACCCTTTTTTCAGATGACCTTTTTGACCTGGGGGAAGTGAGACTTCATTGTAGTGCAGATTTCCTTTGCAAGCTTGCTTGGTTGGCCAAAAAGGGCGTATGCGTTTTTTCCTGAATATATTCAGGAAAAAACGCATACGCCCTTTTTGGCCAAGTGCATCATTGTGGACGTTCTGCCTCTTTTCCTATGCTTTCAATGCAATTCCAGTCTACCTCCTGAAATCGGTTTCCTGCAATTCTGCCCCACCTTCAAGTCCTCTTGGCAGCCTTACTTCAGTCTATTTTTGGACGATAGCTGTCATTTATAACTCTGCAGGTTTGTGAATTACAGTGCCCCTGAGCTCCTTTCTTCAACTCGCTTTCTTTTGAGCTGGCCGCAACACCGCAGGATGGCTTCAGGCCCTAATCTGGTTCCGGCACGGCACGCTGAGCCTCTGGTTATTTCCTCTTCCTGGTGGGAAATGAGAGTTAAATTTGCCCGTCCAGACACCTCCAGCTAGTCTCTCATTGGTTCTCGCTATTCCTGTTCATCTTCCGCAGAAATTGCAAACTGGGCCAAACAGGAGGTTAAAGGGACTGACTCTCCAAGTCGGGAGAGTGTTAGTAAAGCGTCTGGAATGTTGCACCCGAGTACCAGGGGAGGAAAACTGAGACATATTTGAACACGTCTCCCGATCACATGGTTGATCATACTCTGGGTTCCACATGCATGTTTTAGCTGAAGGAAGAATACCTAAAACCTGGGTAGTTGAAACCCATGGAATGGGTACCATGCAATATGACTTCAAAGGGTCTTCATTTGCTCACCGAACCTCTCCAATCCTATCACTGCTGCGTTTATGCCCTGTACACATGCTTGATTCTCTTTCGGAGACATAGCAATCCCTAGGTTTTAAGATACTTACTAGTCAGGTACATTCTTAGGCGTTTAATATGCGGTGTTGAGTCCATTTCTTTGAGCAAGGAGTAGCTCTTGTCTATTCCATATTTGGCTTAAGGAACTTTATCTGTGCTCATTTCAATCTCTGGTTTTATGCAGCACCCCAACTCACCTTTACCCTTAAGCAAGCATAAGTTGGTTTTCTAAATTTGAGACCCTGTTCTGTTCTGTAATTCAGTTCCTGTGTAGCCAAGTTTCCATTCCGTGTATTACTGATATCTTATGATGTTTGTTTTTCTGTGTGACTTATTTCAGTTAGAATCATCATACCTGAATCCACTCATTGTGCTGCTAAGGGCCTGATGACATAGATTTCATTGCTGAGTGATATTGCTTTGTAAGTGATTACCACAACTTCTTTATCCATTTTTCACTTTCTGCGATGTTGAACTTGTACTGTAAACGAGGTTCTTGTAAACAGAGCCGTTCCAAACTTTGGGGTGGCTGTGTCTTTTTGATTTTAATTTCCCGAAGCTATAGGACCATAAGTGGAAGTGCCCTAGGCTCTGTTGCTTTGTTTTTTAGATGTTTCAGGAAACACCATACACTTCTCCCAAGTGTCTGTTGGCAATTTACATCCCGCCCATCAGCATAACAAGGCTCCCAGTTCTCCATGGCCTGTCCTGCCTTTCTGGATTTTACACTTTTTTCAGATGGCCCTTTTGACCGGGGGGAAGTGAGACTTCATTGTAGTGCAGATTTCCTTTGCAAGCTTGCTTGGTTGGCCAAAAAGGGCGTATGCGTTTTTTCCTGAATATATTCAGGAAAAAACGCATACGCACTTTTTGGCCAAGTGCATCATTGTGGACGTTCTGCCTCTTTTCCTATGCTTTCAATGCAATTCCAGTCTACCTCCTGAAATCGGTTTCCTGCAATTCTGCCCCGCTTTCAAGTCCTCTTGGCAGCCTTACTTCAGTCTATTTTTGGACGATAGCTGTCATTTATAACTCTGCAGGTTTGTGAATTACAGTGCCCCTGAGCTCCTTTCTTCAACTCGCTTTCTTGTGACCTGGCCGCAACACCGCAGGATGGCTTCAGGCCCTAATCTGGTTCCGGCCCGGCATGCGGAGCCTTTGGTTAATTCCTCTTCCTGGTGGGAAATGAGATTTAAATTTGCCCGTCCAGACACCTCCAGCTAGCCTCTCATTGGTTCTTGCTATTCCTGTTCATCTTCCACAGAAATTGCAAACTGGGCCAAACAGGAGGTTAAAGGGACGGACTCTCCAAGTCGGGAGAGTGTTAGTAAAGCGTCTGGAATGTTGCACCCGAGTACCAGGGTACGAAAACTGAGACATATTTGAACACGTCTCCCGTTCACGTGGTTGATCATACTCTGGGTTCCACATGCATGTTTTAGCTGAAGGAAGAATACCTTAAACCTGGAGAGTTGAGACCCGTGGAATGGGTACCGTGCAATATGACTTCAAAGGGTCTTCATTTGCTCACTGAACCTCTCCAATCCTATCACTGCTGCGTTTATGCCCCTGTACACACGCTTGATTCTCTTTTGGAGACATAGCAATCCATAGGTTTTAAGATACTTACTAGTCAGGTACATTCTTAGGCGTTTAATATGGGGTTTTGAGTCCATTTCGTTGAGCAAGGAGTAGCTCTTGTCTATTCCATATTTGGCTTAAGGAACTTTATCTGTGCTCATTTCAATCTCTGGTTTTATGCAGCACCCCAACTCACCTTTCCCCTTAAGCAAGCATAAGTTGGTTTTTAAATTTGAGACCCTGTTCTGTTTTGGAATGCAGTTCCTGTGTAGCCAAGTTTACATTCCGTATATTAGTGATATCTTATGATGTTTCTTTTTCTGTGTGACTTATTTCAGTTAGAATCATCGTACCTGAATCCACTCATTATGCTGCTACGGGCCTGATGACATAGATTTCATTGCTGAGTGATACTGCATTGTACGTAAGTACCACAAGTTCTTTATCCATTTTTCACTTTCTGTGATATTGCACTTGTACGGTAAACGAGGTTCTTGTAAACGGAGGCGTCCCAAACTTTGGGGTGGCTGTGTCTTTTTGATTTTAATTTCCCTAAGCTATAGGACCATAAGTGGAAGTGCCCTAGGCTCTGTTGCTTTGTTTTTTAGATGTTTCAGGAAACACCATACACTTCTCCTGAGTGTCTGTTGGCAATTTACATCCCGCCCATCAGCATAACAAGGCTCCCAGTTCTCCATGGCCTGTCCTGCCTTTCTGGATTTTACACTTTTTTCAGAAGGCCCTTTTGACCGGGGGGAAGTGAGACTTCATTGTAGTGCAGATTTCCTTTGCAAGTTTGCTTGGTTGGCCAAAAGGGCGTATGCGTTTTTTCCTGAATATATTCAGGAAAAAAAGTATACGCCCTTTTTGGCCAAGTGCATCATTGTGGACGTTCTGCCTCTTTTCCTATGCTTTCAATGCAATTCCAGTCTACCTCCTGAAATCGGTTTCCTGTAATTCTGCCCCGCTTTCAAGTCCTCTTGGCAGCCTTACTTCAGTATATTTTTGGACGATAGCTGTCATTTATAACTCTGCAGGTTTGTGAATTACAGTGCCCCTGAGCTCCTTTCTTCAACTCGCTTTCTTGTGACCTGGCCGCAACACCGCAGGATGGCTTCAGGCCCTAATCTGGTTCCGGCCCGGCATGCGGAGCCTTTGGTTAATTCCTCTTCCTGGTGGGAAATGAGAGTTAAATTTGCCCATCCAGACACCTCCAGCTAGCCTCTCATTGGTTCTCGCTATTCCTGTTCATCTTCCGCAGAAATTGCAAACTGGTCCAAACAGGAGGTTAAAGGGACTGACTCTCCAAGTCGGGAGAGTGTTAGTAAAGCATCTGGAATGTTGCACCCGAGTACCAGGGTAGGAAAACTGAGACATATTTGAACACGTCTCCCGTTCACATGGTTGATCATACTCTGGGTTCCACATGCATGTTTTAGCTGAAGGAAGAATACCTTAAACCTGGAGAGTTGAGACCCGTGGAATGGGTACCGTGCAATATGACTTCAAAGGGTCTTCATTTGCTCACCGAACCTCTCCAATCCTATCACTGCTGCGTTTATGCCCCTGTACACACGCTTGATTCTCTTTTGGAGACATAGCAATCCATAGGTTTTAAGATACTTACTAGTCAGGTACATTCTTAGGCGTTTAATATGGGGTTTTGAGTCCATTTCGTTGAGCAAGGAGTAGCTCTTGTCTATTCCATATTTGGCTTAAGGAACTTTATCTGTGCTCATTTCAATCTCTGGTTTTATGCAGCACCCCAACTCACCTTTCCCCTTAAGCAAGCATAAGTTGGTTTTCTAAATTTGAGACCCTGTTCTGTTCTGTAATTCAGTTCCTGTGTAGCCAAGTTTCCATTCCGTGTATTACTGATATCTTATGATGTTTCTTTTTCTGTGTGACTTATTTCAGTTAGAATCATCATACCTGAATCCACTCATTGTGCTGCTAAGGGCCTCATGACACAGATTTCATTGCTGAGTGATATTGCTTTGTAAGTAAATACCACAACTTCTTTATCCATTTTTCACTTTCTGCGATGTTGTACTTGTACTGTAAACGAGGTTCTTGTAAACAGAGGCGTCCCAAACTTTGGGGTGGCTGTGTCTTTTTGATTTTAATTTCCCTAAGCTATAGGACCATAAGTGGAAGTGCCCTAGGTTCTGTTGCTTTGTTTTTTAGATGTTTCAGGAAACACCATACACTTCTCCCGAGTGGTTGTTGGCAATTTACATCCCGCCCATCAGCATAACAAGGCTCCCAGTTCTCCATGGCCTGTCCTGCCTTTCTGGATTTTACCCTTTTTTCAGATGACCCTTTTGACCGGGGGGAAGTGAGACTTCATTGTAGTGCAGATTTCCTTTGCAAGCTTGCTTGGTTGGCCAAAAAGGGCGTATGCGTTTTTTCCTGAATATATTCAGGAAAAAACGCATACGCCCTTTTTGGCCAAGTGCATCATTGTGGACGTTCTGCCTCTTTTCCTATGCTTTCAATGCAATTCCCGTCTACCTCCTGAAATCGGTTTCCTGCAATTCTGCCCCACCTTCAAGTCCTCTTGGCAGCCTTACTTCAGTCTATTTTTGGACGATAGCTGTCATTTATAACTCTGCAGGTTTGTGAATTACAGTGCCCCTGAGCTCCTTTCTTCAACTCGCTTTCTTTTGAGCTGGCCGCAACACCGCAGGATGGCTTCAGGCCCTAATCTGGTTCCGGCACGGCACGCTGAGCCTCTGGTTATTTCCTCTTCCTGGTGGGAAATGAGAGTTAAATTTGCCCGTCCAGACACCTCCAGCTAGTCTCTCATTGGTTCTCGCTATTCCTGTTCATCTTCCGCAGAAATTGCAAACTGGGCCAAACAGGAGGTTAAAGGCACTGACTCTCCAAGTCGGGAGAGTGTTAGTAAAGCGTCTGGAATGTTGCACCCGAGTACCAGGGGAGGAAAACTGAGACATATTTGAACACGTCTCCCGATCACATGGTTGATCATACTCTGGGTTCCACATGCATGTTTTAGCTGAAGGAAGAATACCTAAAACCTGGGTAGTTGAAACCCATGGAATGGGTACCATGCAATATGACTTCAAAGGGTCTTCATTTGCTCACCGAACCTCTCCAATCCTATCACTGCTGCGTTTATGCCCTGTACACATGCTTGATTCTCTTTCGGAGACATAGCAATCCCTAGGTTTTAAGATACTTACTAGTCAGGTACATTCTTAGGCGTTTAATATGCGGTGTTGAGTCCATTTCTTTGAGCAAGGAGTAGCTCTTGTCTATTCCATATTTGGCTTAAGGAACTTTATCTGTGCTCATTTCAATCTCTGGTTTTATGCAGCACCCCAACTCACCTTTACCCTTAAGCAAGCATAAGTTGGTTTTCTAAATTTGAGACCCTGTTCTGTTCTGTAATTCAGTTCCTGTGTAGCCAAGTTTCCATTCCGTGTATTACTGATATCTTATGATGTTTGTTTTTCTGTGTGACTTATTTCAGTTAGAATCATCATACCTGAATCCACTCATTGTGCTGCTAAGGGCCTGATGACATAGATTTCATTGCTGAGTGATATTGCTTTGTAAGTGATTACCACAACTTCTTTATCCATTTTTCACTTTCTGCGATGTTGAACTTGTACTGTAAACGAGGTTCTTGTAAACAGAGCCGTTCCAAACTTTGGGGTGGCTGTGTCTTTTTGATTTTAATTTCCCTAAGCTATAGGACCATAAGTGGAAGTGCCCTAGGCTCTGTTGCTTTGTTTTTTAGATGTTTCAGGAAACACCATACACTTCTCCCAAGTGTCTGTTGGCAATTTACATCCCGCCCATCAGCATAACAAGGCTCCCAGTTCTCCATGGCCTGTCCTGTCTTTCTGGATTTTACACTTTTTTCAGATGGCCCTTTTGACCGGGGGGAAGTGAGACTTCATTGTAGTGCAGATTTCCTTTGCAAGCTTGCTTGGTTGGCCAAAAAGGGCGTATGCGTTTTTTCCTGAATATATTCAGGAAAAAACGCATACGCCCTTTTTGGCCAAGTGCATCATTGTGGACGTTCTGCCTCTTTTCCTATGCTTTCAATGCAATTCCAGTCTACCTCCTGAAATCGGTTTCCTGCAATTCTGCCCCGCTTTCAAGTCCTCTTGGCAGCCTTACTTCAGTCTATTTTTGGACGATAGCTGTCATTTATAACTCTGCAGGTTTGTGAATTACAGTGCCCCTGAGCTCCTTTCTTCAACTCGCTTTCTTGTGACCTGGCCGCAACACCGCAGGATGGCTTCAGGCCCTAATCTGGTTCCGGCCCGGCATGCGGAGCCTTTGGTTAATTCCTCTTCCTGGTGGGAAATGAGAGTTAAATTTGCCCGTCCAGACACCTCCAGCTAGCCTCTCATTGGTTCTTGCTATTCCTGTTCATCTTCCGCAGAAATTGCAAACTGGGCCAAACAGGAGGTTAAAGGGACTGACTCTCCAAGTCGGGAGAGTGTTAGTAAAGCGTCTGGAATGTTGCACCCGAGTACCAGGGTACGAAAACTGAGACATATTTGAACACGTCTCCCGTTCACGTGGTTGATCATACTCTGGGTTCCACATGCATGTTTTAGCTGAAGGAAGAATACCTTAAACCTGGAGAGTTGAGACCCGTGGAATGGGTACCGTGCAATATGACTTCAAAGGGTCTTCATTTGCTCACCGAACCTCTCCAATCCTATTACTGCTGCGTTTATGCCCCTGTACACACGTTTGATTCTCTTTTGGAGACATAGCAATCCATAGGTTTTAAGATACTTACTAGTCAGGTACATTCTTAGGCGTTTAATATGGGGTTTTGAGTCCATTTCGTTGAGCAAGGAGTAGCTCTTGTCTATTCCATATTTGGCTTAAGGAACTTTATCTGTGCTCATTTCAATCTCTGGTTTTATGCAGCACCCCAACTCACCTTTCCCCTTAAGCAAGCATAAGTTGGTTTTCTAAATTTGAGACCCTGTTCTGTTTTGGAATGCAGTTCCTGTGTAGCCAAGTTTACATTCCGTGTATTAGTGATATCTTATGATGTTTCTTTTTCTGTGTGACTTATTTCAGTTAGAATCATCGTTCCTGAATCCACTCATTATGCTGCTATGGGCCTGATGACATAGATTTCATTGCTGAGTGATACTGCATTGTACGTAAGTACCACAAGTTCTTTATCCATTTTTCACTTTCTGTGATATTGCACTTGTACGGTAAACGAGGTTCTTGTAAACGGAGGCGTCCCAAACTTTGGGGTGGCTGTGTCTTTTTGATTTTAATTTCCCTAAGCTATAGGACCATAAGTGGAAGTGCCCTAGGCTCTGTTGCTTTGTTTTTTAGATGTTTCAGGAAACACCATACACTTCTCCTGAGTGTCTGTTGGCAATTTACATCCCGCCCATCAGCATAACAAGGCTCCCAGTTCTCCATGGCCTGTCCTGCCTTTCTGGATTTTACACTTTTTTCAGATGGCCCTTTTGACCGGGGGGAAGTGAGACTTCATTGTAGTGCAGATTTCCTTTGCAAGCTTGCTTGGTTGGCCAAAAAGGGCGTATGCGTTTTTGGCCAAAAAGGGCGTATGCGTTTTTTCCTGAATATATTCAGGAAAAAACGCATACGCCCTTTTTGGCCAAGTGCATCATTGTGGACGTTCTGCCTCTTTTCCTATGCTTTCAATGCAATTCCAGTCTACCTCCTGAAATCGGTTTTCTGCAATTCTGCCCCGCTTTCAAGTCCTCTTGGCAGCCTTACTTCAGTATATTTTTGGACGATAGCTGTCATTTATAACTCTGCAGGTTTGTGAATTACAGTGCCCCTGAGCTCCTTTCTTCAACTCGCTTTCTTGTGAGCTGGCCGCAACACCGCAGGATGGCTTCAGGCCCTAATCTGGTTCCGGCACGGCACGCTGAGCCTTTGGTTATTTCCTCTTCCTGGTGGGAAATGAGAGTTAAATTTGCCCGTCCAGACACCTCCAGCTAGTCTCTCATTGGTTCTCCCTATTCCTGTTCATCTTCCGCAGAAATTGCAAACGGGGCCAAACAGGAGGTTAAAGGCGCTGACTCTCCAAGTGGGGAGAGTGTTAGTAAAGCGTCTGGAATGTTGCACCCGAGTACCAGGGTACGAAAACTGAGACATATTTGAACACGTCTCCCGATCACATGGTTGATCATACTTGGGTTCCACATGCATGTTTTAGCTGAAGGAAGAATACCTTAAACCTGGAGAGTTAAGACCCGTGGAATGGGTACCATGCAATATGACTTCAAACGGTCTTCATTTGCTCACCGAACATCTCCAATCCTATCACTGCTGCGTTTATGCCCCTGTACACATGCTTGATTCTCTTTCGGAGACATAGCAATCCATAGGTTTTAAGATACTTACTAGTCAGGTACATTCTTAGGCGTTTAATATGGGGTGTTGAGTCCATTTCGTTGAGCAAGGAGTAGCTCTTGTCTATTCCATATTTGGCTTAAGGAACTTTATCTGTGCTCATTTCACTCTCTGGTTTTATGCAGCACCCCAACTCACCTTTCCCCTTAAGCAAGCATAAGTTGGTTTTCTAAATTTGAGACCCTGTTCTGTTCTGTAATTCAGTTCCTGTGTAGCCAAGTTTCCATTCCGTGTATTACTGATATCTTATGATGTTTCTTTTTCTGTGTGACTTATTTCAGTTAGAATCATCATACCTGAATCCACTCATTGTGCTGCTAAGGGCCTCATGACACAGATTTCATTGCTGAGTGATATTGCTTTGTAAGTAAATACCACAACTTCTTTATCCATTTTTCACTTTCTGCGATGTTGAACTTGTACTGTAAACGAGGTTCTTGTAAACAGAGGCGTCCCAAACTTTGGGGTGGCTGTGTCTTTTTGATTTTAATTTCCCTAAGCTATAGGACCATAAGTGGAAGTGCCCTAGGTTCTGTTGCTTTGTTTTTTAGATGTTTCAGGAAACACCATACACTTCTCCCCAGTGGTTGTTGGCAATTTACATCCCGCCCATCAGCATAACAAGGCTCCCAGTTCTCCATGGCCTGTCCTGCCTTTCTGGATTTTACCCTTTATTCAGATGGCCCTTTTGACCGGGGGGAAGTGAGACTTCATTGTAGTGCAGATTTCCTTTGCAAGCTTGCTTGGTTGGCCAAAAAGGGCGTATGCGTTTTTTCCTGAATATATTCAGGAAAAAACGCATACGCCCTTTTTGGCCAAGTGCATCATTGTGGACGTTCTGCCTCTTTTCCTATGCTTTCAATGCAATTCCAGTCTACCTCCTGAAATCGGTTTCCTGCAATTCTGCCCCGCTTTCAAGTCCTCTTGGCAGCCTTACTTCAGTATATTTTTGGACGATAGCTGTCATTTATAACTCTGCAGGTTTGTGAATTACAGTGCCCCTGAGCTCCTTTCTTCAACTCGCTTTCTTTTGAGCTGGCCGCAACACCGCAGGATGTCTTCAGGCCCTAATCTGGTTCTGGCATGGCATGCTGAGCCTTTGGTTAATTCCTCTTCCTGGTGGGAAATGAGAGTTAAATTTGCCCATCCAGACACGTCCAGCTAGTCTCTCATTGGTTCTCGCTATTCCTGTTCATCTTCCACAGAAATTGCAAACTGGGCCAAACAGGAGGTTAAAGGGACTGACTCTCCAAGTCGGGAGAGTGTTAGTAAAGCATCTGGAATGTTGCACCCGAGTACCAGGGTACGAAAACTGAGACATATTTGAACACGTCTCCCGATCACATGGTTGATCATACTCTGGGTTCCACATGCATGTTTTAGCTGAAGGAAGAATACCTAAAACCTGGTTAGTTGAAACCCGTGGAATGGGTACCATGCAATATGACTTTAAAGGGTCTTCATTTGCTCACCGAACATCTCCAATCCGATCACTGCTGCGTTTATGCCCCTGTACACATGCTTGATTCTCTTTCGGAGACATAGCAATCCATAGGTTTTAAGATACTTACTAGTCAGGTACATTCTTAGGCGTTTAATATTCGGTGTTGAGTCCATTTCGTTGAGCAAGGAGTAGCTCTTGTCTATTCCATATTTGGCTTAAGGAACTTTATCTGTGCTCATTTCAATCTCTGGTTTTATGCAGCACCCCAACTCACCTTTCCCCTTAAGCAAGCATAAGTTGGTTTTCCAAATTTGAGAACCTGTTCTGTTCTGTAATTCAGTTCCTGTGTAGCCAAGTTTACATTCCGTGTATTAGTGATATCTTATGATGTTTCTTTTTCTGTGTGACTTATTTCAGTTAGAATCATCGTACCTGAATCCACTCATGATGCTGCTACGGGTCTGATGACATAGATTTCATTGCTGAGTGATACTGCATTGTACGTAAGTACCACAAGTTCTTTATCCATTTTTCACTTTCTGTGATATTGAACTTGTACTGTATACGAGGTTCTTTTAAACAGAGGCGTCCCAAACTTTGGGGTGGCTGTGTCTTTTTGATTTTAATTTCCCTAAGCTATAGGACCATAAGTGGAAGTGCCCTAGGCTCTGTTGCTTTGTTTTTTAGATGTTTCAGGAAACACCATACACTTCTCCTGAGTGTCTGTTGGCAATTTACATCCCACCCATCAGCATAACAAGGCTCCCAGTTCTCCATGGCCTGTCCTGCCTTTCTGGATTTTACACTTTTTTCAGATGGCCCTTTTGACCGGGGGGAAGTGAGACTTCATTTTAGTGCAGATTTCCTTTGCAAGCTTGCTTGGTTGGCCAAAAAGGGCGTATGCGTTTTTTCCTGAATATATTCAGGAAAAAACGGATACGTCCTTTTTGGCCAAGTGCATCATTGTGGACGTTCTGCCTCTTTTCCTATGCTTTCAATGCAATTCCAGTCTACCTCCTGAAATCGGTTTCCTGCAATTCTGCCCCGCTTTCAAGTCCTCTTGGCAGCCTTACTTCAGTATATTTTTGGACGATAGCTGTCATTTATAACTCTGCAGGTTTGTGAATTACAGTGCCCCTGAGCTCCTTTCTTCAACTCGCTTTCTTTTGAGCTGGCCGCAACACCGCAGGATGTCTTCAGGTCCTAATCTGGTTCCGGCACGGCACACTGAGCCTTTGGTTATTTCCTCTTCCTGGTGGGAAATGAGAGTTAAATTTGCCCGTCCAGACACCTCCAGCTAGTCTCTCATTGGTTCTCGCTATTCCTGTTCATCTTCCGCAGAAATTGCAAACTGGGCCAAACAGGAGGTTAAAGGCGCTGACTCTCCAAGTGGGGAGAGTGTTAGTAAAGCGTCTGGAATGTTGCACCCGAGTACCAGGGTACGAAAACTGAGACATATTTGAACACGTCTCCCGATCACATGGTTGATCATACTTGGGTTCCACATGCATGTTTTAGCTGAAGGAAGAATACCTTAAACCTGGAGAGTTAAGATCCGTGGAATGGGTACCATGCAATATGACTTCCAAGGGTCTTCATTTGCTCACCGAACCTCTCCAATCCTATCACTGCTGCGTTTATGCCCCTGTACACATGCTTGATTCTCTTTCGGAGACATAGCAATCCATAGGTTTTAAGATACTTACTAGTCAGGTACATTCTTAGGCGTTTAATATGGGGTGTTGAGTCCATTTCGTTGAGCAAGGAGTAGCTCTTGTCTATTCCATATTTGGCTTAAGGAACTTTATCTGTGCTCATTTCAATCTCTGGTTTTATGCAGCACCCCAACTCACCTTTCCCCTTAAGCAAGCATAAGTTGGTTTTCTAAATTTGAGACCCTGTTCTGTTCTGTAATTCAGTTCCTGTGTAGCCAAGTTTACATTCCGTGTATTACTGATATCTTATGATGTTTCTTTTTCTGTGTGACTTATTTCAGTTAGAATCATCATACCTGAATCCACTCATTGTGCTGCTAAGGGCCTCATGACACAGATTTCATTGCTGAGTGATATTGCTTTGTAAGTAAATACCACAACTTCTTTATCCATTTTTCACTTTCTGCGATGTTGAACTTGTACTGTAAACGAGGTTCTTGTAAACAGAGGCGTCCCAAACTTTGGGGTGGCTGTGTCTTTTTGATTTTAATTTCCCTAAGCTATAGGACCATAAGTGGAAGTGCCCTAGGTTCTGTTGCTTTGTTTTTTAGATGTTTCAGGAAACACCATACACTTCTCCCGAGTGGTTGTTGGCAATTTACATCCCGCCCATCAGCATAACAAGGCTCCCAGTTCTCCATGGCCTGTCCTGCCTTTCTGGATTTTACCCTTTTTTCAGATGACCCTTTTGACCGGGGGAAAGTGAGACTTCATTGTAGTGCAGATTTCCTTTGCAAGCTTGCTTGGTTGGCCAAAAAGGGCGTATGCGTTTTTTCCTGAATATATTCAGGAAAAAACGCATACGCCCTTTTTGGCCAAGTGCATCATTGTGGACGTTCTGCCTCTTTTCCTATGCTTTCAATGCAATTCCAGTCTACCTCCTGAAATCGGTTTCCTGCAATTCTGCCCCACTTTCAAGTCCTCTTGGCAGCCTTACTTCAGTCTATTTTTGGACGATAGCTGTCATTTATAACTCTGCAGGTTTGTGAATTACAGTGCCCCTGAGCTCCTTTCTTCAACTCGCTTTCTTTTGAGCTGGCCGCAACACCGCAGGATGGCTTCAGGCCCTAATCAGGTTCCGGCACGGCACGCTGAGCCTCTGGTTATTTCCTCTTTCTGGTTGGAAATGAGAGTTAAATTTGCCCGTCCAGACACCTCCAGCTTGTCTCTCATTGGTTCTCGCTATTCCTGTTCATCTTCCGCAGAAATTGCAAACTGGGCCAAACAGGAGGTTAAAGGCGCTGACTCTCCAAGTGGGGAGAGTGTTAGTAAAGCGTCTGGAATGTTGCACCCGAGTACCAGGGGAGGAAAACTGAGACATATTTGAACACGTCTCCCGATCACATGGTTGATCATACTCTGGGTTCCACATGCATGTTTTAGCTGAAGGAAGAATACCTAAAACCTGGGTAGTTGAAACCCGTGGAATGGGTACCATGCAATATGACTTCAAAGGGTCTTCATTTGCTCACCGAACCTCTCCAATCCTATCACTGCTGCGTTTATGCCCCTGTACACACGCTTGATTCTCTTTTGGAGACATAGCAATCCATAGGTTTTAAGATACTTACTAGTCAGGTACATTCTTAGGCGTTTAATATGGGGTTTTGAGTCCATTTCGTTGAGCAAGGAGTAGCTCTTGTCTATTCCATATTTGGCTTAAGGAACTTTATCTGTGCTCATTTCAATCTCTGGTTTTATGCAGCACCCCAACTCACCTTTCCCCTTAAGCAAGCATAAGTTGGTTTTCTAAATTTGAGACCCTGTTCTGTTTTGGAATGCAGTTCCTGTGTAGCCAAGTTTACATTCCGTGTATTAGTGATATCTTATGATGTTTCTTTTTCTGTGTGACTTATTTCAGTTAGAATCATCGTACCTGAATCCACTCATTATGCTGCTACGGGCCTGATGACATAGATTTCATTGCTGAGTGATACTGCATTGTACGTAAGTACCACAAGTTCTTTATCCATTTTTCACTTTCTGTGATATTGCACTTGTACGGTAAACGAGGTTCTTGTAAACGGAGGCGTCCCAAACTTTGGGGTGGCTGTGTCTTTTTGATTTTAATTTCCCTAAGCTATAGGACCATAAGTGGAAGTGCCCTAGGCTCTGTTGCTTTGTTTTTTAGATGTTTCAGGAAACACCATACACTTCTCCTGAGTGTCTGTTGGCAATTTACATCCCGCCCATCAGCATAACAAGGCTCCCAGTTCTCCATGGCCTGTCCTGCCTTTCTGGATTTTACACTTTTTTCAGAAGGCCCTTTTGACCGGGGGGAAGTGAGACTTCATTGTAGTGCAGATTTCCTTTGCAAGCTTGCTTGGTTGGCCAAAAAGGGCGTATGCGTTTTTTCCTGAATATATTCAGGAAAAAACGGATACGTCCTTTTTGGCCAAGTGCATCATTGTGGACGTTCTGCCTCTTTTCCTATGCTTTCAATGCAATTCCAGTCTACCTCCTGAAATCGGTTTCCTGCAATTCTGCCCCGCTTTCAAGTCCTCTTGGCAGCCTTACTTCAGTCTATTTTTGGACGATAGCTGTCATTTATAACTCTGCAGGTTTGTGAATTACAGTGCCCCTGAGCTCCTTTCTTCAACTCGCTTTCTTTTGAGCTGGCCGCAACACCGCAGGATGTCTTCAGGTCCTAATCTGGTTCCGGCACGGCACACTGAGCCTTTGGTTATTTCCTCTTCCTGGTGGGAAATGAGAGTTAAATTTGCCCGTCCAGACACCTCCAGCTAGTCTCTCATTGGTTCTCGCTATTCCTGTTCATCTTCCGCAGAAATTGCAAACTGGGCCAAACAGGAGGTTAAAGGCGCTGACTCTCCAAGTGGGGAGAGTGTTAGTAAAGCGTCTGGAATGTTGCACCCGAGTACCAGGGTACGAAAACTGAGACATATTTGAACACGTCTCCCGATCACATGGTTGATCATACTTGGGTTCCACATGCATGTTTTAGCTGAAGGAAGAATACCTTAAACCTGGAGAGTTAAGATCCGTGGAATGGGTACCATGCAATATGACTTCCAAGGGTCTTCATTTGCTCACCGAACCTCTCCAATCCTATCACTGCTGCGTTTATGCCCCTGTACACATGCTTGATTCTCTTTCGGAGACATAGCAATCCATAGGTTTTAAGATACTTACTAGTCAGGTACATTCTTAGGCGTTTAATATGGGGTGTTGAGTCCATTTCGTTGAGCAAGGAGTAGCTCTTGTCTATTCCATATTTGGCTTAAGGAACTTTATCTGTGCTCATTTCAATCTCTGGTTTTATGCAGCACCCCAACTCACCTTTCCCCTTAAGCAAGCATAAGTTGGTTTTCTAAATTTGAGACCCTGTTCTGTTCTGTAATTCAGTTCCTGTGTAGCCAAGTTTACATTCCGTGTATTACTGATATCTTATGATGTTTCTTTTTCTGTGTGACTTATTTCAGTTAGAATCATCATACCTGAATCCACTCATTGTGCTGCTAAGGGCCTCATGACACAGATTTCATTGCTGAGTGATATTGCTTTGTAAGTAAATACCACAACTTCTTTATCCATTTTTCACTTTCTGCGATGTTGAACTTGTACTGTAAACGAGGTTCTTGTAAACAGAGGCGTCCCAAACTTTGGGGTGGCTGTGTCTTTTTGATTTTAATTTCCCTAAGCTATAGGACCATAAGTGGAAGTGCCCTAGGTTCTGTTGCTTTGTTTTTTAGATGTTTCAGGAAACACCATACACTTCTCCCGAGTGGTTGTTGGCAATTTACATCCCGCCCATCAGCATAACAAGGCTCCCAGTTCTCCATGGCCTGTCCTGCCTTTCTGGATTTTACCCTTTTTTCAGATGACCCTTTTGACCGGGGGAAAGTGAGACTTCATTGTAGTGCAGATTTCCTTTGCAAGCTTGCTTGGTTGGCCAAAAAGGGCGTATGCGTTTTTTCCTGAATATATTCAGGAAAAAACGTATACGCCCTTTTTGGCCAAGTGCATCATTGTGGACGTTCTGCCTCTTTTCCTATGCTTTCAATGCAATTCCAGTCTACCTCCTGAAATCGGTTTCCTGCAATTCTGCCCCACTTTCAAGTCCTCTTGGCAGCCTTACTTCAGTCTATTTTTGGACGATAGCTGTCATTTATAACTCTGCAGGTTTGTGAATTACAGTGCCCCTGAGCTCCTTTCTTCAACTCGCTTTCTTTTGAGCTGGCCGCAACACCGCAGGATGGCTTCAGGCCCTAATCAGGTTCCGGCACGGCACGCTGAGCCTCTGGTTATTTCCTCTTTCTGGTTGGAAATGAGAGTTAAATTTGCCCGTCCAGACACCTCCAGCTAGTCTCTCATTGGTTCTCGCTATTCCTGTTCATCTTCCGCAGAAATTGCAAACTGGGCCAAACAGGAGGTTAAAGGCGCTGACTCTCCAAGTGGGGAGAGTGTTAGTAAAGCGTCTGGAATGTTGCACCCGAGTACCAGGGTACGAAAACTGAGACATATTTGAACACGTCTCCCGTTCACGTGGTTGATCATACTCTGGGTTCCACATGAATGTTTTACCTGAAGGAAGAATACCTTAAACCTGGAGAGTTGAGACCCGTGGAATGGGTACCGTGCAATATGACTTCAAAGGGTCTTCATTTGCTCACCGAACCTCTCCAATCCTATCACTGCTGCGTTTATGCCCCTGTACACACGCTTGATTCTCTTTTGGAGACATAGCAATCCATAGGTTTTAAGATACTTACTAGTCAGGTACATTCTTCGGCGTTTAATATGGGGTTTTGAGTCCATTTCGTTGAGCAAGGAGTAGCTCTTGTCTATTCCATATTTGGCTTAAGGAACTTTATCTGTGCTCATTTCAATCTCTGGTTTTATGCAGCACCCCAACTCACCTTTCCCCTTAAGCAAGCATAAGTTGGTTTTCTAAATTTGAGACCCTGTTCTGTTTTGGAATGCAGTTCCTGTGTAGCCAAGTTTACATTCCGTGTATTAGTGATATCTTATGATGTTTCTTTTTCTGTGTGACTTATTTCAGTTAGAATCATCGTACCTGAATCCACTCATTATGCTGCTACGGGCCTGATGACATAGATTTCATTGCTGAGTGATACTGCATTGTACGTAAGTACCACAAGTTCTTTATCCATTTTTCACTTTCTGTGATATTGCACTTGTACGGTAAACGAGGTTCTTGTAAACGGAGGCGTCCCAAACTTTGGGGTGGCTGTGTCTTTTTGATTTTAATTTCCCTAAGCTATAGGACCATAAGTGGAAGTGCCCTAGGCTCTGTTGCTTTGTTTTTTAGATGTTTCAGGAAACACCATACACTTCTCCTGAGTGTCTGTTGGCAATTTACATCCCGCCCATCAGCATAACAAGGCTCCCAGTTCTCCATGGCCTGTCCTGCCTTTCTGGATTTTACACTTTTTTCAGAAGGCCCTTTTGACCGGGGGGAAGTGAGACTTCATTGTAGTGCAGATTTCCTTTGCAAGTTTGCTTGGTTGGCCAAAAAGGGCGTATGCGTTTTTTCCTGAATATATTCAGGAAAAAACGCATACGCCCTTTTTGGCCAAGTGCATCATTGTGGACGTTCTGCCTCTTTTCCTATGCTTTCAATGCAATTCCAGTCTACCTCCTGAAATCGGTTTCCTGTAATTCTGCCCCGCTTTCAAGTCCTCTTGGCAGCCTTACTTCAGTCTATTTTTGGACGATAGCTGTCATTTATAACTCTGCAGGTTTGTGAATTACAGTGCCCCTGAGCTCCTTTCTTCAACTCGCTTTCTTTTGAGCTGGCCGCAACACCGCAGGATGGCTTCAGGCCCTAATCTGGTTCTGGCATGGCACGCTGAGCCTTTGGTTAATTCCTCTTCCTGGTGGGAAATGAGAGTTAAATTTGCCCATCCAGACACCTCCAGCTAGTCTCTCATTGGTTCTCGCTATTACTGTTCATCTTCCACAGAAATTGCAAACTGGGCCAAACAGGAGGTTAAAGGGACTGACTCTCCAAGTCGGGAGAGTGTTAGTAAAGCATCTGGAATGTTGCACCCGAGTACCAGGGTACGAAAACTGAGACATATTTGAACACGTCTCCCGATCACATGGTTGATCATACTCTGGGTTCCACATGCATGTTTTAGCTGAAGGAAGAATACCTAAAACCTGGGTAGTTGAAACCCGTGGAATGGGTACCATGCAATATGACTTTAAAGGGTCTTCATTTGCTCACCGAACATCTCCAATCCTATTACTGCTGCGTTTATGCCCCTGTACACATGCTTGATTCTCTTTCGGAGACATAGTAATCCATAGGTTTTAAGATACTTACTAGTCAGGTACATTCTTAGGCGTTTAATATGCGGTGTTGAGTCCATTTCATTGAGCAAGGAGTAGCTCTTGTCTATTCCATATTTGGCTTAAGGAACTTTATCTGTGCTCATTTCAATCTCTGGTTTTATGCAGCACCCCAACTCCCCTTTCCCCTTAAGCAAGCATAAGTTGGTTTTCCAAATTTGAGAACCTGTTCTGTTCTGTAATTCAGTTCCTGTGTAGCCAAGTTTACATTCCGTGTATTAGTGATATCTTATGATGTTTCTTTTTCTGTGTGACTTATTTCAGTTAGAATCATCGTACCTGAATCCACTCATGATGCTGCTACGGGCCTGATGACATAGATTTCATTGCTGAGTGATACTGCATTGTACGTAAGTACCACAAGTTCTTTATCCATTTTTCACTTTCTGTGATATTGAACTTGTACTGTAAACGAGGTTCTTGTAAACAGAGGCGTCCCAAACTTTGGGGTGGCTGTGTCTTTTTGATTTTAATTTCCCTAAGCTATAGGACCATAAGTGGAAGTGCCCTAGGCTCTGTTGCTTTGTTTTTTAGATGTTTCAGGAAACACCATACACTTCTCCCGAGTGTCTGTTGGCAATTTACATCCCGCCCATCAGCATAACAAGGCTCCCAGTTCTCCATGGCCTGTCCTGCCTTTCTGGATTTTACACTTTTTTCAGATGGCCCTTTTGACCGGGGGGAAGTGAGACTTCATTGTAGTGCAGATTTCCTTTGCAAGTTTGCTTGGTTGGCCAAAAAGGGCGTATGCGTTTTTTCCTGAATATATTCAGGAAAAAACGCATACGCCCTTTTTGGCCAAGTGCATCATTGTGGACGTTCTGCCTCTTTTCCTATGCTTTCAATGCAATTCCAGTCTACCTCCTGAAATCGGTTTCCTGCAATTCTGCCCCGCTTTCAAGTCCTCTTGGCAGCCTTACTTCAGTCTATTTTTGGACGATAGCTGTCATTTATAACTCTGCAGGTTTGTGAATTACAGTGCCCCTGAGCTCCTTTCTTCAACTCGCTTTCTTGTGACCTGGCCGCAACACCGCAGGATGGCTTCAGGCCCTAATCTGGTTCCGGCCCGGCATGCGGAGCCTTTGGTTAATTCCTCTTCCTGGTGGGAAATGAGAGTTAAATTTGCCCGTCCAGACACCTCCAGCTAGCCTCTCATTGGTTCTTGCTATTCCTGTTCATCTTCCGCAGAAATTGCAAACTGGGCCAAACAGGAGGTTAAAGGGACTGACTCTCCAAGTCGGGAGAGTGTTAGTAAAGCGTCTGGAATGTTGCACCCGAGTACCAGGGTACGAAAACTGAGACATATTTGAACACGTCTCCCGTTCACGTGGTTGATCATACTCTGGGTTCCACATGCATGTTTTAGCTGAAGGAAGAATACCTTAAACCTGGAGAGTTGAGACCCGTGGAATGGGTACCGTGCAATATGACTTCAAAGGGTCTTCATTTGCTCACCGAACCTCTCCAATCCTATCACTGCTGCGTTTATGCCCCTGTACACACGCTTGATTCTCTTTTGGAGACATAGCAATCCATAGGTTTTAAGATACTTACTAGTCAGGTACATTCTTAGGTGTTTAATATGGGGTTTTGAGTCCATTTCGTTGAGCAAGGAGTAGCTCTTGTCTATTCCATATTTGGCTTAAGGAACTTTATCTGTGCTCATTTCAATCTCTGGTTTTATGCAGCACCCCAACTCACCTTTCCCCTTAAGCAAGCATAAGTTGGTTTTCTAAATTTGAGACCCTGTTCTGTTTTGGAATGCAGTTCCTGTGTAGCCAAGTTTACATTCCGTGTATTAGTGATATCTTATGATGTTTCTTTTTCTGTGTGACTTATTTCAGTTAGAATCATCGTACCTGAATCCACTCATTATGCTGCTACGGGCCTGAGGACATAGATTTCATTGCTGAGTGATACTGCATTGTACGTAAGTACCACAAGTTCTTTATCCATTTTTCACTTTCTGTGATATTGCACTTGTACGGTAAACGAGGTTCTTGTAAACGGAGGCGTCCCAAACTTTGGGGTGGCTGTGTCTTTTTGATTTTAATTTCCCTAAGCTATAGGACCATAAGTGGAAGTGCCCTAGGCTCTGTTGCTTTGTTTTTTAGATGTTTCAGGAAACACCATACACTTCTCCTGAGTGTCTGTTGGCAATTTACATCCCGCCCATCAGCATAACAAGGCTCCCAGTTCTCCATGGCCTGTCCTGCCTTTCTGGATTTTACACTTTTTTCAGAAGGCCCTTTTGACCGGGGGGAAGTGAGACTTCATTGTAGTGCAGATTTCCTTTGCAAGTTTGCTTGGTTGGCCAAAAAGGGCGTATGCGTTTTTTCCTGAATATATTCAGGAAAAAACGCATACGCCCTTTTTGGCCAAGTGCATCATTGTGGACGTTCTGCCTCTTTTCCTATGCTTTCAATGCAATTCCAGTCTACCTCCTGAAATCGGTTTCCTGTAATTCTGCCCCGCTTTCAAGTCCTCTTGGCAGCCTTACTTCAGTCTATTTTTGGACGATAGCTGTCATTTATAACTCTGCAGGTTTGTGAATTACAGTGCCCCTGAGCTCCTTTCTTCAACTCGCTTTCTTTTGAGCTGGCCGCAACACCGCAGGATGGCTTCAGGCCCTAATCTGGTTCTGGCATGGCACGCTGAGCCTTTGGTTAATTCCTCTTCCTGGTGGGAAATGAGAGTTAAATTTGCCCATCCAGACACCTCCAGCTAGTCTCTCATTGGTTCTCGCTATTACTGTTCATCTTCCACAGAAATTGCAAACTGGGCCAAACAGGAGGTTAAAGGGACTGACTCTCCAAGTCGGGAGAGTGTTAGTAAAGCATCTGGAATGTTGCACCCGAGTACCAGGGTACGAAAACTGAGACATATTTGAACACGTCTCCCGATCACATGGTTGATCATACTCTGGGTTCCACATGCATGTTTTAGCTGAAGGAAGAATACCTTAAACCTGGGTAGTTGAAACCCGTGGAATGGGTACCATGCAATATGACTTCAAAGGGTCTTCATTTGCTCACGAACCTCTCCAATCCTATCACTGCTGCGTTTATGCCCCTGTACACATGCTTGATTCTCTTTCGGAGACATAGCAATCCATAGGTTTTAAGATACTTACTAGTCAGGTACATTCTTAGGCGTTTAATATGCGGTGTTGAGTCCGTTTCGTTGAGCAAGGAGTAGCTCTTGTCTATTCCATATTTGGCTTAAGGAACTTTATCTGTGCTCATTTCAATCTCTGGTTTTATGCAGCACCCCAACTCCCCTTTCCCCTTAAGCAAGCATAAGTTGGTTTTCCAAATTTGAGAACCTGTTCTGTTCTGTAATTCAGTTCCTGTGTAGCCAAGTTTACATTCCGTGTATTAGTGATATCTTATGATGTTTCTTTTTCTGTGTGACTTATTTCAGTTAGAATCATCGTACCTGAATCCACTCATGATGCTGCTACGGGCCTGATGACATAGATTTCATTGCTGAGTGATACTGCATTGTACGTAAGTACCACAAGTTCTTTATCCATTTTTCACTTTCTGTGATATTGAACTTGTACTGTAAACGAGGTTCTTGTAAACAGAGGCGTCCCAAACTTTGGGGTGGCTGTGTCTTTTTGATTTTAATTTCCCTAAGCTATAGGACCATAAGTGGAAGTGCCCTAGGCTCTGTTGCTTTGTTTTTTAGATGTTTCAGGAAACACCATACACTTCTCCCGAGTGTCTGTTGGCAATTTACATCCCGCCCATCAGCATAACAAGGCTCCCAGTTCTCCATGGCCTGTCCTGCCTTTCTGGATTTTACACTTTTTTCAGATGGCCCTTTTGACCGGGGGGAAGTGAGACTTCATTGTAGTGCAGATTTCCTTTGCAAGTTTGCTTGGTTGGCCAAAAATGGCGTATGCGTTTTTTCCTGAATATATTCAGGAAAAAACGCATACGCCCTTTTTGGCCAAGTGCATCATTGTGGACGTTCTGCCTCTTTTCCTATGCTTTCAATGCAATTCCAGTCTACCTCCTGAAATCGGTTTCCTGCAATTCTGCCCCGCTTTCAAGTCCTCTTGGCAGCCTTACTTCAGTCTATTTTTGGACGATAGCTGTCATTTATAACTCTGCAGGTTTGTGAATTACAGTGCCCCTGAGCTCCTTTCTTCAACTCGCTTTCTTGTGACCTGGCCGCAACACCGCAGGATGGCTTCAGGCCCTAATCTGGTTCCGGCCCGGCATGCGGAGCCTTTGGTTAATTCCTCTTCCTGGTGGGAAATGAGAGTTAAATTTGCCCGTCCAGACACCTCCAGCTAGCCTCTCATTGGTTCTTGCTATTCCTGTTCATCTTCCGCAGAAATTGCAAACTGGGCCAAACAGGAGGTTAAAGGGACTGACTCTCCAAGTCGGGAGAGTGTTAGTAAAGCGTCTGGAATGTTGCACCCGAGTACCAGGGTACGAAAACTGAGACATATTTGAACACGTCTCCCGTTCACGTGGTTGATCATACTCTGGGTTCCACATGCATGTTTTAGCTGAAGGAAGAATACCTTAAACCTGGAGAGTTGAGACCCGTGGAATGGGTACCGTGCAATATGACTTCAAAGGGTCTTCATTTGCTCACCGAACCTCTCCAATCCTATCACTGCTGCGTTTATGCCCCTGTACACACGCTTGATTCTCTTTTGGAGACATAGCAATCCATAGGTTTTAAGATACTTACTAGTCAGGTACATTCTTAGGTGTTTAATATGGGGTTTTGAGTCCATTTCGTTGAGCAAGGAGTAGCTCTTGTCTATTCCATATTTGGCTTAAGGAACTTTATCTGTGCTCATTTCAATCTCTGGTTTTATGCAGCACCCCAACTCACCTTTCCCCTTAAGCAAGCATAAGTTGGTTTTCTAAATTTGAGACCCTGTTCTGTTTTGGAATGCAGTTCCTGTGTAGCCAAGTTTACATTCCGTGTATTAGTGATATCTTATGATGTTTCTTTTTCTGTGTGACTTATTTCAGTTAGAATCATCGTACCTGAATCCACTCATTATGCTGCTACGGGCCTGAGGACATAGATTTCATTGCTGAGTGATACTGCATTGTACGTAAGTACCACAAGTTCTTTATCCATTTTTCACTTTCTGTGATATTGCACTTGTACGGTAAACGAGGTTCTTGTAAACAGAGGCGTCCCAAACTTTGGGGTGGCTGTGTCTTTTTGATTTTAATTTCCCTAAGCTATAGGACCATAAGTGGAAGTGCCCTAGGCTCTGTTGCTTTGTTTTTTAGATGTTTCAGGAAACACCATACACTTCTCCTGAGTGTCTGTTGGCAATTTACATCCCGCCCATCAGCATAACAAGGCTCCCAGTTCTCCATGGCCTGTCCTGCCTTTCTGGATTTTACACTTTTTTCAGAAGGCCCTTTTGACCGGGGGGAAGTGAGACTTCATTGTAGTGCAGATTTCCTTTGCAAGTTTGCTTGGTTGGCCAAAAAGGGCGTATGCGTTTTTTCCTGAATATATTCAGGAAAAAACGCATACGCCCTTTTTGGCCAAGTGCATCATTGTGGACGTTCTGCCTCTTTTCCTATGCTTTCAATGCAATTCCAGTCTACCTCCTGAAATCGGTTTCCTGTAATTCTGCCCCGCTTTCAAGTCCTCTTGGCAGCCTTACTTCAGTCTATTTTTGGACGATAGCTGTCATTTATAACTCTGCAGGTTTGTGAATTACAGTGCCCCTGAGCTCCTTTCTTCAACTCGCTTTCTTTTGAGCTGGCCGCAACACCGCAGGATGGCTTCAGGCCCTAATCTGGTTCTGGCATGGCACGCTGAGCCTTTGGTTAATTCCTCTTCCTGGTGGGAAATGAGAGTTAAATTTGCCCATCCAGACACCTCCAGCTAGTCTCTCATTGGTTCTCGCTATTACTGTTCATCTTCCACAGAAATTGCAAACTGGGCCAAACAGGAGGTTAAAGGGAATGACTCTCCAAGTCGGGAGAGTGTTAGTAAAGCATCTGGAATGTTGCACCCGAGTACCAGGGTACGAAAACTGAGACATATTTGAACACGTCTCCCGATCACATGGTTGATCATACTCTGGGTTCCACATGCATGTTTTAGCTGAAGGAAGAATACCTTAAACCTGGGTAGTTGAAACCCGTGGAATGGGTACCATGCAATATGACTTCAAAGGGTCTTCATTTGCTCACGAACCTCTCCAATCCTATCACTGCTGCGTTTATGCCCCTGTACACATGCTTGATTCTCTTTCGGAGACATAGCAATCCATAGGTTTTAAGATACTTACTAGTCAGGTACATTCTTAGGCGTTTAATATGCGGTGTTGAGTCCGTTTCGTTGAGCAAGGAGTAGCTCTTGTCTATTCCATATTTGGCTTAAGGAACTTTATCTGTGCTCATTTCAATCTCTGGTTTTATGCAGCACCCCAACTCCCCTTTCCCCTTAAGCAAGCATAAGTTGGTTTTCCAAATTTGAGAACCTGTTCTGTTCTGTAATTCAGTTCCTGTGTAGCCAAGTTTACATTCCGTGTATTAGTGATATCTTATGATGTTTCTTTTTCTGTGTGACTTATTTCAGTTAGAATCATCGTACCTGAATCCACTCATGATGCTGCTACGGGCCTGATGACATAGATTTCATTGCTGAGTGATACTGCATTGTACGTAAGTACCACAAGTTCTTTATCCATTTTTCACTTTCTGTGATATTGAACTTGTACTGTAAACGAGGTTCTTGTAAACAGAGGCGTCCCAAACTTTGGGGTGGCTGTGTCTTTTTGATTTTAATTTCCCTAAGCTATAGGACCATAAGTGGAAGTGCCCTAGGCTCTGTTGCTTTGTTTTTTAGATGTTTCAGGAAACACCATACACTTCTCCCGAGTGTCTGTTGGCAATTTACATCCCGCCCATCAGCATAACAAGGCTCCCAGTTCTCCATGGCCTGTCCTGCCTTTCTGGATTTTACACTTTTTTCAGATGGCCCTTTTGACCGGGGGGAAGTGAGACTTCATTGTAGTGCAGATTTCCTTTGCAAGTTTGCTTGGTTGGCCAAAAAGGGCGTATGCGTTTTTTCCTGAATATATTCAGGAAAAAACGCATACGCCCTTTTTGGCCAAGTGCATCATTGTGGACGTTCTGCCTCTTTTCCTATGCTTTCAATGCAATTCCAGTCTACCTCCTGAAATCGGTTTCCTGCAATTCTGCCCCGCTTTCAAGTCCTCTTGGCAGCCTTACTTCAGTCTATTTTTGGACGATAGCTGTCATTTATAACTCTGCAGGTTTGTGAATTACAGTGCCCCTGAGCTCCTTTCTTCAACTCGCTTTCTTGTGACCTGGCCGCAACACCGCAGGATGGCTTCAGGCCCTAATCTGGTTCCGGCCCGGCATGCGGAGCCTTTGGTTAATTCCTCTTCCTGGTGGGAAATGAGAGTTAAATTTGCCCGTCCAGACACCTCCAGCTAGCCTCTCATTGGTTCTTGCTATTCCTGTTCATCTTCCGCAGAAATTGCAAACTGGGCCAAACAGGAGGTTAAAGGGACTGACTCTCCAAGTCGGGAGAGTGTTAGTAAAGCATCTGGAATGTTGCACCCGAGTACCAGGGTACGAAAACTGAGACATATTTGAACACGTCTCCCGTTCACGTGGTTGATCATACTCTGGGTTCCACATGCATGTTTTAGCTGAAGGAAGAATACCTTAAACCTGGAGAGTTGAGACCCGTGGAATGGGTACCGTGCAATATGACTTCAAAGGGTCTTCATTTGCTCACCGAACCTCTCCAATCCTATCACTGCTGCGTTTATGCCCCTGTACACACGCTTGATTCTCTTTTGGAGACATAGCAATCCATAGGTTTTAAGATACTTACTAGTCAGGTACATTCTTAGGCGTTTAATATGGGGTATTGAGTCCATTTCGTTGAGCAAGGAGTAGCTCTTGTCTATTCCATATTTGGCTTAAGGAACTTTATCTGTGCTCATTTCAATCTCTGGTTTTATGCAGCACCCCAACTCACCTTTCCCCTTAAGCAAGCATAAGTTGGTTTTCTAAATTTGAGACCCTGTTCTGTTTTGGAATGCAGTTCCTGTGTAGCCAAGTTTACATTCCGTGTATTAGTGATATCTTATGATGTTTCTTTTTCTGTGTGACTTATTTCAGTTAGAATCATCGTACCTGAATCCACTCATTATGCTGCTACGGGCCTGAGGACATAGATTTCATTGCTGAGTGATACTGCATTGTACGTAAGTACCACAAGTTCTTTATCCATTTTTCACTTTCTGTGATATTGCACTTCTACGGTAAACGAGGTTCTTGTAAACGGAGGCGTCCCAAACTTTGGGGTGGCTGTGTCTTTTTGATTTTAATTTCCCTAAGCTATAGGACCATAAGTGGCAGTGCCCTAGGCTCTGTTGCTTTGTTTTTTAGATGTTTCAGGAAACACCATACACTTCTCCTGAGTGTCTGTTGGCAATTTACATCCCGCCCATCAGCATAACAAGGCTCCCAGTTCTCCATGGCCTGTCCTGCCTTTCTGGATTTTACACCTTTTTCAGATGGCCCTTTTGACCGAGGGGAAGTGAGACTTCATTGTAGTGCAGATTTCCTTTGCAAGCTTGCTTGGTTGGCCAAAAAGGGCGTATGCGTTTTTTCCTGAATATATTCAGGAAAAAACGCATACGCCCTTTTTGGCCAAGTGCATCATTGTGGACGTTCTGCCTCTTTTCCTATGCTTTCAATGCAATTCCAGTCTACCTCCTGAAATCGGTTTCCTGCAATTCTGCCCCGCTTTCAAGTCCTCTTGGCAGCCTTACTTCAGTATATTTTTGGACGATAGCTGTCATTTATAACTCTGCAGGTTTGTGAATTACAGTGCCCCTGAGCTCCTTTCTTCAACTCGCTTTCTTGTGAGCTGGCCGAAACACCGCAGGATGGCTTCAGGCCCTAATCTGGTTCTGGCATGGCACGCTGAGCCTTTGGTTAATTCCTCTTCCTGGTGGGAAATGAGAGTTAAATTTGCCCGTCCAGACACCTCCAGCTAGCCTCTCATTGCTTCTCGCTATTCCGGTTCATCTTCCGCAGAAATTGCAAACTGGGCCAAACAAGAGGTTAAAGGGATTGACTCTCCAAGTGGGGAGAGTGTCAGTAAAGCGTCTGGAATGTTGCACCCGAGTACCAGGGGAGGAAAACTGAGACATATTTGAACACGTCTCCCGTTCACATGGTTGATCATACTTGGGTTCCACATGCATGTTTTAGCTGAAGGAAGAATACCTTAAACCTGGAGAGTTGAGACCCGTGTAATGGGTACCATGCAATATGACTTCAAAGGGTCTTCATTTGCTCACCGAACCTCTCCAATCCTATCACTGCTGCGTTTATGCCCCTGTACACATGCTTGATTCTCTTTTGGAGACATAGCAATCCATAGGTTTTAAGATACTTACTACTCAGGTACATTCTTAGGCGTTTAATATGCGGTGTTGAGTCCATTTCGTTGAGCAAGGAGTAGCTCTTGTCTATTCCATATTTGACTTAAGGAACTTTATCTGTGCTCATTTCAATCTCTGGTTTTATGCAGCACCCCAACTCACCTTTACCTTTAAGCAAGAATAAGTTGGTTTTCTAAATTTGAGACCCTGTTCTGTTCTGTAATTCAGTTCCTGTGTAGCCAAGTTTCCATTCCATGTATTACTGATATCTTATGATGTTTCTTTTTCTGTGTGACTTAGTTCAGTTAGAATCATCATACCTGAATCCACTCATTGTGCTGCTAAGGGCCTGATGACACAGATTTCATTGCTGAGTGATATTGCTTTGTAAGTAAATACCACAACTTCTTTATCCATTTTTCACTTTCTGCGATGTTGAACTTGTACTGTAAACGAGGTTCTTGTAAACAGAGGCGTCCCAAACTTTGGGGTGGCTGTGTCTTTTTGATTTTAATTTCCCTAAGCTATAGGACCATAAGTGGAAGTGCCCTAGGCTCTGTTGCTTTGTTTTTTAGATGTTTCAGTTAACACCATACACTTCTCCCGAGTGGTTCTTGGCAATTTACATCCCGCCCTTCAGAATAACAAGGCTCCCAGTTCTCCATGGCCTGTCCTGCCTTTCTGGATTTTACACTTTTTTCAGATGGCCCTTTTGACCGGGGGGAAGTGAGACTTCATTGTAGTGCAGATTTCCTTTGCCAGCTTGCTTGGTTGGCCAAAAAGGGCGTATGCGTTTTTTCCTGAATATATTCAGGAAAAAACGCATACGCCCTTTTTGGCCAAGTGCATCATTGTGGACGTTCTGCCTCTTTTCCTATGCTTTCAATGCAATTCCAGTCTACCTCCTGAAATCGGTTTCCTGCAATTCTGCCCCGCTTTCAAGTCCTCTTGGCAGCCTTACTTCAGTCTATTTTTGGACGATAGCTGTCATTTATAACTCTGCAGGTTTGTGAATTACAGTGCCCTTGAGCTCCTTTCTTCAACTCGCTTTCTTGTGACCTGGCCGCAACACCGCAGGATGGCTTCAGGCCCTAATCTGGTTCCGGCCCGGCATGCTGAGCCTTTGGTTAATTCCTCTTCCTGGTGGGAAATGAGAGTTAAATTTGCCCGTCCAGACACCTCCAGCTAGCCTCTCATTGCTTCTCGCTATTCCTGTTCATCTTCCGCAGAAATTGCAAACTGGGCCAAACAGGAGGTTAAAGGGACTGACTCTCCAAGTCGGGAGAGTGTCAGTAAAGCGCCTGGAATGTTGCACCCGAGAACCAGGGGAGGTAAACTGAGACATATTTGAACACGTCTCCCGTTCACATGGTTGATCATACTTGGGTTCCACATGCATGTTTTAGCTGAAGGAAGAATACCTTAAACCTGGGTAGTTGAAACCCGTGGAATGGGTACCATGCAATATGACTTCAAAGGGTCTTCATTTGCTCACCGAACCTCTCCAATCCTATCACTGCTGCGTTTATGCCCCTGTACACATGCTTGATTCTCTTTCGGAGACATAGCAATCCATAGGTTTTAAGATACTTACTAGTCAGGTACATTCTTAGGCGTTTAATATGCGGTGTTGAGTCCATTTCGTTGATCAAGGAGTAGCTCTTGTCTATTCCATATTTGGATTAAGGAACTTTATCTGTGCTCATTTCAATCTCTGGTTTTATGCAGCACCCCAACTCACCTTTCCCCTTAAGCAAGCATAAGTTGGTTTTCTAAATTTGAGACCCTGTTCTGTTCTGTAATTCAGTTCCTGTGTAGCCAAGTTTCCATTCCGTGTATTACTGATATCTTATGATGTTTCTTTTTCTGTGTGACTTATTTCAGTTAGAATCATCATACCTGAATCCACTCATTGTGCTGCTAAGGGCCTGATGACATAGATTTCATTGCTGAGTGATATTGCTTTGTAAGTAAATACCACAACTTCTTTATCCATTTTTCACTTTCTGCGATGTTGAACTTGTACTGTAAACGAGGTTCTTGTAAACAGAGGCGTCCCAAACTTTGGGGTGGCTGTGTCTTTTTGATTTTAATTTCCCTAAGCTATAGGCCCATAAGTGGCAGTGCCCTAGGCTCTGTTGCTTTGTTTTTTAGATGTTTCAGTTAACACCATACACTTCTCCCGAGTGTCTGTTGGCAATTTACATCCCGCCCATCAGCATAACAAGGCTCCCAGTTCTCCATGGCCTGTCCTGCCTTTCTGGATTTTACACTTTTTTCAGATGGCCCTTTTGACCGGGGGGAAGTGAGACTTCATTGTAGTGCAGATTTCCTTTGCAAGCTTGCTTGGTTGGCCAAAAAGGGCGTATGCGTTTTTTCCTGAATATATTCAGGAAAAAACGCATACGCCCTTTTTGGCCAAGTGCATCATTGTGGACGTTCTGCCTCTTTTCCTATGCTTTCAATGCAATTCCAGTCTACCTCCTGAAATCGGTTTCCTGCAATTCTGCCCCGCTTTCAAGTCCTCTTGGCAGCCTTACTTCAGTCTATTTTTGGACGATAGCTGTCATTTATAACTCTGCAGGTTTGTGAATTACAGTACCCTTGAGCTCCTTTCTTCAACTCGCTTTCTTGTGACCTGGCCGCAACACCGTAGGATGGCTTCAGGCCCTAATCTGGTTCCGGCACGGCACGCTGAGCCTTTGGTTAATTCCTCTTCCTGGTGGGAAATGAGAGTTAAATTTGCCCGTCCAGACACCTCCAGCTAGTCTCTCATTGCTTCTCGCTATTCCTGTTCATCTTCCGCAGAAATTGCAAACTGGGCCAAACAGGAGGTTAAAGGGACTGACTCTCCAAGTCGGGAGAGTGTCAGTAAAGCGTCTGGAATGTTGCACCCGAGTACCAGGGGAGGAAAACTGAGACATATTTGAACACGTCTCCCGTTCACATGGTTGATCATACTCTGGGTTCCACATGCATGTTTTAGCTGAAGGAAGAATACCTTAAACCTGTAGAGTTGAGACCCGTGCAATGGGTACCATGCAATATGACTTCAAAGGGTCTTCATTTGCTCACCGAACCTCTCCAATCCTATCACTGCTGCGTTTATGCCCCTGTACACATGCTTGATTCTCTTTTGGTGACATAGCAATCCATAGGTTTTACGATACTTACTAGTCAGGTACATTCTTAGGCGTTTAATATGCGGTGTTGAGTCCATTTCGTTGAGCAAGGAGTAGCTCTTGTCTATTCCATATTTGACTTAAGGAACTTTATCTGTGCTCATTTCAATCTCTGGTTTTATGCAGCACCCCAACTCACCTTTACCTTTAAGCAGGAATAAGTTGGTTTTCTAAATTTGAGACCCTGTTCTGTTCTGTAATTCAGTTCCTGTGTAGCCAAGTTTCCATTCCGTGTATTACTGATATCTTATGATGTTTCTTTTTCTGTGTGACTTATTTCAGTTAGAATCATCATACCTGAATCCACTCATTGTGCTGCTAAGGGCCTGATGACATAGATTTCATTGCTGAGTGATATTGCTTTGTAAGTAAATACCACAACTTCTTTATCCATTTTTCACTTTCTGCGATGTTGAACTTGTACTGTAAACGAGGTTCTTGTAAACAGAGCCGTTCCAAACTTTGGGGTGGCTGTGTCTTTTAGATTTTAAATTCCCTAAGCTATAGGACCATAAGTGGAAGTGCCCTAGGCTCTGTTGCTTTGTTTTTTAGATGTTTCAGTTAACACCATACACTTCTCCCGAGTGGTTCTTGGCAATTTACATCCCGCCCTTCAGAATAACAAGGCTCCCAGTTCTCCATGGCCTGTCCTGCCTTTCTGGATTTTACACTTTTTTCAGATGGCCCTTTTGACCGGGGGGAAGTGAGACTTCATTGTAGTGCAGATTTCCTTTGCAAGCTTGCTTGGTTGGCCAAAAAGGGCGTATGCGTTTTTTCCTGAATATATTCAGGAAAAAACGCATACGCCCTTTTTGGCCAAGTGCATCATTGTGGACGTTCTGCCTCTTTTCCTATGCTTTCAATGCAATTCCAGTCTACCTCCTGAAATCGGTTTCCTGCAATTCTGCCCCGCTTTCAAGTCCTCTTGGCAGCCTTACTTCAGTGTATTTTTGGACGATAGCTGTCATTTATAACTCTGCAGGTTTGTGAATTACAGTGCCCCTGAGCTCCTTTCTTCAACTCGCTTTCTTTTGAGCTGGCCGCAACACCGCAGGATGGCTTCAGGCCCTAATCTGGTTCCGGCACGGCACGCTGAGCCTTTGGTTAATTCCTCTTCCTGGTGGGAAATGAGAGTTAAATTTGCCCGTCCGGACACCTCCAGCTAGTCTCTCATTGGTTCTCACTATTCCTGTTCATCTTCCGCAGAAATTGCAAACTGGGCCAAACAGGAGGTTAAAGGGACTGACTCTCCAAGTCGGGAGAGTGTTAGTAAAGCGTCTGGAATGTTGCACCCGAGTACCAGGGTACGAAAACTGAGACATGTTTGAACACGTCTCCCGATCACATGGTTGATCATACTCTGGGTTCCACATGCATGTTTTAGCTGAAGGAAGAATACCTAAAACCTGGGTAGTTGAAACCCGTGGAATGGGTACCATGCAATATGACTTCAAAGGGTCTTCATTTGCTGACCGAACCTCTCCAATCCTATCACTGCTGCGTTTATGCCCCTGTACACATGCTTGATTCTCTTTCGCAGACATAGCAATCCATAGGTTTTAAGATACTTACTAGTCAGGTACATTCTTAGGCGTTTAATATGCGGTGTTGAGTCCATTTCGTTGAGCAAGGAGTAGCTCTTGTCTATTCCATATTTGGCTTAAGGAACTTTATCTGTGCTCATTTCAATCTCTGGTTTTATGCAGCACCCCAACTCACCTTTCCCCTTAAGCAAGCATAAGTTGGTTTTCTAAATTTGAGACCCTGTTCTGTTCTGTAATTCAGTTCCTGTGTAGCCAAGTTTACATTCCATGTATTACTGATATCTTATGATGTTTCTTTTTCTGTGTGACTTATTTCAGTTAGAATCATCATACCTGAATCCACTCATTGTGCTGCTAAGGGCCTGATGACACAGATTTCATTGCTGAGTGATATTGCTTTGTAAGTAAATACCACAACTTCTTTATCCATTTTTCACTTTCTGCGATGTTGAACTTGTACTGTAAACGAGGTTCTTGTAAACAGAGGCGTCCCAAACTTTGGGGTGGCTGTGTCTTTTTGATTTTAATTTCCCTAAGCTATAGGACCATAAGTGGCAGTGTCCTAGGCTCTGTTGCTTTGTTTTTTAGATGTTTCAGGAAACACCATACACTTCTCCCGAGTGTCTGTTGGCAATTTACATCCTGCCCATCAGCATAACAAGGCTCCCAGTTCTCCATGGCCTGTCCTGCCTTTCTGGATTTTACACTTTTTTCAGATGGCCCTTTTGACCGGGGGGAAGTGAGACTTCATTGTAGTGCAGATTTCCTTTGCAAGCTTGCTTGGTTGGCCAAAAAGGGCCTATGCGTTTTTTCCTGAATATATTCAGGAAAAAACGCATAGGCCCTTTTTGGCCAAGTGCATCATTGTGGACGTTCTGCCTCTTTTCCTATGCTTTCAATGCAATTCCAGTCTACCTCCTGAAATCGGTTTCCTGCAATTCTGCCCCGCTTTCAAGTCCTCTTGGCAGCCTTACTTCAGTCTATTTTTGGACGATAGCTGTCATTTATAACTCTGCAGGTTTGTGAATTACAGTGCCCCTGAGCTCCTTTCTTCAACTCGCTTTCTTGTGAGCTGGCCGCAACACCGCAGGATGGCTTCAGGCCCTAATCTGGTTCCGGCACGGCACGCTGAGCCTTTGGTTATTTCCTCTTCCTTGTGGGAAATGAGAGTTAAATTTGCCCGTCCAGACACCTCCAGCTAGTCTCTCATTTGTGCTCACTATTCCTGTTCATCTTCCGCAGAAATTGCAAACTGGGCCAAACAGGAGGTTTAAGGCGCTGACTCTCCAAGTGGGGAGAGTGTTAGTAAAGCATCTGGAATTTTGCACCCGAGTACCAGGGGAAGAAAACTGAGACATATTTGAACACGTCTCCCGTTCACACGGTTGATCATACTCTGGGTTCCACATGCATGTTTTAGCTGAAGGAAGAATACCTGAAACCTGCAGAGTTGAGACCCGTGGAATGGGTATCATGCAATATGACTTCAAAGGGTCTTCATTTGCTCACCGAACCTCTCCAATCCTATCACTGCTGCGTTTATGCCCCTGTACACACGCTTGATTCTCTTTTGGAGACATAGCAATCCATAGGTTTTAAGATACTTACTAGTCAGGTACATTCTTAGGCGTTTAATATGGGGTGTTGAGTCCATTTCGTTGAGCAAGGAGTAGCTCTTGTCTATTCCATATTTGGCTTAAGGAACTTTATCTGTGCTCATTTCAATCTCTGGTTTTATGCAGCACCCAAACTCACCTTTCCCCTTAAGCAAGCATAAGTTGGTTTTCTAAATTTGAGACCCTGTTCTGTTCTGTAATTCAGTTCCTGTGTAGCCAAGTTTCCATTCCGTGTATTACTGATATCTTATGATGTTTCTTTTTCTGTGTGACTTATTTCAGTTAGCATCATCGTACCTGAATCCACTCATTATGCTGCCACGGGCCTGATGACATAGATTTCATTGCTGAGTGATACTGCATTGTACGTAAGTACCACAAGTTCTTTATCCATTTTTCACTTTCTGTGATATTGAACTTGTACGGTAAACGAGATTCTTGTAAACAGAGGCGTCCCAAACTTTGGGGTGGCTGTGTCTTTTTGATTTTAATTTCCCTAAGCTATAGGACCATAAGTGGAAGTGCCCTAGGCTCTGTTGCTTTGTTTTTTAGATGTTTCAGGAAACACCATACACTTCTCCCGAGTGTCTGTTGGCAATTTACATCCCGCCCATCAGCATAACAAGGCTCCCAGTTCTCCATGGCCTGTCCTGCCTTTCTGGATTTTACACTTTTTTCAGATGGCCCTTTTGACCGGGGGGAAGTGAGACTTCATTGTAGTGCAGATTTCCTTTGCAAGTTTGCTTGTTTGGCCAAAAAGGGCGTATGCGTTTTTTCCTGAATATATTCAGGAAAAAATGCATACGCACTTTTTGGCCAAGTGCATCATTGTGGACGTTCTGCCTCTTTTCCTATGCTTTCAATGCAATTCCAGTCTACCTCCTGAAATCGGTTTCCTGCAATTCTGCCCCACTTTCAAGTCCTCTTGGCAGCCTTACTTCAGTATATTTTTGGACGATAGCTGTCATTTATAACTCTGCAGGTTTGTGAATTACAGTGCCCCTGAGCTCCTTTCTTCAACTCACTTTCTTGTGACCTGGCCGACACACTGCAGGATTGCTTGAGGCCCTAATCTGGTACCGGCACGGCACGCTGAGCCTTTGGTTAATTCCTCTTCCTGGTGGGAAATGAGAGTTAAATTTGCCCGTCCAGACACCTCCAGCTAGTCTCCCATTGGTTCTCCCTATTCCTGTTCATCTTCCGCAGAAATTGCAAACTGGGCCAAACAGGAGGTTAAAGGTGCTGACTCTCCAAGTGGGGAGAGTGTTAATAAAGCATCTGGAATGTTGCACCCGAGTACCAGGGGAGGAAAACTGAGACATATTTGAACACGTCTCCCGTTCACACAGTTGATCATACTCTGGGTTCCACATGCATGTTTTAGCTGAAGGAAGAATACCTGAAACCTGCAGAGTTGAGACCCGTGGAATGGGTACCATGCAATATGACTTCAAAGGGTCTTCATTTGCTCACCGAACCTCTCCAATCCTATCACTGCTGCGTTTATGCCCCTGTACACATGCTTGATTCCCTTTTGGAGACATAGCAATCCATAGGTTTTAAAATACTTACTAGTCAGGTACATTCTTAGGCGTTTAATATGGGGTGTTGAGTCCATTTCGTTGAGTAAGGAGTAGCTCTTGTCTATTCCATATTTGGCTTAAGGAACTTTATCTGTGCTCATTTCAATCTCTGGTTTTATGCAGCACCCCAACTCACCTTTCCCCTTAAGCAAGCACAAGTTGGTTTTCTAAATTTGAGACCCTGTTCTGTTCTGTAATTCAGTTCCTGTGTAGCCAAGTTTACATTCCGTGTATTACTGATATCTTATGATGTTTCTTTTTCTGTGTGACTTATTTCAGTTAGAATCATCGTACCTGAATCCACTCATTATGCTGCCACGGGCCTGATGACATAGATTTCATTGCTGAGTGATACTGCATTGTACGTAAGTACCACAAGTTCTTTATCCATTTTTCACTTTCTGTGATATTGAACTTGTACGGTAATCGAGGTTCTTGTAAACAGAGGCGTCCTAAACTTTGGGGTGGCTGTGTCTTTTTGATTTTAATTTCCCTAAGCTATAGGACCATAAGTGGAAGTGCCCTAGGCTCTGTTGCTTTGTTTTTTAGATGTTTCAGGAAACACCATACACTTCTCCCGAGTGTCTGTTGGCAATTTACATCCCGCCCATCAGCATAACAAGGCTCCCACTTCTCCATGGCCTGTCCTGCCTTTCTGGATTTTACACTTTTTTCAGATGGCCCTTTTGACCAGGGGGCAGTGAGACTTCATTGTACTGCAGATTTCATTTGCAAGTTTGCTTGGTTGGCCAAAAAGGGCGTATGCGTTTTTTCCTGAATATATTCAGGAAAAAACACATACGCCCTTTTTGGCCAAGTGCATCATTGTGGACGTTCTGCCTCTTTTCCTATGCTTTCAATGCAATTCCAGTCTACCTCCTGAAATCGGTTTCCTGCAATTCTGCCCCACTTTCAAGTCCTCTTGGTAGCCTTACTTCAGTCTATTTTTGGACGATAGCTGTCATTTATAACTCTGCAGGTTTGTGAATTAGAGTGCCCCTGAGCTCCTTTCTTCAACTCGCTTTCTTGTGAGCTGGCCGCAACACCGCAGGATGGCTTCAGGCCCTAATCTGGTTCCGGCTCGGCACGCTGAGCCTTTGGTTATTTCCTCTTCCTCGTGGGAAATGAGAGTTAAATTTGCCCATCCAGACACCTCCAGCTAGTCTCTCATTGGTTCTCCCTATTCCTGTTCATCTTCCGCAGAAATTGCAAACTGGGCCAAATAGGAGGTTAAAGGCGCTGACTCTCCAAGTGGGGAGAGTGTTAGTAAAGCGTCTGGAATGTTGCACCCGAGTACCAGGGGACTAAAACTGAGACATATTTGAACACGTCTCCCGTTCACACGATTGATCATACTCTGGGTTCCACATGCATGTTTTAGCTGAAGGAAGAATACCTGAAACCTGCAGAGTTGAGACCCGTGGAATGGGTACCATGCAATATGACTTCAAAGGGTTTTCATTTGCTCACCGAACCTCTCCAATCCTATCACTGCTGCGTTTATGCCCCTGTACACACGCTTGATTCTCTTTTGGAGACATAGCAATCCATAGGCTTTAAGATACTTACTAGTCAGGTACATTCTTAGGAGTTTAATATGGGGTGTTGAGTCCATTTCGTTGAGCAAGGAGTAGCTCTTGTCTATTCCATATTTGGCTTAAGGAACTTTATCTGTGCTCATTTCAATCTCTGGTGTTATGCATCACCCCAACTCACCTTTCCCCTTAAGCAAGCATAAGTTGGTTTTCTAAATTTGAGACCCTGTTCTGTTCTGTAATTCAGTTCCTGTGTAGCCAAGTTTACATTCCGTGTATTACTGATATCTTATGATGTTTCTTTTTCTGTGTGACTTATTTCAGTTAGAATCATCGTACCTGAATCCACTCGTTATGCTGCTACGGGCCTGATGACATAGATTTCATTGCTGAGTGATACTGCATTGTACGTAAGTACCACAAGTTCTTTATCCATTTTTCACTTTCTGTGATACTGAACTTGTACGGTAAATGAGGTTCTTGTAAACAGAGGCATCCCAAACTTTGGGGTGGCTGTGTCTTTTTGATTTTAATTTCCCTAAGCTATAGGACCATAAGGGGAAGTGCCCTAGGCTCTGTTGCTTTGTTTTTTAGATGTTTCAGGAAACACCACACACTTCTCCCTAGTGTCTGTTGGCAATTTACATTCCGCCCATCAGCATAACAAGGCTCCCAGTTCTCCATGGCCTGTCCTGCCTTTCTGGATTTTACACTTTTTTCAGATGGCCCTTTTGACCGGGGGGGAAGTGAGACTTCATTGTAGTGCAGATTTCCTTTGCAAGCTTGCTTGGTTGGCCAAAAAGGGCATATGCGTTTTTTCCTGAATATATTCAGGATAAAACGCATATGCCCTTTTTGGCCAAGTGCATCATTGTGGACGTTCTGCCTCTTTTCCTATGCTTTCAATGCAATTCCAGTCTACCTCCTGAAATCGGTTTCCTGCAATTCTGCCCCGCTTTCAAGTCCTCTTGGCAGCCTTACTTCAGTCTATTTTTGGACGATAGCTGTCATTTATAACTCTGCAGGTTTGTGAATTACAGTGCCCCTGAGCTCCTTTCTTCAACTCGCTTTCTTTTGAGCTGACCACAACACCGCAGGATGGCTTCAGGCCCTAATCTGGTTCCGGCACGGCACGCTGAGCCTTTGGTTAATTCCTCTTCCTGGTGGGAAATGAGAGTTAAATTTGCCCATCCAGACACCTCCAGCTAGTCTCTCATTGGTTCTCGCTATTCCTGTTCATCTTCCGCAGAAATTGCAAACTGGGCCAAACAGGAGGTTAAAGGCGCTGACTCTCCAAGTGGGGAGAGTGTTAGTAAAGCGTCTGGAATGTTGCACCCGAGTACCAGGGGACTAAAACTGAGGCATATTTGAACACGTCTCCCGTTCACACGGTTGATCATACCCTGGGTTCCACATGCATGTTTTAGCTGAAGGAAGAATACCTGAAACCTGCAGAGTTGAGACCCGTGGAATGGGTACCATGCAATATGACTTCAAAGGGTCTTCATTTGTTCACCGAACCTCTCCAATCCTATCACTGCTGCGTTTATGCCCCTGTACACACGCTTGATTCTCTTTTGGAGACATAGCAATCCATAGGTTTTAAGATACTTACTAGTCAGGTACATTCTTAGGCGTTTAATATGGGGTTTTGAGTCCATTTCGTTGAGCAAGGAGTAGCTCTTGTCTATTCCATATTTGGCTTAAGGAACTTTATCTGTGCTCATTTCAATCTCTGGTTTTATGCAGCACCCCAACTCACCTTTCCCCTTAAGCAAGCATAAGTTGGTTTTCTAAATTTGAGACCCTGTTCTGTTTGGAATTCAGTTCCTGTGTAGCCAAGTTTACATTCCGTGTATTAGTGATATCTTATGATGTTTCTTTTTCTGTGTGACTTATTTCAGTTAGAATCATCGTACCTGAATCCACTCATTATGCTGCTACGGGCCTGATGACATAGATTTCATTGCTGAGTGATACTGCATTGTACGTAAGTACCACAAGTTCTTTATCCACTTTTCACTTTCTGTGATATTGAACTTGTACGGAAAACGAGGTTCTTGTAAACAGAGGCGTCCCAAACTTTGGGGTGGCTGTGTCTTTTTGATTTTAATTTCCCTAAGCTATAGGACCATAAGTGGAAGTGCCCTAGGCTCTGTTGCTTTGTTTTTTAGATGTTTCAGGAAACACCATACACTTCTCCCGAGTGTCTGTGGCAATTTACATCCCGCCCATCAGCATAACAAGGCTCCCAGTTCTCCATGGCCTGTCCTGCCTTTCTGGATTTTACACTTTTTTCAGATGGCCCTTTTGACCGGGGAGAAGTGAGACTTCATTGTAGTGCAGATTTCCTTTGCAAGCTTGCTTGGTTGGCCAAAAAGGGCGTATGCGTTTTTTCCTGAATATATTCAGGAAAAAACGCATATGCCCTTTTTGGCCAAGTGCATCATTGTGGACGTTCTGCCTCTTCCTATGCTTTCAATGCAATTCCAGTCTACCTCCTGAAATCGGTTTCCTGCAATTCTGCCCCGCTTTCAAGTCCTCTTGGCAGCCTTACTTCAGTCTATTTTTGGACGATAGCTGTCATTTATAACTCTGCAGGTTTGTGAATTACAGTGCCCCTGAGCTCCTTTCTTCAACTCGCTTTCTTGTGACCTGGCCGCAACACCGCAGGATGGCTTCAGGCCCTAATCTGGTTCCGGCACGGCACGCTGAACCTTTGGTTAATTCCTCTTCCTGGTGGGATGTGAGTGTTAAATTTGCCCGTCCAGACACCTCCAGCTAGTCTCTCATTGGTTCTCGCTATTCCTGTTCATCTTCCGCAGAAATTGCAAACTGGGCCAAAGAGGAGGTTAAAGGGACTGACTCTCCAAGTCGGGAGAGTGTTAGTAAAGCGTCTGGAATGTTGCACCCGAGTACCAGGGTACAAAAACTGAGACATATTTGAACACGTCTCCCGTTCACACAGTTGATCATACTCTGATTTCCACATGCATGTTTTAGCTGAAGGAAGAATACCTGAAACCTGCAGAGTTGAGACCCGTGGAATGGGTACCATGCAATATGACTTCAAAGGGTCTTCATTTGCTCACCGAACCTCTCCAATCATATCATTGCTGCGTTTATGCCCCTGTACACATGCTTGATTCCCTTTTGGAGACATAGCAATCCATAGATTTTAAGATAATTACTAGTCAGGTACATTCTTAGGCGTTTAATATGGGGTGTTGAGTCCATTTCGTTGAGCAAGGAGTAGCTCTTGTCTATTCCATATTTGGCATAAGGAAATTTATCTGTGCTCATTTCAATCTCTGGTTTTATGCAGCACCCCAACTCACCTTTCCCCTTAAGCAAGCATAAGTTGGTTTTCTAAATTTGAGACCCTGTTCTGTTCTGTAATTCAGTTCCTGTGTAGCAAAGTTTACATTCCGTGTATTACTGATATCTTATGATGTTTCTTTTTCTGTGTAACTTATTTCAGTTAGAATCATCATACCTGAATCCACTCATTGTGCTGCTAAGGGCCTGATGACATAGATTTCATTGCTTTGTGATATTGCTTTGTAAGTAAATACCACAACTTCTTTATCCATTTTTCACTTTCTGCGATGTTGAACTTGTACTGTAAACGAGGTTCTTGTAAACAGAGGCGTCCCAAACTTTGGGGTGGCTGTGTCTTTTTGATTTTAATTTCCCTAAGCTATAGGACCATAAGTGGAAGTGCCCTAGGCTCTGTTGCTTTGTTTTTTAGATGTTTCAGGAAACACCATACACTTCTCCCCAGTGTCTGTTGGCAATTTACATCCCGCCCATCAGCATAACAAGGCTCCCAGTTCTCCATGGCCTGTCCTGCCTTTCTGGATTTTACACTTTTTTCAGATGGCCCTTTTGACCGGGGAGAAGTGAGACTTCATTGTAGTGCAGATTTCCTTTGCAAGCTTGCTTGGTTGGCCAAAAAGGGCCTATGCGTTTTTTCCTGAATATATTCAGGAAAAAACGCATAGGCCCTTTTTGGCCAAGTGCATCATTGTGGACGTTCTGCCTCTTTTCCTATGCTTTCAATGCAATTCCAGTCTACCTCCTGAAATCGGTTTCCTGCAATTCTGCCCCGCTTTCAAGTCCTCTTGGCAGCCTTATTTCAGTCTATTTTTGGACGATAGCTGTCATTTATAACTCTGCAGGTTTGTGAATTACAGTGCCCCTGAGCTCCTTTCCTCAACTCGCTTTCTTTTGAGCTGGCCACAACACCACAGGATGGCTTCAGGCCCTAATCTGTTTCCGGCACGGCACGCTGAGCCTTTGGTTAACTCCTCTTCCTAGTGGGAAATGAGAGTTAAATTTGCCCGTCCAGACACCTCCAGCTAGTCTCTCATTGGTTCTCGCTATTCCTGTTCATCTTCCGCAGAAATTGCAAACTGGGCCAAACAGGAGGTTAAAGGCACTGACTCTCCAAGTGGGGAGAGTGTTAGTAAAGCGTCTGGAATGTTGCACCCGAGTACCAGGGTACGAAAACTGAGAGATATTTGAACACGTCTCCCATTCACACGGTTGATCATACTCTGGGTTCCACATGCATGTTTTAGCTGAAGGAAGAATACCTTAAACCTGGAGAGTTGAGACCTGTGTAATGGGTACCATGCAATATGACTTCAAAGGGTCTTCATTTGCTCACCGAACCTCTCCAATCCTATCACTGCTGCGTTTATGCCCCTGTACACATGCTTGATTCTCTTTTGTAGACATAGCAATCCATAGGTTTTAAGATACTTACTAGTCAGGTACATTCTTAGGTGTTTAATATGCGGTGTTGAGTCCATTTCGTTGAGCAAGGAGTAGCTCTTGTCTATTCCATATTTGGCTTAAGGAACTTTATCTGTGCTCATTTCAATCTCTGGTTTTATGCAGCACCCCAACTCACCTTTACCCTTAAGTAAGCATAAGTTGGTTTTCTAATTTGAGACCCTGTTCTATTCTGTAATTGTGTTCCTGTGTAGCCAAGTTTACATTCCGTGTATTACTGATATCTTATGATGTTTCTTTTTCTGTGTGACTTATTTCAGTTAGAATCATCATACCCGAATCCACTCATTGTGCTGTGAAGGGCCTGATGACACAGATTTCATTGCTGAGTGATATTGCTTTGTAAGTAAATACCACAACTTCTTTATCCATTTTTCACTTTCTGCAATGTTGAACTTGTACTGTAAACGAGGTTCTTGTAAACAGAGGCGTACCAAACTTTGGGGTGGCTGTGTCTTTTTGATTTTAATTTCCCTAAGCTATAGGACCATAAGTGGAAGTGCCCTAGGCTCTGTTGCTTTGTTTTTTAGATGTTTCAGGAAACACCATACACTTCTCCTGAGTGTCTGTTGGCAATTTACATCCCGCTCATCAGCATAACAAGGCTCCCAGTTCTCCATGGCCTGTCCTGCCTTTCTGGATTTTACACTTTTTTCAGATGGCCCTTTTGACCGGGGGGAAGTGAGACTTCATTGTAGTGCAGATTTCTTTTACAAGTTTGCTTGGTTGGCCAAAAAGTGCGTATGCGTTTTTTCCTGAATATATTCAGGAAAAAACGCATACGTCCTTTTTGGCCAAGTGCATCATTGTGGACGTTCTGCCTCTTTTCCTATGCTTTCAATGCAATTCCAGTCTACCTCCTGAAATCGGTTTCCTGCAATTCTGCCCCGCTTTCAAGTCCTCTTGGCAGCCTTACTTCAGTCTATTTTTGGACGATAGCTGTCATTTATAACTCTGCAGGTTTGTGAATTACAGTGCCCTTGAGCTCCTTTCTTCAACTCGCTTTCTTGTGACCTGGCCGCAACACCGCAGGATGGCTTCAGGCCCTAATCTGGTTCCGGCCCGGCATGCTGAGCCTTTGGTTAATTCCTCTTCCTGGTGGGAAATGAGAGTTAAATTTGCCCGTCCAGACACCTCCAGCTAGCCTCTCATTGCTTCTCGCTATTCCGGTTCATCTTCCGCAGAAATTGCAAACTGGGCCAAACAAGAGGTTAAAGGGACTGACTCTCCAAGTGGGGAGAGTGTCAGTAAAGCGTCTGGAATGTTGCACCCGAGTACCAGGGGAGGAAAACTGAGACATATTTGAACACGTCTCCCGTTCACATGGTTGATCATACTTGGGTTCCACATGCATGTTTTAGCTGAAGGAAGAATACCTTAAACCTGGAGAGTTGAGACCCGTGTAATGGGTACCATGCAATATGACTTCAAAGGGTCTTCATTTGCTCACCGAACCTCTCCAATCCTATCACTGCTGCGTTTATGCCCCTGTACACATGCTTGATTCTCTTTTGGAGACATAGCAATCCATAGGTTTTAACATACTTACTACTCAGGTACATTCTTAGGCGTTTAATATGCGGTGTTGAGTCCATTTCGTTGAGCAAGGAGTAGCTCTTGTCTATTCCATATTTGACTTAAGGAACTTTATCTGTGCTCATTTCAATCTCTGGTTTTATGCAGCACCCCAACTCACCTTTACCTTTAATCAAGAATAAGTTGGTTTTCTAAATTTGAGACCCTGTTCTCTTCTGTAATTCAGTTCCTGTGTAGCCAAGTTTCCATTCCATGTATTACTGATATCTTATGATGTTTCTTTTTCTGTGTGACTTAGTTCAGTTAGAATCATCATACCTGAATCCACTCATTGTGCTGCTAAGGGCCTGATGACACAGATTTCATTGCTGAGTGATATTGCTTTGTAAGTAAATACCACAACTTCTTTATCCATTTTTCACTTTCTGCGATGTTGAACTTGTACTGTAAACGAGGTTCTTGTAAACAGAGGCGTCCCAAACTTTGGGGTGGCTGTGTCTTTTTGATTTTAATTTCCCTAAGCTATAGGACCATAAGTGGAAGTGCCCTAGGCTCTGTTGCTTTGTTTTTTAGATGTTTCAGGAAACACCATACACTTCTCCCGAGTGTCTGTTGGCAATTTACATCCCGCCCATCAGCATAACAAGGCTCCCAGTTCTCCATGGCCTGTCCTGCCTTTCTGGATTTTACACTTTTTTCAGATGGCCCTTTTGACCGGGGGGAAGTGAGACTTCATTGTAGTGCAGATTTCCTTTGCAAGCTTGCTTGGTTGGCCAAAAAGGGCCTATGCGTTTTTTCCTGAATATATTCAGGAAAAAACGCATACGCCCTTTTTGGCCAAGTGCATCATTGTGGACGTTCTGCCTCTTTTCCTATGCTTTCAATGCAATTCCAGTCTACCTCCTGAAATCGGTTTCCTGCAATTCTGCCCCGCTTTCAAGTCCTCTTGGCAGCCTTACTTCAGTCTATTTTTGGACGATAGCTGTCATTTATAACTCTGCAGGTTTGTGAATTACAGTGCCCTTGAGCTCCTTTCTTCAACTCGCTTTCTTGTGACCTGGCCGCAACACCGTAGGATGGCTTCAGGCCCTAATCTGGTTCTGGCACGGCACGCTGAGCCTTTGGTTAATTCCTCTTCCTGGTTGGAAATGAGAGTTAAATTTGCCCGTCCAGACACCTCCAGCTAGTCTCTCATTGCTTCTCGCTATTGCTGTTCATCTTCCGCAGAAATTGCAAACTGGGCCAAACAGGAGGTTAAAGGGACTGACTCTCCAAGTCGGGAGAGTGTCAGTAAAGCGTCTGGAATGTTGCACCCGAGTACCAGGGGAGGAAAACTGAGACATATTTGAACACGTCTCCCGTTCACATGGTTGATCATACTCTGGGTTCCACCTGCATGTTTTAGCTGAAGGAAGAATACCTTAAACCTGTAGAGTTGAGACCCGTGTAATGGGTACCATGCAATATGACTTCAAAGGGTCTTCATTTGCTCACCGAACCTCTCCAATCCTATCACTGCTGCGTTTATGCCCCTGTACACATGCTTGATTCTCTTTTGGAGACATAGCAATCCGTAGGTTTTACGATACTTACTAGTCAGGTACATTCTTAGGCGTTTAATATGCGGTGTTGAGTCCATTTCGTTGAGCAAGGAGTAGCTCTTGTCTATTCCATATTTGACTTAAGGAACTTTATCTGTGCTCATTTCAATCTCTGGTTTTATGCAGCACCCCAACTCACCTTTACCTTTAAGCAGGAATAAGTTGGTTTTCTAAATTTGAGACCCTGTTCTGTTCTGTAATTCAGTTCCTGTGTAGCCAAGTTTACATTCCGTGTATTACTGATATCTTATGATGTTTCTTTTTCTGTGTGACTTATTTCAGTTAGAATCATCATACCTGAATCCACTCATTGTGCTGCTAAGGGCCTGATGACATAGATTTCATTGCTGAGTGATATTGCTTTGTAAGTAAATACCACAACTTCTTTATCCATTTTTCACTTTCTGCGATGTTGAACTTGTACTGTAAACGAGGTTCTTGTAAACAGAGCCGTTTGAAACTTTGGGGTGGCTGTGTCTTTTAGATTTTAAATTCCCTAAGCTATAGGACCATAAGTGGAAGTGCCCTAGGCTCTGTTGCTTTGTTTTTTAGATGTTTCAGGAAACACCATACACTTCTCCCCAGTGTCTGTTGGCAATTTACATCCCGCCCTTCAGAATAACAAGGCTCCCAGTTCTCCATGGCCTGTCCTGCCTTTCTGGATTTTACACTTTTTTCAGATGGCCCTTTTGACCGGGGGGAAGTGAGACTTCATTGTAGTGCAGATTTCCTTTGCAAGCTTGCTTGGTTGGCCAAAAAGGGCGTATGCGTTTTTTCCTGAATATATTCAGGAAAAAACGCATACGCCCTTTTTGGCCAAGTGCATCATTGTGGACGTTCTGCCTCTTTTCCTATGCTTTCAATGCAATTCCAGTCTACCTCCTGAAATCGGTTTCCTGCAATTCTGCCCCGCTTTCAAGTCCTCTTGGCAGCCTTACTTCAGTCTATTTTTGGACGATAGCTGTCATTTATAACTCTGCAGGTTTGTGAATTACAGTGCCCCTGAGCTCCTTTCTTCAACTCGCTTTCATTTGAGCTGGCCGCAACACCGCAGGATGGCTTCAGGCCCTAATCTGGTTCTGGCACGGCACGCTGAGCCTTTGGTTAATTCCTCTTCCTGGTGGGAAATGAGAGTTAAATTTGCCCGTCCAGACACCTCCAGCTAGTCTCTCATTGGTTCTTGCTATTCCTGTTCATCTTCCGCAGAAATTGCAAACTGGGCCAAACAGGAGGTTAAAGGGACTGACTCTCCAAGTCGGGAGAGTGTTAGTAAAGCGTCTGGAATGTTGCACCCGAGTACCAGGGTACGAAAACTGAGACATGTTTGAACACGTCTCCCGATCACATGGTTGATCATACTCTGGGTTCCACATGCATGTTTTAGCTGAAGGAAGAATACCTAAAACCTGGGTAGTTGAAACCCGTGGAATGGGTACCATGCAATATGACTTCAAAGGGTCTTCATTTGCTGACCGAACCTCTCCAATCCTATCACTGCTGCGTTTATGCCCCTGTACACATGCTTGATTCTCTTTCGCAGACATAGCAATCCATAGGTTTTAAGATACTTACTAGTCAGGTACATTCTTAGGCGTTTAATATGCGGTGTTGAGTCCATTTCGTTGAGCAAGGAGTAGCTCTTGTCTATTCCATATTTGGCTTAAGGAACTTTATCTGTGCTCATTTCAATCTCTGGTTTTATGCAGCACCCCAACTCACCTTTCCCCTTAAGCAAGCATAAGTTGGTTTTCTAAATTTGAGACCCTGTTCTGTTCTGTAATTCAGTTCCTGTGTAGTTAAGTTTACATTCCATGTATTACTGATATCTTATGATGTTTCTTTTTCTGTGTGACTTATTTCAGTTAGAATCATCATACCTGAATCCACTCATTGTGCTGCTAAGGGCCTGATGACACAGATTTCATTGCTGAGTGATATTGCTTTGTAAGTAAATACCACAACTTCTTTATCCATTTTTCACTTTCTGCGATGTTGAACTTGTACTGTAAACGAGGTTCTTGTAAACAGAGGCGTCCCAAACTTTGGGGTGGCTGTGTCTTTTTGATTTTAATTTCCCTAAGCTATAGGACCATAAGTGGCAGTGTCCTAGGCTCTGTTGCTTTGTTTTTTAGATGTTTCAGGAAACACCATACACTTCTCCCGAGTGTCTGTTGGCAATTTACATCCCGCCCATCAGCATAACAAGGCTCCCAGTTCTCCATGGCCTGTCCTGCCTTTCTGGATTTTACACTTTTTTCAGATGGCCCTTTTGACCGGGGGGAAGTGAGACTTCATTGTAGTGCAGATTTCCTTTGCAAGCTTGCTTGGTTGGCCAAAAAGGGCCTATGCGTTTTTTCCTGAATATATTCAGGAAAAAACGCATAGGCCCTTTTTGGCCAAGTGCATCATTGTGGACGTTCTGCCTCTTTTCCTATGCTTTCAATGCAATTCCAGTCTACCTCCTGAAATCGGTTTCCTGCAATTCTGCCCCGCTTTCAAGTCCTCTTGGCAGCCTTACTTCAGTCTATTTTTGGACGATAGCTGTCATTTATAACTCTGCAGGTTTGTGAATTACAGTGCCCCTGAGCTCCTTTCTTCAACTCGCTTTCATTTGAGCTGGCCGCAACACCGCAGGATGGCTTCAGGCCCTAATCTGGTTCTGGCACGGCACGCTGAGCCTTTGGTTAATTCCTCTTCCTGGTGGGAAATGAGAGTTAAATTTGCCCGTCCAGACACCTCCAGCTAGTCTCTCATTGGTTCTTGCTATTCCTGTTCATCTTCCGCAGAAATTGCAAACTGGGCCAAACAGGAGGTTAAAGGGACTGACTCTCCAAGTCGGGAGAGTGTTAGTAAAGCGTCTGGAATGTTGCACCCGAGTACCAGGGTACGAAAACTGAGACATGTTTGAACACGTCTCCCGATCACATGGTTGATCATACTCTGGGTTCCACATGCATGTTTTAGCTGAAGGAAGAATACCTAAAACCTGGGTAGTTGAAACCCGTGGAATGGGTCCCATGCAATATGACTTCAAAGGGTCTTCATTTGCTCACCGAACCTCTCCAATCCTATCACTGCTGCGTTTATGCCCCTGTACACATGCTTGATTCTCTTTTGGAGACATAGCAATCCATAGGTTTTACGATACTTACTAGTCAGGTACATTCTTAGGCGTTTAATATGCGGTGTTGAGTCCATTTCGTTGAGCAAGGAGTAGCTCTTGTGTATTCCATATTTGGATTAAGGAACTTTATCTGTGCTCATTTCAATCTCTGGTTTTATGCAACACCCCAACTCACCTTTCCCCTTAAGCAAGCATAAGTTGGTTTTCTAAATTTGAGACCCTGTTCTCTTCTGTAATTCAGTTCCTGTGTAGCCAAGTTTACATTCCGTGTATTACAGATATCTTATGATGTTTCTTTTTCTGTGTGACTTATTTCAGTTAGAATCATCATACCTGAATCCACTCATTGTGCTGCTAAGGGCCTGATGACATAGATTTCATTGCTGAGTGATATTGCTTTGTAAGTAAATACCACAACTTCTTTATCCATTTTTCACTTTCTGCGATGTTGAACTTGTACTGTAAACGATGTTCTTGTAAACAGAGGCGTCCCAAACTTTGGGGTGGCTGTGTCTTTTTGATTTTAATTTCCCTAAGCTATAGGACCATAAGTGGCAGTGCCCTAGGCTCTGTTGCTTTGTTTTTTAGATGTTTCAGTTAACACCATACACTTCTCCCGAGTGTCTGTTGGCAATTTACATCCCGCCCATCAGCATAACAAGGCTCCCAGTTCTCCATGGCCTGTCCTGCCTTTCTGGATTTTACACTTTTTTCAGATGGCCCTTTTGACCGGGGGGAAGTGAGACTTCATTGTAGTGCAGATTTCCTTTGCAAGCTTGCTTGGTTGGCCAAAAAGGGCGTATGCGTTTTTTCCTGAATGTATTCAGGAAAAAACGCATACGCCCTTTTTGGCCAAGTGCATCATTGTGGACGTTCTGCCTCTTTTCCTATGCTTTCAATGCAATTCCAGTCTACCTCCTGAAATCGGTTTCCTGCAATTCTGCCCCGCTTTCAAGTCCTCTTGGCAGCCTTACTTCAGTCTATTTTTGGACGATAGCTGTCATTTATAACTCTGCAGGTTTGTGAATTACAGTGCCCTTGAGCTCCTTTCTTCAACTCGCTTTCTTGTGACCTGGCCGCAACACCGCAGGATGGCTTCAGGCCCTAATCCGGTTCCGGCCCGGCATGCTGAGCCTTTGGTTAATTCCTCTTCCTGGTGGGAAATGAGAGTTAAATTTGCCCGTCCAGACACCTCCAGCTAGCCTCTCATTGCTTCTCGCTATTCCTGTTCATCTTCCGCAGAAATTGCAAACTGGGCCAAACAGGAGGTTAAAGGGACTGACTCTCCAAGTCGGGAGAGTGTCAGTAAAGCGTCTGGAATGTTGCACCCGAGTACCAGGGGAGGAAAACTGAGACATATTTGAACACGTCTCCCGTTCACATGGTTGATCATACTTGGGTTCCACATGCATGTTTTAGCTGAAGGAACAATACCTAAAACCTGGGTAGTTGAAACCCGTGGAATGGGTACCATGCAATATGACTTCAAAGGGTCTTCATTTGCTCACCGAACCTCTCCAGTCCTATCACTGCTGCGTTTATGCCCCTGTACACATGCTTGATTCTCTTTCGGAGACATAGCAATCCATAGGTTTTAAGATACTTACTAGTCAGGTACATTCTTAGGCGTTTAATATGCGGTGTTGAGTCCATTTCGTTGAGCAAGGAGTAGCTCTTGTCTATTCCATATTTGGATTAAGGAACTTTATCTGTGTTCATTTCAATCTCTGGTTTTATGCAGCACCCCAACTCACCTTTCCCCTTAAGCAAGCATAAGTTGGTTTTCTAAATTTGAGACCCTGTTCTGTTCTGTAATTCAGTTCCTGTGTAGCCAAGTTTCCATTCCGTGTATTACTGATATCTTATGATGTTTCTTTTTCTGTGTGACTTATTTCAGTTAGAATCATCATACCTGAATCCACTCATTGTGCTGCTAAGGGCCTGATGACATAGATTTCATTGCTGAGTGATATTGCTTTGTAAGTAAATACCACAACTTCTTTATCCATTTTTCACTTTCTGCGATGTTGAACTTGTACTGTAAACGAGGTTCTTGTAAACAGAGCCGTTCCAAACTTTGGGGTGGCTGTGTCTTTTAGATTTTAAATTCCCTAAGCTATAGGACAATAAGTGGAAGTGCCCTAGGCTCTGTTGCTTTGTTTTTTAGATGTTTCAGGAAACACCATACACTTCTCCCGAGTGTCTGTTGGCAATTTACATCCCGCCCATCAGCATAACAAGGCTCCCAGTTCTCCATGGCCTGTCCTGCCTTTCTGGATTTTACACTTTTTTCAGATGGCCCTTTTGACCGGGGGGAAGTGAGACTTCATTGTAGTGCAGATTTCCTTTGCAAGCTTGCTTGGTTGGCCAAAAAGGGCGTATGCGTTTTTTCCTGAATATATTCAGGAAAAAACGCATACGCCCTTTTTGGCCAAGTGCATCATTGTGGACGTTCTGCCTCTTTTCCTATGCTTTCAATGCAATTCCAGTCTACCTCCTGAAATCGGTTTCCTGCAATTCTGCCCCGCTTTCAAGTCCTCTTGGCAGCCTTACTTCAGTCTATTTTTGGACGATAGCTGTCATTTATAACTCTGCAGGTTTGTGAATTACAGTGCCCCTGAGCTCCTTTCTTCAACTCGCTTTCTTTTGAGCTGGCCGCAACACCGCAGGATGGCTTCAGGCCCTAATCTGGTTCCGGCACGGCACGCTGAGCCTTTGGTTAATTCCTCTTCCTGGTGGGAAATGAGAGTTAAATTTGCCCGTCCAGACACCTCCAGCTAGTCTCTCATTGGTTCTCACTATTCCTGTTCATCTTCCGCAGAAATTGCAAACTGGGCCAAACAGGAGGTTAAAGGGACTGACTCTCCAAGTCGGGAGAGTGTTAGTAAAGCGTCTGGAATGTTGCACCCGAGTACCAGGGTATGAAAACTGAGACATATTTGAACACGTCTCCCGATCACATGGTTGATCATACTCTGGGTTCCACATGCATGTTTTAGCTGAAGGAAGAATACCTAAAACCTGGGTAGTTGAAACCCGTGGAATGGGTCCCATGCAATATGACTTCAAAGGGTCTTCATTTGCTCACCGAACCTCTCCAATCCTATCACTGCTGCGTTTATGCCCCTGTACACATGCTTGATTCTCTTTCGGAGACATAGCAATCCATAGGTTTTAAGATACTTACTAGTCAGGTACATTCTTAGGCGTTTAATATGCGGTGTTGAGTCCATTTCGTTGATCAAGGAGTAGCTCTTGTGTATTCCATATTTGGATTAAGGAACTTTATCTGTGCTCATTTCAATCTCTGGTTTTATGCAGCACCCCAACTCACCTTTCCCCTTAAGCAAGCATAAGTTGGTTTTCTAAATTTGAGACCCTGTTCTGTTCTGTAATTCAGTTCCTGTGTAGCCAAGTTTCCATTCCGTGTATTACTGATATCTTATGATGTTTCTTTTTCTGTGTGACTTATTTCAGTTAGAATCATCATACCTGAATCCACTCATTGTGCTGCTAAGGGCCTGATGACATAGATTTCATTGCTGAGTGATATTGCTTTGTAAGTAAATACCACAACTTCTTTATCCATTTTTCACTTTCTGCGATGTTGAACTTGTAGTGTAAACGATGTTCTTGTAAACAGAGGTGTCCCAAACTTTGGGGTGGCTGTGTCTTTTTGATTTTAATTTCCCTAAGCTATAGGACCATAAGTGGCAGTGCCCTAGGCTCTGTTGCTTTGTTTTTTAGATGTTTCAGGAAACACCATACACTTCTCCCGAGTGTCTGTTGGCAATTTACATCCCGCCCATCAGCATAACAAGGCTCCCAGTTCTCCATGGCCTGTCCTGCCTTTCTGGATTTTACACTTTTTTCAGATGGCCCTTTTGACCGGGGGCAAGTGAGACTTCATTGTAGTGCAGATTTCCTTTGCAAGCTTGCTTGGTTGGCCAAAAAGGGCGTATGCGTTTTTTCCTGAATATATTCAGGAGAAAACGCATACGCCCTTTTTGGCCAAGTGCATCATTGTGGACGTTCTGCCTCTTTTCCTATGCTTTCAATGCAATTCCAGTCTAGCTCCTGAAATCAGTTTCCTGCAATTCTGCCCCGCTTTCAAGTCCTCTTGGCAGCCTTACTTCAGTCTATTTTTGGACGATAGCTGTCATTTATAACTCTGCAGGTTTGTGAATTACAGTGCCCTTGAGCTCCTTTCTTCAACTCGCTTTCTTGTGACCTGGCCGCAACACCGCAGGATGGCTTCAGGCCCTAATCTGGTTCCGGCCCGGCATGCTGAGCCTTTGGTTAATTCCTCTTCCTGGTGGGAAATGAGAGTTAAATTTGCCCGTCCAGACACCTCCAGCTAGCCTCTCATTGCTTCTCGCTATTCCTGTTCATCTTCCGCAGAAATTGCAAACTGGGCCAAACAGGAGGTTAAAGGGACTGACTCTCCAAGTCGGGAGAGTGTCAGTAAAGCGTCTGGAATGTTGCACCCGAGTACCAGGGGAGGAAAACTGAGACATATTTGAACACGTCTCCCGTTCACATGGTTGATCATACTTGGGTTCCACATGCATGTTTTAGCTGAAGGAAGAATACCTTAAACCTGTAGAGTTGAAACCCGTGTAATGGGTACCATGCAATATGACTTCAAAGGGTCTTCATTTGCTCACCGAACCTCTCCAATCCTATCACTGCTGCGTTTATGCCCCTGTACACATGCTTGATTCTCTTTTGGAGACATAGCAATCCATAGGTTTTACGATACTTACTAGTCAGGTACATTCTTAGGCGTTTAATATGGGGTGTTGAGTCCATTTCGTTGAGCAAGGAGTAGCTCTTGTGTATTCCATATTTGGATTAAGGAACTTTATCTGTGCTCATTTCAATCTCTGGTTTTATGCAGCACCCCAACTCACCTTTCCCCTTAAGCAAGCATAAGTTGGTTTTCTAAATTTGAGACCCTGTTCTCTTCTGTAATTCAGTTCCTGTGTAGCCAAGTTTACATTCCGTGTATTACAGATATCTTATGATGTTTCTTTTTCTGTGTGACTTATTTCAGTTAGAATCATCATACCTGAATCCACTCATTGTGCTGCTAAGGGCCTGATGACATAGATTTCATTGCTGAGTGATATTGCTTTGTAAGTAAATACCACAACTTCTTTATCCATTTTTCACTTTCTGCGATGTTGAACTTGTACTGTAAATGATGTTCTTGTAAACAGAGGCGTCCCAAACTTTGGGGTGGCTGTGTCTTTTTGATTTTAATTTCCCTAAGCTATAGGACCATAAGTGGCAGTGCCCTAGGCTCTGTTGCTTTGTTTTTTAGATGTTTCAGTTAACACCATACACTTCTCCCGAGTGTCTGTTGGCAATTTACATCCCGCCCATCAGCATAACAAGGCTCCCAGTTCTCCATGGCCTGTCCTGCCTTTCTGGATTTTACACTTTTTTCAGATGGCCCTTTTGACCGGGGGGAAGTGAGACTTCATTGTAGTGCAGATTTCCTTTGCAAGCTTGCTTGGTTGGCCAAAAAGGGCGTATGCGTTTTTTCCTGAATATATTCAGGAAAAAACGCATACGCCCTTTTTGGCCAAGTGCATCATTGTGGACGTTCTGCCTCTTTTCCTATGCTTTCAATGCAATTCCAGTCTACCTCCTGAAATCGGTTTCCTGCAATTCTGCCCCGCTTTCAAGTCCTCTTGGCAGCCTTACTTCAGTCTATTTTTGGACGATAGCTGTCATTTATAACTCTGCAGGTTTGTGAATTACAGTACCCTTGAGCTCCTTTCTTCAACTCGCTTTCTTGTGACCTGGCCGCAACACCGTAGGATGGCTTCAGGCCCTAATCTGGTTCTGGCACGGCACGCTGAGCCTTTGGTTAATTCCTCTTCCTGGTGGGAAATGAGAGTTAAATTTGCCCGTCCAGACACCTCCAGCTAGTCTCTCATTGCTTCTCGCTATTGCTGTTCATCTTCCGCAGAAATTGCAAACTGGGCCAAACAGGAGGTTAAAGGGACTGACTCTCCAAGTCGGGAGAGTGTCAGTAAAGCGTCTGGAATGTTGCACCCGAGTACCAGGGGAGGAAAACTGAGACATATTTGAACACGTCTCCCGTTCACATGGTTGATCATACTCTGGGTTCCACCTGCATGTTTTAGCTGAAGGAAGAATACCTTAAACCTGTAGAGTTGAGACCCGTGTAATGGGTACCATGCAATATGACTTCAAAGGGTCTTCATTTGCTCACCGAACCTCTCCAATCCTATCACTGCTGCGTTTATGCCCCTGTACACATGCTTGATTCTCTTTTGGAGACATAGCAATCCATAGGTTTTACGATACTTACTAGTCAGGTACATTCTTAGGCGTTTAATATGCGGTGTTGAGTCCATTTCGTTGAGCAAGGAGTAGCTCTTGTCTATTCCATATTTGGCTTAAGGAACTTTATCTGTGCTCATTTCAATCTCTGGTTTTATGCAGCACCCCAACTCACCTTTACCTTTAAGCAGGAATAAGTTGGTTTTCTAAATTTGAGACCCTGTTCTGTTCTGTAATTCAGTTCCTGTGTAGCCAAGTTTACATTCCGTGTATTACTGATATCTTATGATGTTTCTTTTTCTGTGTGACTTATTTCAGTTAGAATCATCATACCTGAATCCACTCATTGTGCTGCTAAGGGCCTGATGACATAGATTTCATTGCTGAGTGATATTGCTTTGTAAGTAAATACCACAACTTCTTTATCCATTTTTCACTTTCTGCGATGTTGAACTTGTACTGTAAACGAGGTTCTTGTAAACAGAGCCGTTTGAAACTTTGGGGTGGCTGTGTCTTTTAGATTTTAAATTCCCTAAGCTATAGGACCATAAGTGGAAGTGCCCTAGGCTCTGTTGCTTTGTTTTTTAGATGTTTCAGTTAACACCATACACTTCTCCCGAGTGGTTCTTGGCAATTTACATCCCGCCCTTCAGAATAACAAGGCTCCCAGTTCTCCATGGCCTGTCCTGCCTTTCTGGATTTTACACTTTTTTCAGATGGCCCTTTTGACCGGGGGGAAGTGAGACTTCATTGTAGTGCAGATTTCCTTTGCAAGCTTGCTTGGTTGGCCAAAAAGGGCCTATGCGTTTTTTCCTGAATATATTCAGGAAAAAACGCATAGGCCCTTTTTGGCCAAGTGCATCATTGTGGACGTTCTGCCTCTTTTCCTATGCTTTCAATGCAATTCCAGTCTACCTCCTGAAATCGGTTTCCTGCAATTCTGCCCCGCTTTCAAGTCCTCTTGGCAGCCTTACTTCAGTCTATTTTTGGACGATAGCTGTCATTTATAACTCTGCAGGTTTGTGAATTACAGTGCCCCTGAGCTCCTTTCTTCAACTCGCTTTCATTTGAGCTGGCCGCAACACCGCAGGATGGCTTCAGGCCCTAATCTGGTTCTGGCACGGCACGCTGAGCCTTTGGTTAATTCCTCTTCCTGGTGGGAAATGAGAGTTAAATTTGCCCGTCCAGACACCTCCAGCTAGTCTCTCATTGGTTCTTGCTATTCCTGTTCATCTTCCGCAGAAATTGCAAACTGGGCCAAACAGGAGGTTAAAGGGACTGACTCTCCAAGTCGGGAGAGTGTTAGTAAAGCGTCTGGAATGTTGCACCCGAGTACCAGGGTACGAAAACTGAGACATGTTTGAACACGTCTCCCGATCACATGGTTGATCATACTCTGGGTTCCACATGCATGTTTTAGCTGAAGGAAGAATACCTAAAACCTGGGTAGTTGAAACCCGTGGAATGGGTACCATGCAATATGACTTCAAAGGGTCTTCATTTGCTGACCGAACCTCTCCAATCCTATCACTGCTGCGTTTATGCCCCTGTACACATGCTTGATTCTCTTTCGCAGACATAGCAATCCATAGGTTTTAAGATACTTACTAGTCAGGTACATTCTTAGGCGTTTAATATGCGGTGTTGAGTCCATTTCGTTGAGCAAGGAGTAGCTCTTGTCTATTCCATATTTGGCTTAAGGAACTTTATCTGTGCTCATTTCAATCTCTGGTTTTATGCAGCACCCCAACTCACCTTTCCCCTTAAGCAAGCATAAGTTGGTTTTCTAAATTTGAGACCCTGTTCTGTTCTGTAATTCAGTTCCTGTGTAGCCAAGTTTACATTCCATGTATTACTGATATCTTATGATGTTTCTTTTTCTGTGTGACTTATTTCAGTTAGAATCATCATACCTGAATCCACTCATTGTGCTGCTAAGGGCCTGATGACACAGATTTCATTGCTGAGTGATATTGCTTTGTAAGTAAATACCACAACTTCTTTATCCATTTTTCACTTTCTGCGATGTTGAACTTGTACTGTAAACGAGGTTCTTGTAAACAGAGGCGTCCCAAACTTTGGGGTGGCTGTGTCTTTTTGATTTTAATTTCCCTAAGCTATAGGACCATAAGTGGCAGTGTCCTAGGCTCTGTTGCTTTGTTTTTTAGATGTTTCAGGAAACACCATACACTTCTCCCGAGTGTCTGTTGGCAATTTACATCCCGCCCATCAGCATAACAAGGCTCCCAGTTCTCCATGGCCTGTCCTGCCTTTCTGGATTTTACACTTTTTTCAGATGGCCCTTTTGACCGGGGGGAAGTGAGACTTCATTGTAGTGCAGATTTCCTTTGCAAGCTTGCTTGGTTGGCCAAAAAGGGCCTATGCGTTTTTTCCTGAATATATTCAGGAAAAAACGCATAGGCCCTTTTTGGCCAAGTGCATCATTGTGGACGTTCTGCCTCTTTTCCTATGCTTTCAATGCAATTCCAGTCTACCTCCTGAAATCGGTTTCCTGCAATTCTGCCCCGCTTTCAAGTCCTCTTGGCAGCCTTACTTCAGTCTATTTTTGGACGATAGCTGTCATTTATAACTCTGCAGGTTTGTGAATTACAGTGCCCCTGAGCTCCTTTCTTCAACTCGCTTTCATTTGAGCTGGCCGCAACACCGCAGGATGGCTTCAGGCCCTAATCTGGTTCTGGCACGGCACGCTGAGCCTTTGGTTAATTCCTCTTCCTGGTGGGAAATGAGAGTTAAATTTGCCCGTCCAGACACCTCCAGCTAGTCTCTCATTGGTTCTTGCTATTCCTGTTCATCTTCCGCAGAAATTGCAAACTGGGCCAAACAGGAGGTTAAAGGGACTGACTCTCCAAGACGGGAGAGTGTTAGTAAAGTGTCTGGAATGTTGCACCCGAGTACCAGGGTACGAAAACTGAGACATATTTGAACACGTCTCCCGTTTTCACGGTTGATCATACTCTGGGTTCCACATGCATGTTTTAGCTGAAGGAAGAATACCTTAAACCTGGGTAGTTGAAACCCGTGTAATGGGTACCATGCAATATGACTTCAAAGGGTCTTCATTTGCTCACCGAACCTCTCCAATCCTATCACTGCTGCGTTTATGCCCCTGTACACATGCTTGATTCTCTTTCGGAGACATAGCAATCCATAGGTTTTAAGATACTTACTAGTCAGGTACATTCATAGGCGTTTATTATGCGGTGTTGAGTCCATTTCGTTGAGCTAGGAGCAGCTCTTGTCTATTCCATATTTGGCTTAAGGAACTTTATCTGTGCTCATTTCAATCTCTGGTATTATGCAGCACCCCAACTCACCTTTCCCCTTAAGCAAGCATAAGTTGGTTTTCTCAATTTGAGACCCTGTTCTGTTCTGTAATTCAGTTCCTGTGTAGCCAAGTTTACATTCCGAATATTACTGATATCTTATGATGTTTCTTTTTCTGTGTGACTTATTTCAGTTAGAATCATCATACCTGAATCCACTCATTGTGCTGCTAAGGGCCTGATGACATAGATTTCATTGCTGAGTGATACTGCATTGTACGTAAGTACCACAAGTTCTTTATCCATTTTTCACTTTCTGTGATATTGAACTTGTACGGTAAACGAGGTTCTTGTAAACAGAGGCGTCCCAAACTTTGGGGTGGCTGTGTCTTTTTGATTTTAATTTCCCTAAGTTATAGGACCATAAGTGGAAGTGCCCTAGGCTCTGTTGCTTTGTTTTTTAGATGTTTCAGGAAACACCATACACTTCTCCAGAGTGGCTGTTGGCAATTTACATCCCGCCCATCAGCATAAGAAGGCTCCCAGTTCTCCATGGCCTGTCCTGCCTTTCTGGATTTTACACTTTTTTCAGATGGCCCTTTTGACCGGGGGGAAGTGAGACTTCATTGTAGTGCAGATTTCCTTTGCAAGCTTGCTTGGTTGGCCAAAAAGGGCGTATGCGTTTTTTCCTGAATGTATTCAGGAAAAAACGCATACGCCCTTTTTGGCCAAGTGCATCATTGTGGACGTTCTGCCTCTTTTCCTATGCTTTCAATGCAAATCCAGTCTACCTCCTGAAATCGGTTTCCTGCAATTCTGCCCCGCTTTCAAGTCCTCTTGGCAGCCTTACTTCAGTATATTTTTGGACGATAGCTGTCATTTATAACTCTGAAGGTTTATGAATTACAGAGCCCCTGAGCTCCTTTCTTCAACTCACTTTCTTGTGAGCTGGCCGCAACACCACAGGATGGCTTCAGGCCCTAATCTGTTTCCGGCATGGCACGCTGAGCCTTTGGTTAATTCCTCTTCCTAGTGGGAAATGAGAGTTAAATTTGCCCGTTCAGACACCTCCAGCTAGTCTCTCATTGGTTCTCCCTATTCCTGTTCATCTTCCGCAGAAATTGCAAACTGTGTCAAACAGGAGGTTAAAGGCGCTGACTCTCCAAGTGGGGAGAGTGTTAGTAAAGCGTCTGGAATGTTGCACCCGAGTACCAGGGTACGAAAACTGAGACATATTTGAACACGTCTCCCGATCACATGGTTGATCATACTCTAGGTTCCACATGCATGTTTTAGCTGAAGGAAGAATACCTTAAACCTGGGTAGTTGAAACCCGTGGAATGGGTACCATGCAATATGACTTCAATGGGTCTTCATTTGCTCACCGAACCTCTCCAATCCTATCACTGCTGCGTTTATGACCCTTGTACACACGCTTGATTCTCTTTTGGAGACATAGCAATCCATAGGTTTTAAGATACTTACTAGTCAGGTATATTCTTAGGCGTTTAATATGGGGTGTGGAGTCCATTTCGTTGAGCAAGGTGTAGCTCTTGTCTATTCCATATTTGGCTTAAGGAACTTTATCTGTGCTCATTTCAATCTCTGGTTTTATGCAGCACCCCAACTCACCTTTCCCCTTAAGCAAGGATAAGTTGGTTTTCTAAATTTGAGACCCTGTTCTGTTTTGTAATTCAGTTCCTCTGTAGCCAAGTTTAAATTCCATGTATTAGTGATATTTTTTGATGTTTCTTTTTCTGTGGGACTTATTTCAGTTAGAATCACCATACCCGAATCCACTCATTATGCTGTTACGGGCCTGGTGACATAGATTTCATTGCTGAGTGATATTGCATTGTACATGAGTACCACAACTTCTTTATCCATTTTTCACTTTCTGTGATATTGAACTTGTACGGTAAATGAGGTTCTTGTAAACAGAGGCGTCCCAAACTTTGGGGTGGCTGTGTCTTTTTGATTTTAATTTCCCTAAGCTATAGGACCATAAGTGGAAGTGCACTAGGCTCTGTTGCTTTGTTTTTTAGATGTTTCAGGAAACACCATACACTTCTCCGGAGTGGCTGTTGTCAATTTACATCCCACCCATCAGCATAACAAGGCTCCCAGTTCTCCATGTCCTGTCCTGCCTTTTTGGATTTTACAATTTTTTCAGATGGCCCTTTTGACCGGGGGGAAGTGAGACTTCATTGTAGTGCAGATTTCCTTTGCAAGCTTGCTTGGTTGGCCAAAAAGGGCGTATGCGTTTTTTCCTGAATATATTCAGGAAAAAACGCATACGCCCTTTTTGGCCAAGTGCATCACTGTGGACGTTCTGCCTCTTTTCCTATGCTTGAAATGCAATTCCAGTCTACCTCCTGAAATCGGTTTCTTGCAATTCTGCCCCGCTTTCAAGTCCTCTTGGCAGCCTTACTTCAGTCTATTTTTGGACGATAGCTGTCATTTATAACTCTGCAGGTTTGTGAATTACAGTGCCCCTGAGCTCCTTTCTTCAACTCGCTTTCTTGTGATCTGGCCGCAACACCGCAGGATGTCTTCAGGCCCTAATGTGGTTCCGGCATGGCACGCTGAGCCTTTGGTTAATTCCTCTTCCTGGTGGGAAATGAGAGTTAAATTTGCCCGTTCAGACACCTCCAGGTAGTCTCTCATTGGTTCTCGCTATTCCTGTTCATCTTCCGCAGAAATTGCAAACTGGGGCAAACAGGAGGTTAAAGGCGCTGACTCTCCAAGTAGGGAGAGTGTTAGTAAAGCATCTGGAATGTTGCACCCGAGTACCAGGGGAGGAAAACTGAGACATATTTGAACACGTCTCCCGTTCACACGGTTGATCATACTCTGGGTTCCACATGCATGTTTTAGCTGAAGGAAGAATACCTTAAACCTGGAGAGTTGAGACCCGTGTAATGGGTACCATGCAATATGACTTCAAAGGGTCTTCATTTGCTCACCGAACCTCTCCAATCCTATCACTGCTGCGTTTATGCCCCTGTACACATGCTTGATTCTCTTTCGGAGACATAGCAATCCATAGGTTTTAAGATACTTACTAGTCAGGTACATTCTTAGGCGTTTAATATGCGGTGTTGAGTCCATTTTGTTGAGCAAGGAGTAGCTCTTGTCTATTCCATATTTGGCTTAAGGAACTTTATCTGTGCTCATTTCAATCTCTGGTTTTATGCAGCACCCCAACTCACCTTTACCCTTAAGCAAGCATAAGTTGGTTTTCTAAATATGAGAACCTGTTCTGTTCTGTAATTCAGTTCCTGTGTAGCCAAGTTTACATTCCGTGTATTAGTGATATCTTATGATGTTTCTTTTTCTGTGTGACTTATTTCAGTTAGAATCATCATACCTGAATCCACTCATTGTGCTGCTAAGGGCCTGATGACATAGATTTCATTGCTGAGTGATATTGCTTTGTAAGTGAATACCACAACTTCTTTATCCATTTTTCACTTTCTGCGATGTTGAACTTGTACTGTAAACGAGGTTCTTGTAAACAGAGCCATTCCAAACTTTGGGGTGGCTGTGTCTTTTTGATTTTAATTTCCCTAAGCTATAGGACCATAAGTGGAAGTGCCCTAGGCTCTGTTGCTTTGTTTTTTAGATGTTTCAGGAAACACCATACACTTCTCCCAAGTGTCTGTTGGCAATTTACATCCCGCCCATCAGCATAACGAGGCTCCCAGTTCTCAATGGCCTGTTGCCTTTCTGGATTTTACACTTCTTTCAGATGTCCCTTTTGACCGGGGGGAAGTGAGACTTCCTTGTAGTGCAGATTTCCTTTGCAAGCTTGCTTGGTTGGCCAAAAAGGGCGTATGCGTTTTTTCCTGAATATATTCAGGAAAAAACGCATACGCCCTTTTTGGCCAAGTGCATCATTGTGGACGTTCTGCCTCTTTTCCTATGCTTTCAATGCAATTCCAGTCTACCTCCTGAAATCGGTTTCCTGCAATTCTGCCCCGCTTTCAAGTCCTCTTGGCAGCCTTACTTCAGTCTATTTTTGGACGATAGCTGTCATTTATAACTCTGCAGGTTTGTGAATTACAGTGCCCCTGAGCTCCTTTCTTCAACTCGCTTTCTTGTGAGCTGGCCGCAACACTGCAGGATGGCTTCAGGCCCTAATCTGGTTCCGGCCCGGCATGCTGAGCCTTTGGTTAATTCCTCTTCCTGGTGGGAAATGAGAGTTAAATTTGCCCGTTCAGACACCTCCAGCTAGTCTCTCATTGGTTCTCGCTATTCCTGTTCATCTTCCGCAGAAATTGCAAACTGGGCCAAACAGGAGGTTAAAGGGACTGACTCTCCAAGTCGGGAGAGTGTTAGTAAAGCGTCTGGAATGTTGCACCCGAGTACCAGGGTACGAAAACTGAGACATATTTGAACTCGTCTCCTGATCAAATGGTTGATCATACTCTAGGTTCCACATGCATGTTTTAGCTGAAGGAAGAATACCTTAAACCTGGGTAGTTGAAACCCGTGGAATGGGTACCATGCAATATGACTTCAAAGGGTCTTCATTTGCTCACCGAACCTCTCCAGTCCTATCACTGCTACGTTTATGCCCCTGTACACATGCTTGATTCTCTTTTGGAGACATAGCAATCCATAGGTTTTACGATACTTACTAGTCAGGTACATTCTTAGGCGTTTAATATGGGGTGTTGAGTCCATTTCATTGAGCAAGGAGTAGCTCTTGTCTATTCCATATTTGACTTAAGGAACTTTATCTGTGCTCATTTCAATCTCTTGTTTTATGCAGCACCACAACTCACCTTTACCCTTAAGCAAGCATAAGTTGGTTTTCTAAATTTGAGACCCTGTTCTGTTCTGTAATTCAGTTCCTGTGTAGCCAAGTTTACATTCCGTGTATTACTGATATCTTATTGTGTTTCTTTTTCTGTGTGACTTATTTCAGTTAGAATCATCATACCTGAATCCACTCATTGTGCTGCTAAGGGCCTGATGACACAGATTTCATTGCTGAGTGATATTGCTTTGTAAGTAAATACCACAACTTCTTTATCCATTTTTCACTTTCTGCGATGTTGAACTTGTACTGTAAACGAGGTTCTTGTAAAAAGAGCCGTTCCAAACTTTGGGGTGGCTGTGTCTTTTTGATTTTAATTTCCCTAAGCTATAGGACCATAAGTGGAAGTGCCCTAGGTTCTGTTGCTTTGTTTTTTAGATGTTTCAGGAAACACCATACACTTCTCCGGAGTGGTTGTTGGCAATTTACATCCCGCCCATCAGCATAACAAGGCTCCCAGTTCTCCATGGCCTGTCCTGCCTTTCTGGATTTTACACTTTTTTCAGATGGCCCTTTTGACCCGGGGGAAGTGAGACTTCATTGTAGTGCAGATTTCCTTTGCAAGCTTGCTTGGTTGGCCAAAAAGGGCGTATGCGTTTTTTCTGAATATATTCAGGAAAAAACGCATACGCCCTTTTTGGCCAAGTGCATCATTGTGGACGTTCTGCCTCTTTTCCTATGCTTTCAATGCAATTCCAGTCTACCTCCTGAAATCGGTTTCCTGCAATTCTGCCCCACTTTCAAGTCCTCTTGGCAGCCTTACTTCAGTCTATTTTTGGACGATAGCTGTCATTTATAACTCTGCAGGTTTGTGAATTACAGTGCCCCTGAGCTCCTTTCTTCAACTCGCTTTCTTGTGAGCTGGCCGCAACACCACAGGATGGCTTCAGGCCCTAATCTGGTTCCGGCACGGCACGCTGAGCCTTTGGTTAATTCCTCTTCCTGGTAGGAAATGAGAGTTAAATTTGCCCGTCCAGACACCTCCAGCTAGTCTCCATTGGTTCTCGCTATTCCTGTTCATCTTCCGCAGAAATTGCAAACTGGGCCAAACAGGAGGTTAAAGGCGCTGACTCTCCAAATGGGGAGAGTGTTAGTAAAGCGTCTGGAATGTTGCACCCGAGTACCAGGGGAGGAAAACTGAGACATATTTGAACACGTCTCCCGTTCACATGGTTGATCATACTTGGGTTCCACATGCATGTTTTAGCTGAAGGAAGAATACCTTAAACCTGGAGAGTTGAGACACGTGTAATGGGTACCATGCAATATGACTTCAAAGGGTCTTCATTTGCTCACCGAACCTCTCCAATCCTATCACTGCTGCATTTATGCCCCTGTACACATGCTTGATTCTCTTTCGGAGACATAGCAATCCATAGGTTTTAAGATACTTACTAGTCAGGTACATTCTTAGGCGTTTAATATGCGGTGTTGAGTCCATTTCGTTGAGCAAGGAGTAGCTCTTGTCTATTCCATATTTGACTTAAGGAACTTTATCTGTGCTCATTTCAATCTCTGGTTTTATGCAGCACCCCAACTCACCTTTCCCCTTAAGCAAGCATAAGTTGGTTTTCTAAATTTGAGACCCTGTTCTGTTCTGTAATTCAGTTCCTGTGTAGCCAAGTTTATATTCCGTGTATTACTGATATCTTATGATGTTTCTTTTTCTGTGTGACTTATTTCAGTTAGAATCATCATACCTGAATCCACTCATTGTGCTGCTAAGGGCCTGATGACACAGATTTCATTGCTGTGTGATATTGCTTTGTAAGTAAATACCACAACTTCTTTATCCATTTTTCACTTTCTGCGATGTTGAACTTGTACTGTAAACGAGTTTCTTGTAAACAGAGGCGTCCCAAACTTTGGGGTGGCTGTGTCTTTTTGATTTTAATTTCCCTAAGCTATAGGACCATAAGTGGAAGTGCCCTAGGCTCTGTTGCTTTGTTTTTTAGATGTTTCAGGAAACACCATACACTTCTCCCGAGTGTCTGTTGGCAATTTACATCCCGCCCATCAGCATAACAAGGCTCCCAGTTCTCCATGGCCTGTCCTGCCTTTCTGGATTTTACACTTTTTTCAGATGGCCCTTTTGACCGGGGGGAAGTGAGACTTCATTGTAGTGCAGATTTCCTTTGCAAGCTTGCTTGGTTGGCCAAAAAGGGCGTATGCGTTTTTTCCTGAATATATTCAGGAAAAAACGCATACGCCCTTTTTGGCCAAGTGCATCATTGTGGACGTTCTGCCTCTTTTCCTATGCTTTCAATGCAATACCAGTCTACCTCCTGAAATCGGTTTCCTGCAATTCTGACCCGCTTTCAAGTCCTCTTGGCAGCCTTACTTCAGTATATTTTTGGACGATAGCTGTCATTTATAACTCTGCAGGTTTGTGAATTACAGTGCCCCTGAGCTCCTTTCTTCAATTCGCTTTCTTGTGACCTGGCCGCAACACCGCAGGATGGCTTCAGGCCCTAATCTGGTTTGGCACGGCACGCTGAGCCTTTGGTTAATTCCTCTTCCTGGTTGGAAATGAGTTAAATTTGCCCGTCCAGACACCTCCAGCTAGTCTCCATTGGTTCTCGCTATTCCTGTTCATCTTCCGCAGAAATTGCAAACTGGGCCAAACAGGAGGTTAAAGGCGCTGACTCTCCAAATGGGGAGAGTGTTAGTAAAGCGTCTGGAATGTTGCACCCGAGTACCAGGGGAGGAAAACTGAGACATATTTGAACACGTCTCCCGCTCACATGGTTGATCATACTCTAGGTTCCACTTGCATGTTTTAGCTGAAGGAAGAATACCTTAAACCTGGGTAGTTGAAACCCGTGGAATGGGTACCATGCAATATGACTTCAAAGGGTCTTCATTTGCTCACTGAACCTCTCCAATCCTATCACTGCTGCGTTTATGCCCCTGTACACATGCTTGGTTCTCTTTCGGAGACATAGCAATCCATAGGTTTTAAGATACTTACTAGTCAGGTACATTCTTAGGCGTTTAATATGGGGTGTTGAGTCCATTTCGTTGAGCAAGGAGTAGCTCTTGTCTATTCCATATTTGGCTTAAGGAACTTTATCTGTGCTCATTTCAATCTCTGGTTTTATGCAGCACCCCAACTCACCTTTACCCTTAAGCAAGAATAAGATGGTTTTCTAAATTTGAGACCCTGTTCTGTTCTGTAATTCAGTTCCTGTGTAGCCAAGTTTACATTCCGTGTATTACTGATATCTTATGATGTTTCTTTTTCTGTGTGACTTATTTCAGTTAGAATCATCATACCTGAATCCACTCATTTTGCTGCTAAGGGCCTGATGACACAGATTTCATTGCTGAGTGATATTGCTTTGTAAGTAAATACCACAACTTCTTTATCCATTTTTCACTTTCTGCGATGTTGAACTTGTACTGTAAACGAGGTTCTTGTCAACAGAGCCATTCCAAACTTTGGGGTGGCTGTGTCTTTTTGATTTTAATTTCCCTAAGCTATAGGACCATAAGTGGAAGTGCCCTAGGTTCTGTTGCTTTGTTTTTTAGATGTTTCAGGAAACACCATACACTTCTCCCGAGTGGTTGTTGGCAATTTACATCCCGCCCATCAGCATAACAAGGCTCCCAGTTCTCCATGGCCTGTCCTGCCTTTCTGGATTTTACACTTTTTTCAGATGGCCCTTTTGACCGGGGGGAAGTGAGACTTCCCTGTAGTGCAGATTTCCTTTGCAAGCTTGCTTGGTTGGCCAAAAAGGGCGTATGCGTTTTTTCCTGAATATATTCAGGAAAAAACGCATACTCCCTTTTTGGCCAAGTGCATCATTGTGGACGTTCTGCCTCTTTTCCTATGCTTTCAATGCAATTCCAGTCTACCTCCTGAAATCGGTTTCCTGCAATTCTGCCCCGCTTTCAAGTCCTCTTGGCAGCCTTACTTCAGTATATTTTTGGACGATAGCTGTCATTTATAACTCTGCAGGTTTGTGAATTACAGTGCCCCTGAGCTCCTTTCTTCAACTCGCTTTCTTGTGAGCTGGCCGCAACACCGCAGGATGGCTTCAGGCCCTAATCTGGTTCCGGCCCGGCATGCTGAGCCTTTGGTTAATTCCTCTTCCTGGTTGGAAATGAGAGTTAAATTTGCCCGTCCAGACACCTCCAGCTAGTCTCTCATTGGTTCTCGCTATTCCTGTTCATCTTCCGCAGAAATTGCAAACTGGGCCAAACAGGAGGTTAAAGGCGCTGACTCTCCAAATGGGGAGAGTGTTAGTAAAGCGTCTGGAATGTTACACCCGAGTACCAGGGGAGGAAAACTGAGACATATTTGAACACGTCTCCCGTTCACATGGTTGATCATACTTGGGTTTCACATGCATGTTTTAGCTGAAGGAAGAATACCTTAAACGTGGAGAGTTGAGACCCGTGTAATGGGTACCATGCAATATGACTTCAAAGGGTCTTCATTTGCTCACCGAACCTCTCCAATCCTATCACTGCTACGTTTATGCCCCTGTACACATGTTTGATTCTCTTTTGTAGACATAGCAATCCATAGGTTTTACGATACTTACTAGTCAGGTACATTCTTAGGCGTTTAATATGCGGTGTTGAGTCCATTTCGTTGAGCAAGGAGTAGCTCTTGTCTATTCCATATTTGACTTAAGGAACTTTATCTGTGCTCATTTCAATCTCTGGTTTTATGCAGCACCCCAACTCACCTTTCCCCTTAAGCAAGCATAAGTTGATTTTCTAAATTTGAGACCCTGTTCTGTTCTGTAATTCAGTTCCTGTGTAGCCAAGTTTACATTCCGTGTATTACTGATATCTTATGATGTTTCTTTTTCTGTGTGACTTATTTCAGTTAGAATCATCATACCTGAATCCACTCATTGTGCTGCTAAGGGGCTGATGACACAGATTTCATTGCTGAGTGATATTGCTTTGTAAGTAAATACCACAACTTCTTTATCCATTTTTCACTTTCTGCGATGTTGAACTTGTACTGTAAACGAGGTTCTTGTAAACAGAGGCGTCCCAAACTTTGGGGTGGCTGTGTCTTTTTGATTTTAATTTCCCTAAGCTATAGGACCATAAGTGGCAGTGCCCTAGGCTCTGTTGCTTTGTTTTTTAGATGTTTCAGGAAACACCATACACTTCTCCCGAGTGTCTGTTGGCAATTTACATCCCGCCCATCAGCATAACAAGGCTCCCAGTTCTCCATGGCCTGTCCTGCCTTTCTGGATTTTACACTTTTTTCAGATGGCCCTTTTGACCGGGGGGAAGTGAGACTTCATTGTAGTGCAGATTTCCTTTGCAAGCTTGCTTGGTTGGCCAAAAAGGGCGTATGCGTTTTTTCCTGAATATATTCAGGAAAAAACGCATACGCCCTTTTTGGCCAAGTGCATCATTGTGGACGTTCTGCCTCTTTTCCTATGCTTTCAATGCAATACCAGTCTACCTCCTGAAATCGGTTTCCTGCAATTCTGACCCGCTTTCAAGTCCTCTTGGCAGCCTTACTTCAGTATATTTTTGGACGATAGCTGTCATTTATAACTCTGCAGGTTTGTGAATTACAGTGCCCCTGAGCTCCTTTCTTCAATTCGCTTTCTTGTGACCTGGCCGCAACACCGCAGGATGGCTTCAGGCCCTAATCTGGTTTGGCACGGCACGCTGAGCCTTTGGTTAATTCCTCTTCCTGGTTGGAAATGAGTTAAATTTGCCCATCCAGACACCTCCAGCTAGTCTCTCATTGGTTCTCGCTATTCCTGTTCATCTTCCACAGAAATTGCAAACTGGGCCAAACAGGAGGTTAAAGGGACTGACTCTCCAAGTGGGGAGAGTGTTAGTAAAGCGTCTGGAATGTTGCACCCGAGTACCAGGGTACGAAAACTGAGACATATTTGAACACGTCTCCCGATCACATGGTTGATCATACTCTAGGTTCCACATGCATGTTTTATCTGAAGGAAGAATACCTTAAACCTGGGTAGTTGAAACCCGTGGAATGGGTAACATGCAATATGACTTCAAAGGGTCTTCATTTGCTCACCGAACCTCTCCAATCCTATCACTGCTGCGTTTATGCCCCTGTACACACGCTTGATTCTCTTTTGGAGACATAGCAATCCATAGGTTTTAAGATACTTACTAGTCAGGTACATTCTTAGGCATTTAATATGCGGTGTTGAGTTCATTTCGTTGAGCAAGGAGTAGCTCTTGTCTATTCCATATTTGGCTTAAGGAACTTTATCTGTGCTCATTTCAATCTCTGGTTTTATGCAGCACCCCAACTCACCTTTACCCTTAAGCAAGAATAAGATGGTTTTCTAAATTTGAGACCCTGTTCTGTTCTGTAATTCAGTTCCTGTGTAGCCAAGTTTACATTCCGTGTATTACTGATATCTTATGATGTTTCTTTTTCTGTGTGACTTATTTCAGTTAGAATCATCATACCTGAATCCACTCATTTTGCTGCTAAGGGCCTGATGACACAGATTTCATTGCTGAGTGATATTGCTTTGTAAGTAAATACCACAACTTCTTTATCCATTTTTCACTTTCTGCGATGTTGAACTTGTACTGTAAACGAGGTTCTTGTAAACAGAGGCGTCCCAAACATTGGGGTGGCTGTGTCTTTTTGATTTTAATTTCCCTAATCTATAGGACCATAAGTGGCAGTGCCCTAGGCTCTGTTGCTTTGTTTTTTAGATGTTTCAGGAAACACCATACACTTCTCCCGAGTGTCTGTTGGCAATTTACATCCCGCCCATCAGCATAACAAGGCTCCCAGTTCTCCATGGCCTGTCCTGCCTTTCTGGATTTTACACTTTTTTCAGATGGCCCTTTTGACCGGGGGGAAGTGAGACTTCATTGTAGTGCAGATTTCCTTTGCAAGCTTGCTTGGTTGGCCAAAAAGGGCGTATGCGTTTTTTCCTGAATATATTCAGGAAAAAACGCATACGCCCTTTTTGGCCAAGTGCATCATTGTGGACGTTCTGCCTCTTTTCCTATGCTTTCAATGCAATTCCAGTCTACCTCCTGAAATCGGTTTCCTGCAATTCTGCCCCGCTTTCAAGTCCTCTTGGCAACCTTACTTCAGTATATTTTTGGACGATAGCTGTCATTTATAACTCTGCAGGTTTGTGAATTACAGTGCCCCTGAGCTCCTTTCTTCAACTCACTTTCTTTTGTGCTGGCCGCAACACCGCAGAATGGCTTCAGGCCCTAATCTGGTTCCGGCACGGCATGCTGAGCCTTTGGTTAATTCCTGTTCCTGGTGGGAAATGAGAGTTAAATTTGCCCGTCCAGACACCTCCAGGTAGCCTCTCATTGGTTCTCGCTATTCCTGTTCATCTTCCGCAGAAATTGCAAACTGGGCCAAACAGGAGGTTAAAGGGACTGACTCTCCAAGTCGGGAGAGTGTTAGTAAAGCGTCTGGAATCTTGCACCCGAGTACCAGGGTACGAAAACTGAGACATATTTGAACACGTCTCCCGATCACATGGTTGATCATACTCTAGGTTCCACATGCATGTTTTAGCTGAAGGAAGAATACCTTAAACCTGGGTAGTTGAAACCCGTGGAATGGGTACCATGCAATATGACTTCAAAGGGTCTTCATTTGCTCACCGAACCTCTCCAATCCTATCACTGCTGCGTTTATGCCCCTGTACACATGCTTGGTTCTCTTTCGGAGACATAGCAATCCATAGGTTTTAAGATACTTACTAGTCAGGTACATTCTTAGGCGTTTAATATGGGGTGTTGAGTCCATTTCGTTGAGCAAGGAGTAGCTCTTGTCTATTCCATATTTGGCTTAAGGAACTTTATCTGTGCTCATTTCAATCTCTGGTTTTATGCAGCACCCCAACTCACCTTTACCCTTAAGCAAGAATAAGATGGTTTTCTAAATTTGAGACCCTGTTCTGTTCTGTAATTCAGTTCCTGTGTAGCCAAGTTTACATTCCGTGTATTACTGATATCTTATGATGTTTCTTTTTCTGTGTGACTTATTTCAGTTAGAATCATCATACCTGAATCCACTCATTTTGCTGCTAAGGGCCTGATGACACAGATTTCATTGCTGAGTGATATTGCTTTGTAAGTAAATACCACAATTTCTTTATCCATTTTTCACTTTCTGCGATGTTGAACTTGTACTGTAAACGAGGTTCTTGTCAACAGAGCCATTCCAAACTTTGGGGTGGCTGTGTCTTTTTGATTTTAATTTCCCTAAGCTATAGGACCATAAGTGGAAGTGCCCTAGGTTCTGTTGCTTTGTTTTTTAGATGTTTCAGGAAACACCATACACTTCTCCCGAGTGGTTGTTGGCAATTTACATCCCGCCCATCAGCATAACAAGGCTCCCAGTTCTCCATGGCCTGTCCTGCCTTTCTGGATTTTACACTTTTTTCAGATGGCCCTTTTGACCGGGGGGAAGTGAGACTTCCCTGTAGTGCAGATTTCCTTTGCAAGCTTGCTTGGTTGGCCAAAAAGGGCGTATGCGTTTTTTCCTGAATATATTCAGGAAAAAACGCATACGCCCTTTTTGGCCAAGTGCATCATTGTGGACGTTCTGCCTCTTTTCCTATGCTTTCAATGCAATTCCAGTCTACCTCCTGAAATCGGTTTCCTGCAATTCTGCCCCGCTTTCAAGTCCTCTTGGCAGCCTTACTTCAGTATATTTTTGGACGATAGCTGTCATTTATAACTCTGCAGGTTTGTGAATTACAGTGCCCCTGAGCTCCTTTCTTCAACTCGCTTTCTTGTGAGCTGGCCGCAACACCGCAGGATGGCTTCAGGCCCTAATCTGGTTCCGGCCCGGCATGCTGAGCCTTTGGTTAATTCCTCTTCCTGGTTGGAAATGAGAGTTAAATTTGCCCGTCCAGACACCTCCAGCTAGTCTCTCATTGGTTCTCGCTATTCCTGTTCATCTTCCGCAGAAATTGCAAACTGGGCCAAACAGGAGGTTAAAGGCGCTGACTCTCCAAATGGGGAGAGTGTTAGTAAAGCGTCTGGAATGTTACACCCGAGTACCAGGGGAGGAAAACTGAGACATATTTGAACACGTCTCCCGTTCACATGGTTGATCATACTTGGGTTTCACATGCATGTTTTAGCTGAAGGAAGAATACCTTAAACGTGGAGAGTTGAGACCCGTGTAATGGGTACCATGCAATATGACTTCAAAGGGTCTTCATTTGCTCACCGAACCTCTCCAATCCTATCACTGCTACGTTTATGCCCCTGTACACATGTTTGATTCTCTTTTGTAGACATAGCAATCCATAGGTTTTACGATACTTACTAGTCAGGTACATTCTTAGGCGTTTAATATGCGGTGTTGAGTCCATTTCGTTGAGCAAGGAGTAGCTCTTGTCTATTCCATATTTGACTTAAGGAACTTTATCTGTGCTCATTTCAATCTCTGGTTTTATGCAGCACCCCAACTCACCTTTCCCCTTAAGCAAGCATAAGTTCGTTTTCTAAATTTGAGACCCTGTTCTGTTCTGTAATTCAGTTCCTGTGTAGCCAAGTTTACATTCCGTGTATTACTGATATCTTATGATGTTTCTTTTTCTGTGTGACTTATTTCAGTTAGAATCATCATACCTGAATCCACTCATTGTGCTGCTAAGGGCCTGATGACATAGATTTCATTGCTGAGTGATATTGCTTTGTAAGTAAATACCACAACTTCTTTATCCATTTTTCACTTTCTGCGATGTTGAACTTGTACTGTAAACGAGGTTCTTGTAAACAGAGGCGTCCCAAACTTTGGGGTGGCTGTGTCTTTTTGATTTTAATTTCCCTAAGCTATAGGACCATAAGTGGCAGTGCCCTAGGCTCTGTTGCTTTGTTTTTTAGATGTTTCAGGAAACACCATACACTTCTCCCAAGTGTCTGTTGGCAATTTACATCCCGCCCATCAGCATAACAAGGCTCCCAGTTCTCCATGGCCTGTCCTGCCTTTCTGGATTTTACACTTTTTTCAGATGGCCCTTTTGACTGGGGGGAAGTGAGACTTCATTGTAGTGCAGATTTCCTTTGCAAGCTTGCTTGGTTGGCCAAAAAGGGCATAAGCGTTTTTTCCTGAATATATTCAGGAAAAAACGCATACGCCCTTTTGGCCAAGTGCATCATTGTGGACGTTCTGCCTCTTTTCCTATGCTTTCAATGCAATTCCAGTCTACCTCCTGAAATCGGTTTCCTGCAATTCTGCCCCGCTTTCAAGTCCTCTTGGCAGCCTTACTTCATTATATTTTTGGACGATAGCTGTCATTTATAACTCTGCATGTTTGTGAATTACAGTGCCCCTGAGCTCCTTTCTTCAACTCGCTTTCTTTTCAGCTGGCCGCAACACCGCAGGATGGCTTCAGGCCCTAATCTGGTTCCGGCACGGCACGCTGAGCCTTTGGTTATTTCCTCTTCCTGGTGGGAAATGAGAGTTAAATTTGCCCGTCCAGACACCTCCAGCTAGTCTCTCATTGGTTCTCGCTATTCCTGTTCATCTTCCGCAGAAATTGCAAACTGGGCCAAACAGGAGGTTAAAGGGACTGACTCTCCAAGTCGGGAGAGTGTTAGTAAAGCGTCTGGAATGTTGCACCCGAGTACCAGGGGAGGAAAACTGAGACATATTTGAACACGTCTCCCGATCACATGGTTGATCATACTCTGGGTTCCACATGCATGTTTTAGCTGAAGGAAGAATACCTAAAACCTGGGTAGTTGAAACCCGTGGAATGGGTACCATGCAATATGACTTCAAAGGGTCTTCATTTGCTCACTGAACCTCTCCAATCCTATCACTGCTGCGTTTATGCCCCTGTACACATGCTTGATTCTCTTTCGGAGACATAGCAATCCATAGGTTTTAAGATACTTACAAGTCAGGTACATTCTTAGGCGTTTAATATGCGGTGTTGAGTCCATTTCGTTGAGCAAGGAGTAGCTCTTGTCTATTCCATATTTGGCTTAAGGAACTTTATCTGTGCTCATTTCAATCTCTGGTTTTTTGCAGCACCCCAACTCACCTTTCCCCTTAAGCAAGCATAAGTTGGTTTTCTAAATTTGAGAACCTGTTCTGTTCTGTAATTCAGTTCCTGTGTAGCCAAGTTTACATTCCGTGTATTAGTGATATCTTATGATGTTTCTTTTTCTGTGTGATTTATTTCAGTTAGAATCATCGTACCTGAATCTACTCATTATGCTGCTACGGGCCTGATGACATACATTTCATTGCTGAGTGATACTGCATTGTACGTAAGTACCACAAGTTCTTTATCCATTTCTCACTTTCTTTGATATTGAACTTGTACGGTAAACGAGGTTCTTGTAAACAGAGGCGTCCCAAACTTTGGGGTGGCTGTGTCTTTTTGATTTTAATTTCCCTAAGCTATAGGACCATAAGTGGAAGTGCCCTAGGCTCTGTTGCTTTGTTTTTTAGATGTTTCAGGAAACACCATACACTTCTCCCGAGTGTCTGTTGGCAATTTACATCCCGCCCATCAGCATAACAAGGCTCCCAGTTCTCCATGGCCTGTCCTGCCTTTCTGGATTTTACACTTTTTTCAGAGGGCCCTTTTGACCGGGGGGAAGTGAGACTTCATTGTAGTGCAGGTTTCCTTTGCAAGCTTGCTTGGTTGGCCAAAAAGGGCGTATGCGTTTTTTCCTGAATATATTCAGGAAAAAACGCATACGCCCTTTTTGGCCAAGTGCATCATTGTGGACGTTCTGCCTCTTTTCCTATGCTTTCAATGCAATTCCAGTCTACCTCCTGAAATCGGTTTCCTGCAATTCTGCCCCGCTTTCAAGTCCTCTTGGCAGCCTTACTTCAGTCTATTTTTGGACGATAGCTGTCATTTATAACTCTGCAGGTTTGTGAATTACAGTGCCCCTGAGCTCCTTTCTTCAACTCGCTTTCTTGTGAGCTGGCCGCAACACCGCAGGATGGCTTCAGGCCCTAATCTGGTTCCGGCCCGGCATGCTGAGCCTTTGGTTAATTCCTCTTCCTGGTGGGAAATGAGAGTTAAATTTGCCCGTCCAGACACCTCCATGTAGCCTCTCATTGGTTCTCGCTATTCCTGTTCATCTTCCAAGAAATTGCAAACTGGGCCAAACAGGAGGTTAAAGGGACTGACTCTCCAAGTCGGGAGAGTGTTAGTAAAGCGTCTGGAATGTTGCACCCGAGTACCAGGGGAGGAAAACTGAGACATATTTGAACACGTCTCCCGTTCACATGGTTGATCATACTTGGGTTTCACATGCATGTTTTAGCTGAAGGAAGAATACCTTAAACGTGGAGAGTTGAGACCCGTGTAATGGGTACCATGCAATATGACTTCAAAGGGTCTTCATTTGCTCACCGAACCTCTCCAATCCTATCACTGCTGCGTTTATGCCCCTGTACACACGTTTGATTCTCTTTTGTAGACATAGCAATCCATAGGTTTTACGATACTTATTAGTCAGGTACATTCTTAGGCGTTTAATATGCGGTGTTGAGTCCATTTCGTTGAGCAAGGAGTAGCTCTTGTCTATTCCATATTTGACTTAAGGAACTTTATCTGTGCTCATTTCAATCTCTGGTTTTATGCAGCACCCCAACTCACCTTTACCCTTAAGCAAGCATAAGTTGATTTTCTAAATTTGAGACCCTGTTCTGTTCTGTAATTCAGTTCCTGTGTAGCCAAGTTTACATTCCGTGTATTACTGATATCTTATGATGTTTCTTTTTCTGTGTGACTTATTTCAGTTAGAATCATCATACCTGAATCCACTCATTGTGCTGCTAAGGGGCTGATGACACAGATTTCATTGCTGAGTGATATTGCTTTGTAAGTAAATACCACAACTTCTTTATCCATTTTTCACTTTCTGCGATGTTGAACTTGTACTGTAAACGAGGTTCTTGTAAACAGAGGCGTCCCAAACTTTGGGGTGGCTGTGTCTTTTTGATTTTAATTTCCCTAAGCTATGGGACCATAAGTGGCAGTGCCCTAGGCTCTGTTGCTTTGTTTTTTAGATGTTTCAGGAAACACCATACACTTCTCCCGAGTGTCTGTTGGCAATTTACATCCCGCCCATCAGCATAACAAGGCTCCCAGTTCTCCATGGCCTGTCCTGCCTTTCTGGATTTTACACTTTTTTCAGATGGCCCTTTTGACCGGGGGGAAGTGAGACTTCATTGTAGTGCAGATTTCCTTTGCAAGCTTGCTTGGTTGGCCAAAAAGGGCGTATGCGTTTTTTCCCGAATATATTCAGGAAAAAACGCATACGCCCTTTTTGGCCAAGTGCATCATTGTGGACGTTCTGCCTCTTTTCCTATGCTTTCAATGCAATACCAGTCTACCTCCTGAAATCGGTTTCCTGCAATTCTGACCCGCTTTCAAGTCCTCTTGGCAGCCTTACTTCAGTATATTTTTGGACGATAGCTGTCATTTATAACTCTGCAGGTTTGTGAATTATAGTGCCCCTGAGCTCCTTTCTTCAATTCGCTTTCTTGTGACCTGGCCGCAACACCGCAGGATGTCTTCAGGCCCTAATCTGGTTCTGGCACGGCACGCTGAGCCTTTGGTTAATTCCTCTTCCTGGTTGGAAATGAGAGTTAAATTTGCCCATCCAGACACCTCCAGCTAGTCTCTCATTGGTTCTCGCTATTCCTGTTCATCTTCCACAGAAATTGCAAACTGGGCCAAACAGGAGGTTAAAGGGACTGACTCTCCAAGTGGGGAGAGTGTTAGTAAAGCGTCTGGAATGTTGCACCCGAGTACCAGGGTACGAAAACTGAGACATATTTGAACACGTCTCCCGATCACATGGTTGATCATACTCTAGGTTCCACATGCATGTTTTATCTGAAGGAAGAATACCTTAAACCTGGGTAGTTGAAACCCGTGGAATGGGTACCATGCAATATGACTTCAAAGGGTCTTCATTTGCTCACCGAACCTCTCCAATCCTATCACTGCTGCGTTTATGCCCCTGTACACACGCTTGATTCTCTTTTGGAGACATAGCAATCCATAGGTTTTAAGATACTTACTAGTCAGGTACATTCTTAGGCATTTAATATGCGGTGTTGAGTTCATTTCGTTGAGCAAGGAGTAGCTCTTGTCTATTCCATATTTGGCTTAAGGAACTTTATCTGTGCTCATTTCAATCTCTGGTTTTATGCAGCACCCCAACTCACCTTTCCCCTTAAGCAAGCATAAGTTCGTTTTCTAAATTTGAGACCCTGTTCTGTTCTGTAATTCAGTTCCTGTGTAGCCAAGTTTACATTCCGTGTATTACTGATATCTTATGATGTTTCTTTTTCTGTGTGACTTATTTCAGTTAGAATCATCATACCTGAATCCACTCATTGTGCTGCTAAGGGCCTGATGACATAGATTTCATTGCTGAGTGATATTGCTTTGTAAGTAAATACCACAACTTCTTTATCCATTTTTCAATTTCTGCGATGTTGAACTTGTACTGTAAACGAGGTTCTTGTAAACAGAGGCGTCCCAAACTTTGGGGTGGCTGTGTCTTTTTGATTTTAATTTCCCTAAGCTATAGGACCATAAGTGGCAGTGCCCTAGGCTCTGTTGCTTTGTTTTTTAGATGTTTCAGGAAACACCATACACTTCTCCCGAGTGTCTGTTGGCAATTTACATCCCGCCCATCAGCATAACAAGGCTCCCAGTTCTCCATGGCCTGTCCTGCCTTTCTGGATTTTACACTTTTTTCAGATGGCCCTTTTGACTGGGGGGAAGTGAGACTTCATTGTAGTGCAGATTTCCTTTGCAAGCTTGCTTGGTTGGCCAAAAAGGGCGTATGCGTTTTTTCCTGAATATATTCAGGAAGAAACGCATACGCCCTTTTTGGCCAAGTGCATCATTGTGGACGTTCTGCCTCTTTTCCTATGCTTTCAATGCAATTCCAGTCTACCTCCTGAAATCGGTTTCCTGCAATTCTGCCCCGCTTTCAAGTCCTCTTGGCAGCCTTACTTCAGTATATTTTTGGACGATAGCTGTCATTTATAACTCTGCATGTTTGTGAATTACAGTGCCCCTGAGCTCCTTTCTTCAACTCGCTTTCTTTTCAGCTGGCCGCAACACCGCAGGATGGCTTCAGGCCCTAATCTGGTTCCGGCACGGCACGCTGAGCCTTTGGTTATTTCCTCTTCCTGGTTGGAAATGAGAGTTAAATTTGCCCGTCCAGACACCTCCAGCTAGTCTCTCATTGGTTCTCCCTATTCCTGTTCATCTTCCGCAGAAATTGCAAACTGGGCCAAACAGGAGGTTAAAGGGACTGACTCTCCAAGTCGGGAGAGTGTTAGTAAAGCGTCTGGAATGTTGCACCCGAGTACCAGGGGAGGAAAACTGAGACATATTTGAACACGTCTCCCGATCACATGGTTGATCATACTCTGGGTTCCACATGCATGTTTTAGCTGAAGGAAGAATACCTAAAACCTGGGTAGTTGAAACCCGTGGAATGGGTACCATGCAATATGACTTCAAAGGGTCTTCATTTGCTCACCGAACCTCTCCAATCCTATCACTGCTGCGTTTATGCCCCTGTACACATGCTTGATTCTCTTTCGGAGACATAGCAATCCATAGGTTTTAAGATACTTACAAGTCAGGTACATTCTTAGGCGTTTAATATGCGGTGTTGAGTCCATTTCGTTGAGCAAGGAGTAGCTCTTGTCTATTCCATATTTGGCTTAAGGAACTTTATCTGTGCTCATTTCAATCTCTGGTTTTATGCAGCAACCCAACTCACCTTTCCCCTTAAGCAAGCATAAGTTGGTTTTCTAAATTTGAGAACCTGTTCTGTTTTGGAATTCAGTTCCTGTGTAGCCAAGTTTACATTCCGTGTATTAGTGATATCTTATGATGTTTCTTTTTCTGTGTGATTTATTTCAGTTAGAATCATCGTACCTGAATCTACTCATTATGCTGCTACGGGCCTGATGACATACATTTCATTGCTGAGTGAAACTGCATTGTACGTAAGTACCACAAGTTCTTTATCCATTTCTCACTTTCTTTGATATTGAACTTGTACGGTAAACGAGGTTCTTGTAAACAGAGGCGTCCCAAACTTTGGGGTGGCTGTGTCTTTTTGATTTTAATTTCCGTAAGCTATAGGACCATAAGTGGAAGTGCCCTAGGCTCTGTTGCTTTGTTTTTTAGATGTTTCAGGAAACACCATACACTTCTCCTGAGTGTCTGTTGGCAATTTACATCCCGCCCATCAGCATAACAAGGCTCCCAGTTCTCCATGGCCTGTCCTGCCTTTCTGGATTTTACACTTTTTTCAGATGGCCCTTTTAACCGGGGGGAAGTGAGACTTCATTGTAGTGCAGATTTCCTTTGCAAGCTTGCTTGGTTGGCCAAAAAGGGCGTATGTGTTTTTTCCTGAATATATTCAGGAAAAAACGCATACGCCCTTTTTGGCCAAGTGCATCATTGTGGACGTTCTGCCTCTTTTCCTATGCTTTCAATGCAATTCCAGTCTACCTCCTGAAATCGGTTTCCTGCAATTCTGCCCCGCTTTCAAGTCCTCTTGGCAGCCTTACTTCAATCTATTTTGGGACGATAGCTGTCATTTATAACTCTGCAGGTTTGTGAATTACAGTGCCCCTGCGCTCCTTTCTTCAACTTGCTTTCTTGTGACCTGGCCGCAACACCGCAGGATGGCTTCAGGCCCTAATCTGGTTCCGGCACGGCACGCTGAGCCTTTGGTTATTTCCTCTTCCTGGTGGGAAATGAGAGTTAAATTTGCCCGTCCAGACACCTCCAGCTAGTCTCTCATTGGTTCTCGCTATTCCTGTTCATCTTCCACAGAAATTGCAAACTGGGCCAAACAGGAGGTTAAAGGCGCTGACTCTCCAAGTGGGGAGAGTGTTAGTAAAGCGTCTGGAATGTTGCACCCGAGTACCAGGGGAGGAAAACTGAAACATATTTGAACACGTCTCCCGTTCACATGGTTGATCATACTTGGGTTCCACATGCATGTTTTAGCTGAAGGAAGAATACCTTAAACCTGGAGAGTTAAGACCCGTGTAAAGGGTACCATGCAATATGACTTCAAAGCGTCTTCATTTGCTCACCAAACCTCTCCAATCCTATCACTGCTGCGTTTATGCCCCTGTACACATGCTTGATTCTCTTTCGGAGTCATAGCAATCCATAGGTTTTAAGATACTTACTAGTCAGGTACATTCTTAGGCGTTTAATATGGGGTGTTGAGTCCATTTCGTTGAGCAAGGAGTAGCTCTTGTCTATTCCATATTTGGCTTAAGGAACTTTATCTGTGCTCATTTCAATCTCTGGTTTTATGCAGCACCCCAACTCACCTTTACCCTTAAGCAAGAATAAGTTGGTTTTCTAAATTTGAGAACCTGTTCTGTTCTGTAATTGAGTTCCTGTGTAGCCAAGTTTACATTCCGTGTATTACTGATATCTTATGATGTTTCTTTTTTCTGTGTGACTTATTTCAGTTAGAATCATCATACCTGAATCCACTCATTGTGCTGCTAAGGGCCTGATGACACAGATTTCATTGCTGAGTGATATTGTTTTGTAAGTAAATACCACAATTTCTTTATCCATTTTTCACTTTCCGCGATGTTGAACTTGTACTATAAACGAGGTTCTTGTCAACAGAGCCGTTCCAAACTTTGGGGTTGCTGTGTCTTTTTGATTTTAATTTCCCTAAGCTATAGGACCATAAGTGGAAGTGCCCTAGGTTCTGTTGCTTTGTTTTTTAGATGTTTCAGGAAACACCATACACTTCTCCCGAGTGGTTGTTGGCAATTTACATCCCGCCCATCAGCATAACAAGGCTCCCAGTTCTCCATGGCCTGTCCTGCCTTTCTGGATTTTACACTTTTTTCAGATGGCCCTTTTGACTGGGGGGAAGTGAGACTTCATTGTAGTGCAGATTTCCTTTGCAAGCTTGCTTGGTTGGCCAAAAAGTGCGTATGCGTTTTTTCCTGAATATATTCAGGAAAAAACGCATACGCCCTTTTTGGCCAAGTGCATCATTGTGGACGTTCTGCCTCTTTTCCTATGCTTTCAATGCAATTCCAGTCTACCTCCTGAAATCGGTTTCCTGCAATTCTGCCCCGCTTTCAAGTCCTGTTGGCAGCCTTACTTCAGTCTATTTTTGGACGATAGCTGTCATTTATAACTCTGCATGTTTGTGAATTACAGTGCCCCTGAGCTCCTTTCTTCAACTCGCTTTCTTGTGAGCTGGCCGCAACACCGCAGGATGGCTTCAGGCCCTAATCTTGTTCCGGCACGGCACGCTGAGCCTTTGGTTATTTCCTCTTCCTGGTGGGAAATGAGAGTTAAATTTGCCCGTCCAGACACCTCCAGCTAGCCTCTCATTGGTTCTCGCTATTCCTGTTCATCTTCCGCAGAAATTGCAAACTGTGCCAAACAGGAGGTTAAAGGCGCTGACTCTCCAAGTGGGGAGAGTGTTAGTAAAGCGTCTGGAATGTTGCACCCGAGTACCAGGGGAGGAAAACTGAGACATATTTGAACACGTCTCCCGATCACATGTTTGATCATACTCTAGGTTCCACATGCATGATTTAGCTGAAGTAAGAGTACCTAAAACCTGGGTAGTTGAAACCCGTGTAATGGGTACCAGGCAATATGACTTCAAAGGGTCTTCATTTGCTCACCGAACCTCTCCAATACTATCACTGCTGCGTTTATGCCCCTGTACACATGCTTGATTCTCCTTCGGAGACATAGCAATCCATAGGTTTTAAGATACTTACTAGTCAGGTACATTCTTTGGCGTTTAATATGCGGTGTTGAGTCCATTTCGTTGAGCAAGGAGTAGCTCTTGTCTATTCCATATTTGGCTTAAGGAACTTTATCTGTGCTCATTTCAATCTCTGGTTTTATGCAGCACCCCAACTCACCTTTACCCTTAAGCAATCATAAGTTGGTTTTCTAAATGTGAGACCCTGTTCTGTTCTGTAATTCAGTTCCTGTGTAGCCAAGTTTCCATTCCATGTATTACTGATATCTTATGATGTTTCTCTTTCTGTGTGACTTATTTCAGTTAGAATCATCATACCTGAATCCACTCATTGTGCTGCTAAGGGCCTGATGACATAGATTTCATTGCTGAGTGATATTGCTTTGTAAGTGAATACCACAACTTCTTTATCCATTTTTCACTTTCTGCAATGTTGAACTTGTACTGTAAACGAGGTTCTTGTAAACAGAGCCGTTCCAAACTTTGGGGTGGCTGTGTCTTTTTGATTTTAATTTCCCTAAGCTATAGGTCCATAAGTGGAAGTGCCCTAGGCTCTGTTGCTCTGTTTTTTAGATGTTTCAGGAAACACCATACACATCTCCCAAGTGGTTGTTGGCAATTTACATCCCGCCCATCAGCATAACAAGCCTCCCAGTTCTCAATGGCCTGTTGCCTTTCTGGATTTTACACTTTTTTCAGATGGCCCTTTTGACCGGGTGGAAGTGAGACTTCATTGTAGTGCAGATTTCCTTTGCAAGCTTGCTTGGTTGGCCAAAAAGTGCGTATGCGTTTTTTCCTGAATATATTCAGGAAAAAACGCATACGCCCTTTTTGGCCAAGTGCATCATTGTGGACGTTCTGCCTCTTTTCCTATGCTTTCAATGCAATTCCAGTCTACCTCCTGAAATCGGTTTCCTGCAATTCTGCTCCGCTTTCAAGTCCTCTTGGCAGCCTTACTTCAGTCTATTTTTGGACGATAGCTGTCATTTATAACTCTGCAGGTTTGTGAATTACAGTGCCTCTGAGCTCCTTTCTTCAACTCGCTTTCTTTTGAGCTGGCCGCAACACCGCAGGATGGCATCATTGTGCCAATCGGTTTCCTGCAATTCTGCCCCGCTTTCAAGTTCTCTTGGCAGCCTTACTTCAGTCTATTTTTGGACGATAGCTGTCATTTATAACTCTGCTGGTTTGTGAATTGCAGTGCCCCTGAGCTCCTTTCTTCAACTCGCTTTCTTGTGACCTGGCCGCAACACCGTAGGATGGCTTCAGGCCCTAATATGGTTCCGGCACGGCATGGTGAGCCTTTGGTTAATTCCTCTTCCTGGTGGGAAATGAGAGTTAAATTTGCCCGTCCAGACACCTCCAGCTAGCCTCTCATTGGTTCTCGCTATTCCTGTTCATCTTCCGCAGAAATTGCAAACTGGGCCAAACAGGAGGTTAAAGGCGCTGACTTTCCAAGTGGGGAGAGTGTTAGTAAAGCGTCTGGAATGTTGCACCCGAGTACGAGGGTACGAAAACTGAGACATATTTGAACACGTCTCCCGATCACATGGTTGATCATACTCTAGGTTCCACATGCATGTTTTAGCTGAAGGAAGAATACCTTAAACCTGGGTAGTTGAAACCCGTGAAATGGGTACCATGCAATATGACTTCAAAGGGTCTTCATTTGCTCACAGAACCTCTCCAATCCTATCACTGCTGTGTTTATGCCCCTGTACACATGCTTGATTCTCTTTCGGAGACATAGCAATCCATAGGTTTTAAGATACTTACTAGTCAGGTACATTCTTAGGCGTTTAATATGCGGTGTTGAGTCCATTTCATTGAGCAAGGAGTAGCTCTTGTCTATTCCATATTTGGCTTAAGGAAATTTATCTGTGCTCATTTCAATCTCTGGTTTTATGCAGCACCCCAACTCACCTTTACCCTTAAGCAAGCATAAGTTGGTTTTCTAAATTTGAGACCCTGTTCTGTTCTGTAATTCAGTTCCTGTGTAGCCAAGTTTACATTCCGTGTATTACTGATATCTTATGATGTTTCTTTTTCTGTGTGACTTATTTCAGTTAGAATCATCATACCTGAATCCACTCATTGTGCTGCTAAGGGTCTGATGACACAGATTTCATTGCTGAGTGATATTGCTTTGTAAGTAAATACCACAACTTCTTTATCCATTTTTCACTTTCTGCGATGTTGAACTTGTACTGTAAACGAGGTTCTTGTAAACAGAGCTGTTCCAAACTTTGGGGTGGCTGTGTCTTTTTGATTTTAATTTCCCTAAGCTATAGGACCATAAGTGGAAGTGCCCTAGGCTCTGGTGCTTTGTTTTTTAGATGATTCAGGAAACACCATACACTTCTCCTGAGTGGTTGTTTGCAATTTACATCCCGCCCATCAGCATAACAAGGCTCCCAGTTTTCCATGGCGGTCCTGCCTTTCTGGATTTTACACTTTTTTCAGATGGCCCTTTTGACCGGGGGGAAGTGAGACTTCATTGTAGTGCAGATTTCCTTTGCAAGCTTGCTTGGTTGGCCAAAAAGGGCGTATGCGTTTTTTCCTGAATATATTCAGGAAAAAACGCATACGCCCTTTTTGGCCAAGTGCATCATTGTGGACGTTCTGCCTCTTTTCCTATGCTTTCAATGCAATTCCAGTCTACCTCCTGAAATCGGTTTCCTGCAATTCTGCCCCGCTTTCAAGTCCTCTTGGCAGCCTTACTTCAGTCTATTTTTGGACGATAGCTGTCATTTATAACTCTGCAGGTTTGTGAATTACAGTGCCCCTGAGCTCCTTTCTTCAACTCGCTTTCTTGTGACCTGGCCGCAACACCGCAGGATGGCTTCAGGCCCTAATCTGGTTCCGGCACGGCACGCTGAGCCTTTGGTTATTTCCTCTTTCTGGTGGGAAATGAGAGTTAAATTTGCCCGTCCAGACACCTCCAGCTAGTCTCTCATTGGTTCTCGCTATTCCTGTTCATCTTCCAAGAAATAGCAAACTGGGCCAAACAAGAGGTTAAAGGCGCTGACTCTCCAAGTGGGGAGAGTGTTAGTAAAGCGTCTGGAATGTTGCACCCGAGTACCAGGGGAGGAAAACTGAGACATATTTGAACACGTCTCCCGTTCACATGGTTGATCATACTTGGGTTCCACATGCATCTTTTAGCTGAAGGAAGAATACCTTAAACCTGGGTATTTGAAACCCGTGGAATGGGTACCATGCAATATGACTTCAAAGGGTCTTCATTTGCTCACCGAACCTCTCCAATCCTATCACTGCTGCGTTTATGCCCCTGTACACATGCTTGATTCTCTTTCGGAGACATAGCAATCCATAGGTTTTAAGATACTTACTAGTCAGGTACATTCTTAGGCATTTAATATGCGGTGTTGAGTCCATTTCGTTGAGCAAGGAGTAGCTCTTGTCTATTCCATATTTGGCTTAAGGAACTTTATCTGTGCTCATTTCAATCTCTGGTTTTATGCAGCACCCCAACTCACCTTTCCCCTTAAGCAAGCATAAGTTGGTTTTCTAAATTTGAGACCCTGTTCTGTTCTGTAATTCAGTTCCTGTGTAGCCAAGTTTACATTCCGTGTATTACTGATATCTTATGATGTTTCTTTTTCTGTGTGACTTATTTCAGTTAGAATCATCATACCTGAATCCACTCATTGTGCTGCTTAGGGCCTGATGACACAGATTTCATTGCTGAGTGATATTGCTTTGTAAGTAAATACCACAACTTCTTTATCCATTTTTTACTTTCTGCGATGTTGAACTTGTACTGTAAACGAGGTTCTTGTAAACAGAGCCGTTCCAAACTTTGGGGTGGCTGTGTCTTTTTGATTTTAAATTCCCTAAGCTATAGGACCATAAGTGGAAGTGCCCTAGGCTCTGTTGCTTTGTTTTTTAGATGTTTCAGGAAACACCATACACTTCTCCCTAGTGTTTGTTGGCAATTTACATCCCGTCCTTCAGCATAACAAGGCTCCCAGTTCTCCATGGCCTGTCCTGCCTTTCTGGATTTTACACTTTTTTCAGATGGCCCTTTTGACCGGGGGGAAGTGAGACTTCATTGTAGTGCAGATTTCCTTTGCAAGCTTGCTTGGTTGGCCAAAAACTACGTATGCGTTTTTTCCTGAATATATTCAGGAAAAAACGCATACGCCCTTTTTGGCCAAGTGCATCATTGTGGACGTTCTGCCTCTTTTCCTATGCTTTCAATGCAATTCCAGTCTACCTCCTGAAATCGGTTTCCTGCAATTCTGCCCCGCTTTCAAGTCCTCTTGGCAGCCTTACTTCAGTCTATTTTTGGACGATAGCTGTCATTTATAACTCTGCAGGTTTGTGAATTACAGTGCTCCTGAGCTCCTTTCTTTAACTCGCTTTCTTGTGACCTGGCCGCAACACCGCAGGATGTCTTCAGGCCCTAATCTGGTTCTGGCACGGCACGCTGAACCTTTGGTTAATTCCTCTTCCTGGTGGGAAATGAGAGTTAAATTTGCCCATCCAGACATCTCCAGCTAGTCTCTCATTGGTTCTCGCTATTCCTGTTCATCTTCCACAGAAATTGCAAACTGGGCCAAACAGGAGGTTAAAGGGACTGACTCTCCAAGTGGGTAGAGTGTTAGTAAAGCGTCTGGAATGTTGCACCCGAGTACCAGGGTACGAAAACTGAGACATATTTGAACACGTCTCCCGATCACATGGTTGATCATACTCTAGGTTCCACATGCATGTTTTAGCTGAAGGAAGAATACCTTAAACCTGGAGAGTTGAGACCCGTGTAATGGGTACCATGCAATATGACTTCAAAGGGTCTTCATATGCTCACCGAACCTCTCCAATCCTAACACTGCTGCGTTTATGCCCCTGTACACATGCTTGATTCTCTTTCGGAGACATAGCAATCCATAGGTTTTAAGATACTTACTAGTCAGGTACATTCTTAGGCGTTTAATATGGGGAGTTGAGTCCATTTCGTTGAGCAAGGAGTAGCTCTTGTCTATTCCATATTTGGCTTAAGGAACTTTATCTGTGCTCATTTCAATCTCTGGTTTTATGCAGCACCCCAACTCACCTTTCCCCTTAAGCAAGCATAAGTTGGTTTTCTAAATTTGAGACCCTGTTCTGTTTTGGAATGCAGTTCCTGTGTAGCCAACTTTACATTCCGTGTATTACTGATATGTTATGATGTTTCTTTTTCTGTGTGACTTATTTCAGTTAGAATCATCATACCTGAATCCACTCATTATGCTGCTACGGGCCTGATGACACAGATTTCATTGCTGAGTGATATTGCTTTGTAAGTAAATACCACAACTTCTTTATCCATTTTTCACTTTCTGCGATGTTGAACTTGTACTGTAAACGAGGTTCTTGTAAACAGAGCCGTTCCAAACTTTGGGGTGGCTGTGTCTTTTTCATTTTAATTTCCCTAAGCTATAGGACCATAAGTGGAAGTGCCCTAGGTTCTGTTGCTTTGTTTTTTAGATGTTTCAGGAAACACCATACACTTCTCCCAAGTGGTTCTTGGCAATTTACATCCCGCCCATCAGCATAACAAGGCTCCCAGTTCTCCATGGCCTGTCCTGCCTTTCTGGATTTTACACTTTTTTCAAATGACCCTTTTGACCGGGTGGAAGTGAGACTTCATTGTAGTGCAGATTTCCTTTGCAAGCTTGCTTGGTTGGCCAAAAAGGGCGTATGCGTTTTTTCCTGAATATATTCAGGAAGAAATGCATACGCACTTTTTGGCCAAGTGCATCATTGTGGACGTTCTGCCTCTTTTCCTATGCTTTCAATGCAATTCCAGTCTACCTCCTGAAATCGGTTTCCTGCAATTCTGCCCCGCTTTCAAGTCCTCTTGGCAGCCTTACTTCAGTGTATTTTTGGACGATAGCTGTCATTTATAACTCTGCAGGTTTGTGAATTACAGTGCCCCTGAGCTCCTTTCTTCAACTCGCTTTCTTGTGAGCTGGCCGCAACACCGCAGGATGGCTTCAGGCCCTAATCTGGTTCCGGCCTGGCATGCTGAGCCTTTGGTTAATTCCTCTTCCTGGTGGGAAATGAGAGTTAAATTTGCCCGTCCAGACACCTCCAGCTAGCCTCTCATTGGTTCTCGCTATTCCTGTTCATCTTCCGCAGAAATTGCAAACTGGGCCAAACAGGAGGTTAAAGGGACTGACTCTCCAAGTCGGGAGAGTGTTAGTAAAGCGTCTGGAATGTTTCACCCGAGTACCAGGGGAGGAAAACTGAGACATATTTGAACACGTCTCCCGTTCACATGGTTGATCATACTTGGGTTCCACATGCATGTTTTAGCTGAAGGAAGAATACCTTAAACCTGGAGAGTTAAGACCCGTGTAAAGGGTACCGTGCAATATGACTTCAAAGGGTCTTCATTTGCTCACCGAACCTCTCCAATCCTATCACTGCTGCGTTTATGCCCCTGTACACATGCTTGATTCTCTTTCGGAGACATAGCAATCCATAGGTTTTAAGATACTTACTAGTCAGGTACATTCTTTGGCGTTTAATATGCGGTGTTGAGTCCATTTCGTTGAGCAAGGAGTAGCTCTTGTCTATTCCATATTTGGCTTAAGGAACTTTATCTGTGCTCATTTCAATCTCTGGTTTTATGCAGCACCCCAACTCACCTTTCCCCTTAAGCAAGCATAAGTTGGTTTTCTAAATTTGAGACGCTGTTCTGTTTTGGAATGCAGTTCCTGTGTAGCCAAGTTTACATTCCGTGTATTAGTGATATCTTATGATGTTTCTTTTTCTGTGTGACTTATTTCAGTTAGAATCATCATACCTGAATCCACTCATTATGCTGCTACGGGCCTGATGACATAGATTTCATTGCTGAGTGATCCTGCATTGTACGTAAGTACCACAAGTTCTTTATCCATTTTTCACTTTCTGTGATATTGAACTTGTACGGTAAACGACGTTCTTGTAAACGGAGGCGTCCCAAAGTTTGGGGTGGCTGTGTCTTTTTGATTTTAATTTCCCTAAGCTATAGGACCATAAGTGGAAGTGCCCTAGGCTCTGTTGCTTTGTTTTTTAGATGTTTCAGGAAACACCATACACTTCTCCTGAGTGTCTGTTGGCAATTTACATCCCGCCCATCAGCATAACAAGGCTCCCAGTTCTCCATGGCCTGTCCTGCCTTTCTGGATTTTACACTTTTTTCAGATGGCCCTTTTGACCGGGGAGAAGTGAGACTTCATTGTAGTGCAGATTTCCTTTGCAAGTTTGCTTCGTTGGCCAAAAAGGGCGTATGCGTTTTTTCCTGAATATATTCAGGAAAAAACGCATACGCCCTTTTTGGCCAAGTGCATCATTGTGGACGTTCTGCCTCTTTTCCTATGCTTTCAATGCAATTCCAGTCTACCTCCTGAAATCGGTTTCCTGCAATTCTGCCCCACTTTCAAGTCCTCTTGGCAGCCTTACTTCAGTCTATTTTTGGACGATAGCTGTCATTTATAACTCTGCAGGTTTGTGAATTACAGCGCCCCTGAGCTCCTTTCTTCAACTCGCTTTCTTGTGACCTGGCCGCAACACCGCAGGATGTCTTCAGGCCCTAATCTGGTTCCGGTACGGCACGCAGAGCCTTTGGTTAATTCCTCTTCCTGGTGGGAAATGAGAGTTAAATTTGCCCATCCAGACACCTCCAGCTAGCCTCTCATTGGTTCTCGCTATTCCTGTTCATCTTCCACAGAAATTGCAAACTGGGTCAAACAGGAGGTTAAAGGGACTGACTCTCCAAGTGGGGAGAGTGTTAGTAAAGCGTCTGGAATGTTGCACCCGAGTACCAGGGTACGAAAACTGAGACATATTTGAACACGTCTCCCGATCACATGGTTGATCATACTCTAGGTTCCACATACATGTTTTAGCTGAAGGAAGAATACCTTAAACCTGGGTAGTTGAAACCCGTGGAATGGGTACCATGCAATATGACTTCAAAGGGTCTTCATTTGCTCACGAACCTCTCCAATCCTATCACTGCTGCATTTATGCCCCTGTACACATGCTTGTTTCTCTTTCGGAGACATAGCAATCCATAGGTTTTAAGATACTTACTAGTCAGGTACATTCTTAGGCGTTTAATATGCGGTGTTGAGTCCATTTCGTTGAGCAAGGAGTAGCTCTTGTCTATTCCATATTTGGCTTAAGGAACTTTATCTGTGCTCATTTCAATCTCTGGTTTTATGCAGCACCCCAACTCACCTTTCCCCTTAAGCAAGCATAAGTTCGTTTTCTAAATTTGAGACCCTGTTCTGTTCTGTAATTCAGTTCCTGTGTAGCCAAGTTTACATTCCGTGTATTACTGATATCTTATGATGTTTCTTTTTCTGTGTGACTTATTTCAGTTAGAATCATCATACCTGAATCCACTCATTGTGCTGCTAAGGGCCTGATGACACAGATTTCATTGCTGAGTGATATTGCTTTGTAAGTAAATACCACATCTTCTTTATCCATTTTTCACTTTCTGCGATGTTGAACTTGTACTGTAAACGAGGTTCTTGTAAACAGAGCCGTTCCAAACTCTGGGGTGGCTGTGTCTTTTTGATTTTAATTTCCCTAAGCTATAGGACCATAAGTGGAAGTGCCCTAGGTTCTGTTGCTTTGTTTTTTAGCTGTTTCAGGAAACACCATACACTTCTCCCAAGTGGTTCTTGGCAATTTACATCCCGCCCATCAGCATAACAAGGCTCCCAGTTCTCTATGGCCTGTCCTGCCTTTCTGGATTGTACACTTTTTTCAGATGGCCCTTTTGACCGGCTGGAAGTGAGACTTCATTGTAGTGCAGATTTCCTTTGCAAGCTTGCTTGGTTGGCCAAAAAGGGCGTATGCGTTTTTTCCTGAATATATTCAGGAAAAAACGCATACGCCCTTTTTGGCCAAGTGCATCATTGTGGACGTTCTGCCTCTTTTCCTATGCTTTCAATGCAATTCCAGTCTACCTCCTGAAATCGGTTTCCTGCAATTCTGCCCCGCTTTCAAGTCCTCTTGGCAGCCTTACTTCAGTCTATTTTTGGACGATAGCTGTCATTTATAACTCTGCAGGTTTGTGAATTACAGTGCCCCTGAGCTCCTTTCTTCAACTCGCTTTCTTGTGACCTGGCCGCAACACCGCAGGATGGCTTCAGGCCCTAATCTGGATCTGGCCTGGCATGCTGAGCCTTTGGTTAATTCCTCTTCCTGGTGGGAAATGAGAGTTAAATTTGCCCGTCCAGACACCTCCAGCTAGCCTCTCATTGGTTCTCGCTATTCCTGTTCATCTTCCGCAGAAATTGCAAACTGGGCCAAACAGGAGGTTAAAGGGACTGACTCTCCAAGTGGGGAGAGTGTTATTAAAGCGTCTGGAATGTTGCCCCCGAGTACAGGGTACGAAAACTGAGACATATTTGAACACGACTCCCGTTCACATGGTTGATCATACTCTGGGTTCCACATGCATGTTTTAGCTGAAGGAAGAATACCTTAAACCTGGAGAGTTGAGACCCGTGTAATGGGTACCATGCAATATGACTTCAAAGGGTCTTCATTTGCTCACCGAACCTCTCCAATCCTATTACTGCTGCGTTTATGCCCCTGTACACACGCTTGATTCTCTTTTGGAGACATAGCAATCCATAGGTTTTAAGATACTTACTAGTCAGGTACATTCTTAGGCGTTTAATATGGGGTTTTGAGTCCATTTCGTTGAGCAAGGAGTAGCTCTTGTCTATTCCATATTTGGCTTAAGGAACTTTATCTGTGCTCATTTCAATCTCTGGTTTTATGCAGCACCCCAACTCACCTTTCCCCTTAAGCAAGCATAAGTTGGTTTTCTAAATTTGAGACCCTGTTCTGTTTTGGAATGCAGTTCCTGTGTAGCCAAGTTTACATTCCGTGTATTAGTGATATCTTATGATGTTTCTTTTTCTGTGTGACTTATTTCAGTTAGAATCATCATACCTGAATCCACTCATTTTGCTGCTAAGGGCCTGATGACACAGATTTCATTGCTGAGTGATATTGCTTTGTAAGTAAATACCACAACTTCTTTATCCATTTTTCACTTTCTGCGATGTTGAACTTGTACTGTAAACGAGGTTCTTGTAAACAGAGCCGTTCTAAACTTTGGGGTGGCTGTGTCTTTTTCATTTTAATTTCCCTAAGCTATAGGACCATAAGTGGAAGTGCCCTAGGTTCTGTTGCTTTGTTTTTTAGATGTTTCAGGAAACACCATACACTTCTCCCAAGTGGTTCTTGGCAATTTACATCCCGCCCATCAGCATAACAAGGCTCCCAGTTCTCCATGGCCTGTCCTGCCTTTCTGGATTTTACACTTTTTTCAGATGGCCCTTTTGACTGGGGGGAAGTGAGACTTCATTGTAGTGCAGATTTCCTTTGCAAGCTTGCTTGGTTGGCCAAAAAGGGCGTATGCGTTTTTTCCTGAATATATTCAGGAAAAAACGGATACGTCCTTTTTGGCCAAGTGCATCATTGTGGACGTTCTGCCTCTTTTCCTATGCTTTCAATGCAATTCCAGTCTACCTCCTGAAATCGGTTTCCTGCAATTCTGCCCCGCTTTCAAGTCCTCTTGGCAGCCTTACTTCAGTGTATTTTTGGACGATAGCTGTCATTTATAACTCTGCAGGTTTGTGAATTACAGTGCCCCTGAGCTCCTTTCTTCAACTCGCTTTCTTGTGACCTGGCCGCAACACCGCAGGATGGCTTCAGGCCCTAATCTGGTTCCGGCCTGGCATGCTGAGCCTTTGGTTAATTCCTCTTCCTGGTGGGAAATGAGAGTTAAATTTGCCCGTCCAGACACCTCCAGCTAGCCTCTCATTGGTTCTCGCTATTCCTGTTCATCTTCCGCAGAAATTGCAAACTGGGCCAAACAGGAGGTTAAAGGGACTGACTCTCCAAGTCGGGAGAGTGTTAGTAAAGCGTCTGGAATGTTTCACCCGAGTACCAGGGGAGGAAAACTGAGACATATTTGAACACGTCTCCCGTTCACATGGTTGATCATACTTGGGTTCCACATGCATGTTTTAGCTGAAGGAAGAATACCTTAAACCTGGAGAGTTAAGACCCGTGTAAAGGGTACCGTGCAATATGACTTCAAAGGGTCTTCATTTGCTCACCGAACCTCTCCAATCCTATCACTGCTGCGTTTATGCCCCTGTACACATGCTTGATTCTCTTTCGGAGACATAGCAATCCATAGGTTTTAAGATACTTACTAGTCAGGTACATTCTTAGGCGTTTAATATGCGGTGTTGAGTCCATTTCGTTGAGCAAGGAGTAGCTCTTGTCTATTCCATATTTGGCTTAAGGAACTTTATCTGTGCTCATTTCAATCTCTGGTTTTATGCAGCACCCCAACTCACCTTTCCCCTTAAGCAAGCATAAGTTGGTTTTCTAAATTTGAGACGCTGTTCTGTTTTGGAATGCAGTTCCTGTGTAGCCAAGTTTACATTCCGTGTATTAGTGATATCTTATGATGTTTCTTTTTCTGTGTGACTTATTTCAGTTAGAATCATCATACCTGAATCCACTCATTATGCTGCTACGGGCCTGATGACATAGATTTCATTGCTGAGTGATACTGCATTGTACGTAAGTACCACAAGTTCTTTATCCATTTTTCACTTTCTGTGATATTGAACTTGTACGGTAAACGACGTTCTTGTAAACGGAGGCGTCCCAAACTTTGGGGTGGCTGTGTCTTTTTGATTTTAATTTCCCTAAGCTATAGGACCATAAGTGGAAGTGCCCTAGGCTCTGTTGCTTTGTTTTTTAGATGTTTCAGGAAACACCATACACTTCTCCTGAGTGTCTGTTGGCAATTTACATCCCGCCCATCAGCATAACAAGGCTCCCAGTTCTCCATGGCCTGTCCTGCCTTTCTGGATTTTACACTTTTTTCAGATGGCCCTTTTGACCGGGGAGAAGTGAGACTTCATTGTAGTGCAGATTTCCTTTGCAAGTTTGCTTCGTTGGCCAAAAAGGGCGTATGCGTTTTTTCCTGAATATATTCAGGAAAAAACGCATACGCCCATTTTGGCCAAGTGCATCATTGTGGACGTTCTGCCTCTTTTCCTATGCTTTCAATGCAATTCCAGTCTACCTCCTGAAATCGGTTTCCTGCAATTCTGCCCCACTTTCAAGTCCTCTTGGCAGCCTTACTTCAGTCTATTTTTGGACGATAGCTGTCATTTATAACTCTGCAGGTTTGTGAATTACATTGCCCCTGAGCTCCGTTCTTCAACTCGCTTTCTTGTGACCTGGCCGCAACACCGCAGGATGTCTTCAGGCCCTAATCTGGTTCTGGCACGGCACGCTGAGCCTTTGGTTAATTCCTCTTCCTGGTGGGAAATGAGAGTTAAATTTGCCCATCCAGACACCTCCAGCTAGCCTCTCATTGGTTCTCGCTATTCCTGTTCATCTTCCACAGAAATTGCAAACTGGGTCAAACAGGAGGTTAAAGGGACTGACTCTCCAAGTGGGGAGAGTGTTAGTAAAGCGTCTGGAATGTTGCACCCGAGTACCAGGGTACGAAAACTGAGACATATTTGAACACGTCTCCCGATCACATGGTTGATCATACTCTAGGTTCCACATACATGTTTTAGCTGAAGGAAGAATACCTTAAACCTGGGTAGTTGAAACCCGTGGAATGGGTACCATGCAATATGACTTCAAAGGGTCTTCATTTGCTCACGAACCTCTCCAATCCTATCACTGCTGCATTTATGCCCCTGTACACATGCTTGTTTCTCTTTCGGAGACATAGCAATCCATAGGTTTTAAGATACTTACTAGTCAGGTACATTCTTAGGCGTTTAATATGCGGTGTTGAGTCCATTTCGTTGAGCAAGGAGTAGCTCTTGTCTATTCCATATTTGGCTTAAGGAACTTTATCTGTGCTCATTTCAATCTCTGGTTTTATGCAGCACCCCAACTCACCTTTCCCCTTAAGCAAGCATAAGTTAGTTTTCTAAATTTGAGACCCTGTTCTGTTCTGTAATTCAGTTCCTGTGTAGCCAAGTTTACATTCCGTATATTATTGATATCTTATGATGTTTCTTTTTCTGTGTGACTTATTTCAGTTAGAATCATCATACCTGAATCCACTCATTGTGCTGCTAAGGGCCTGATGACACAGATTTCATTGCTGAGTGATATTGCTTTGTAAGTAAATACCACATCTTCTTTATCCATTTTTCACTTTCTGCGATGTTGAACTTGTACTGTAAACGAGGTTCTTGTAAACAGAGCCGTTCCAAACTCTGGGGTGGCTGTGTCTTTTTGATTTTAATTTCCCTAAGCTATAGGACCATAAGTGGAAGTGCCCTAGGTTCTGTTGCTTTGTTTTTTAGCTGTTTCAGGAAACACCATACACTTCTCCCAAGTGGTTCTTGGCAATTTACATCCCGCCCATCAGCATAACAAGGCTCCCAGTTCTCTATGGCCTGTCCTGCCTTTCTGGATTGTACACTTTTTTCAGATGGCCCTTTTGACCGGCTGGAAGTGAGACTTCATTGTAGTGCAGATTTCCTTTGCAAGCTTGCTTGGTTGGCCAAAAAGGGCGTATGCGTTTTTTCCTGAATATATTCAGGAAGAAACGCATACGCACTTTTTGGCCAAGTGCATCATTGTGGACGTTCTGCCTCTTTTCCTATGCTTTCAATGCAATTCCAGTCTACCTCCTGAAATCGGTTTCCTGCAATTCTGCCCCGCTTTCAAGTCCTCTTGGCAGCCTTACTTCAGTGTATTTTTGGACGATAGCTGTCATTTATAACTCTGCAGGTTTGTGAATTACAGTGCCCCTGAGCTCCTTTCTTCAACTCGCTTTCTTGTGACCTGGCCGCAACACCGCAGGATGGCTTCAGGCCCTAATCTGGATCTGGCCTGGCATGCTGAGCCTTTGGTTAATTCCTCTTCCTGGTGGGAAATGAGAGTTAAATTTGCCCGTCCAGACACCTCCAGCTAGCCTCTCATTGGTTCTCGCTATTCCTGTTCATCTTCCGCAGAAATTGCAAACTGGGCCAAACAGGAGGTTAAAGGGACTGACTCTCCAAGTGGGGAGAGTGTTATTAAAGCGTCTGGAATGTTGCACCCGAGTACAGGGTACGAAAACTGAGACATATTTGAACACGACTCCCGTTCACATGGTTGATCATACTCTGGGTTCCACATGCATGTTTTAGCTGAAGGAAGAATACCTTAAACCTGGAGAGTTGAGACCCGTGTAATGGGTACCATGCAATATGACTTCAAAGGGTCTTCATTTGCTCACCGAACCTCTCCAATCCTATTACTGCTGCGTTTATGCCCCTGTACACACGCTTGATTCTCTTTTGGAGACATAGCAATCCATAGGTTTTAAGATACTTACTAGTCAGGTACATTCTTAGGCGTTTAATATGGGGTTTTGAGTCCATTTCGTTGAGCAAGGAGTAGCTCTTGTCTATTCCATATTTGGCTTAAGGAACTTTATCTGTGCTCATTTCAATCTCTGGTTTTATGCAGCACCCCAACTCACCTTTCCCCTTAAGCAAGCATAAGTTGGTTTTCTAAATTTGAGACCCTGTTCTGTTTTGGAATGCAGTTCCTGTGTAGCCAAGTTTACATTCCGTGTATTAGTGATGTCTTATGATGTTTCTTTTTCTGTGTGACTTATTTCAGTTAGAATCATCATACCTGAATCCACTCATTTTGCTGCTAAGGGCCTGATGACACAGATTTCATTGCTGAGTGATATTGCTTTGTAAGTAAATACCACAACTTCTTTATCCATTTTTCACTTTCTGCGATGTTGAACTTGTACTGTAAACGAGGTTCTTGTAAACAGAGCCGTTCTAAACTTTGGGGTGGCTGTGTCTTTTTCATTTTAATTTCCCTAAGCTATAGGACCATAAGTGGAAGTGCCCTAGGTTCTGTTGCTTTGTTTTTTAGATGTTTCAGGAAACACCATACACTTCTCCCAAGTGGTTCTTGGCAATTTACATCCCGCCCATCAGCATAACAAGGCTCCCAGTTCTCCATGGCCTGTCCTGCCTTTCTGGATTTTACACTTTTTTCAGATGGCCCTTTTGACTGGGGGGAAGTGAGACTTCATTGTAGTGCAGATTTCCTTTGCAAGCTTGCTTGGTTGGCCAAAAAGGGCGTATGCGTTTTTTCCTGAATATATTCAGGAAGAAATGCATACGCACTTTTTGGCCAAGTGCATCATTGTGGACGTTCTGCCTCTTTTCCTATGCTTTCAATGCAATTCCAGTCTACCTCCTGAAATCGGTTTCCTGCAATTCTGCCCCGCTTTCAAGTCCTCTTGGCAGCCTTACTTCAGTGTATTTTTGGACGATAGCTGTCATTTATAACTCTGCAGGTTTGTGAATTACAGTGCCCCTGAGCTCCTTTCTTCAACTCGCTTTCTTGTGACCTGGCCGCAACACCGCAGGATGGCTTCAGGCCCTAATCTGGTTCCGGCCTGGCATGCTGAGCCTTTGGTTAATTCCTCTTCCTGGTGGGAAATGAGAGTTAAATTTGCCCGTCCAGACACCTCCAGCTAGCCTCTCATTGGTTCTCGCTATTCCTGTTCATCTTCCGCAGAAATTGCAAACTGGGCCAAACAGGAGGTTAAAGGGACTGACTCTCCAAGTCGGGAGAGTGTTAGTAAAGCGTCTGGAATGCTTCACCCGAGTACCAGGGGAGGAAAACTGAGACATATTTGAACACGTCTCCCGTTCACATGGTTGATCATACTTGGGTTCCACATGCATGTTTTAGCTGAAGGAAGAATACCTTAAACCTGGAGAGTTAAGACCCGTGTAAAGGGTACCGTGCAATATGACTTCAAAGGGTCTTCATTTGCTCACCGAACCTCTCCAATCCTATCACTGCTGCGTTTATGCCCCTGTACACATGCTTGATTCTCTTTCGGAGACATAGCAATCCATAGGTTTTAAGATACTTACTAGTCAGGTACATTCTTTGGCGTTTAATATGCGGTGTTGAGTCCATTTCGTTGAGCAAGGAGTAGCTCTTGTCTATTCCATATTTGGCTTAAGGAACTTTATCTGTGCTCATTTCAATCTCTGGTTTTATGCAGCACCCCAACTCACCTTTCCCCTTAAGCAAGCATAAGTTGGTTTTCTAAATTTGAGACGCTGTTCTGTTTTGGAATGCAGTTCCTGTGTAGCCAAGTTTACATTCCGTGTATTACTGATATCTTATGATGTTTCTTTTTCTGTGTGACTTATTTCAGTTAGAATCATCATACCTGAATCCACTCATTATGCTGCTACGGGCCTGATGACATAGATTTCATTGCTGAGTGATACTGCATTGTACGTAAGTACCACAAGTTCTTTATGCATTTTTCACTTTCTGTGATATTGAACTTGTACGGTAAACGACGTTCTTGTAAATGGAGGCGTCCCAAACTTTGGGGTGGCTGTGTCTTTTTGATTTTAATTTCCCTAAGCTATAGGACCATAAGTGGAAGTGCCCTAGGCTCTGTTGCTTTGTTTTTTAGATGTTTCAGGAAACACCATACACTTCTCCTGAGTGTCTGTTGGCAATTTACATCCCGCCCATCAGCATAACAAGGCTCCCAGTTCTCCATGGCCTGTCCTGCCTTTCTGGATTTTACACTTTTTTCAGATGGCCCTTTTGACCGGGGAGAAGTGAGACTTCATTGTAGTGCAGATTTCCTTTGCAAGTTTGCTTCGTTGGCCAAAAAGGGCGTATGCGTTTTTTCCTGAATATATTCAGGAAAAAACGCATACGCCCTTTTTGGCCAAGTGCATCATTGTGGACGTTCTGCCTCTTTTCCTATGCTTTCAATGCAATTCCAGTCTACCTCCTGAAATTGGTTTCCTGCAATTCTGCCCCACTTTCAAGTCCTCTTGGCAGCCTTACTTCAGTCTATTTTTGGACGATAGCTGTCATTTATAACTCTGCAGGTTTGTGAATTACAGCGCCCCTGAGCTCCTTCCTTCAACTCGCTTTCTTGTGACCTGGCCGCAACACCGCAGGATGTCTTCAGGCCCTAATCTGGTTCTGGCACGGCACGCTGAGCCTTTGGTTAATTCCTCTTCCTGGTGGGAAATGAGAGTTAAATTTGCCCATCCAGACACCTCCAGCTAGCCTCTCATTGGTTCTCGCTATTCCTGTTCATCTTCCACAGAAATTGCAAACTGGGTCAAACAGGAGGTTAAAGGGACTGACTCTCCAAGTGGGGAGAGTGTTAGTAAAGCGTCTGGAATGTTGCACCCGAGTACCAGGGTACGAAAACTGAGACATATTTGAACACGTCTCCCGATCACATGGTTGATCATACTCTAGGTTCCACATGCATGTTTTAGCTGAAGGAAGAATACCTTAAACCTGGGTAGTTGAAACCCGTGGAATGGGTACCATGCAATATGACTTCAAAGGGTCTTCATTTGCTCACGAACCTCTCCAATCCTATCACTGCTGCATTTATGCCCCTGTACACATGCTTGATTCTCTTTCGGAGACATAGCAATCCATAGGTTTTAAGATACTTACTAGTCAGGTACATTCTTAGGCGTTTAATATGCGGTGTTGAGTCCATTTCGTTGAGCAAGGAGTAGCTCTTGTCTATTCCATATTTGGCTTAAGGAACTTTATCTGTGCTCATTTCAATCTCTGGTTTTATGCAGCACCCCAACTCACCTTTCCCCTTAAGCAAGCATAAGTTAGTTTTCTAAATTTGAGACCCTGTTCTGTTCTGTAATTCAGTTCCTGTGTAGCCAAGTTTACATTCCGTGTATTATTGATATCTTATGATGTTTCTTTTTCTGTGTGACTTATTTCAGTTAGAATCATCATACCTGAATCCACTCATTGTGCTGCTAAGGGCCTGATGACACAGATTTCATTGCTGAGTGATATTGCTTTGTAAGTAAATACCACAACTTCTTTATCCATTTTTCACTTTCTGCGATGTTGAACTTGTACTGTAAACGAGGTTCTTGTAAACAGAGCCGTTCCAAACTCTGGGGTGGCTGTGTCTTTTAGATTTTAATTTCCCTAAGCTATAGGACCATAAGTGGAAGTGCCCTAGGTTCTGTTGCTTTGTTTTTTAGCTGTTTCAGGAAACACCATACACTTCTCCCAAGTGGTTCTTGGCAATTTACATCCCGCCCATCAGCATAACAAGGCTCCCAGTTCTCTATGGCCTGTCCTGCCTTTCTGGATTTTACACTTTTTTCAGATGGCCCTTTTGACCGGGTGGAAGTGAGACTTCATTGTAGTGCAGATTTCCTTTGCAAGCTTGCTTGGTTGGCCAAAAAGGGCGTATGCGTTTTTTCCTGAATATATTCAGGAAGAAACGCATACGCACTTTTTGGCCAAATGCATCATTGTGGACGTTCTGCCTCTTTTCCTATGCTTTCAATGCAATTCCAGTCTACCTCCTGAAATCGGTTTCCTGCAATTCTGCCCCGCTTTCAAGTCCTCTTGGCAGCCTTACTTCAGTGTATTTTTGGACGATAGCTGTCATTTATAACTCTGCAGGTTTGTGAATTACAGTGCCCCTGAGCTCCTTTCTTCAACTCGCTTTCTTGTGACCTGGCCGCAACACCGCAGGATGGCTTCAGGCCCTAATCTGGTTCCGGCCTGGCATGCTGAGCCTTTGGTTAATTCCTCTTCCTGGTGGGAAATGAGAGTTAAATTTGCCCGTCCAGACACCTCCAGCTAGCCTCTCATTGGTTCTCGCTATTCCTGTTCATCTTCCGCAGAAATTGCAAACTGGGCCAAACAGGAGGTTAAAGGGACTGACTCTCCAAGTCGGGAGAGTGTTAGTAAAGCGTCTGGAATGCTTCACCCGAGTACCAGGGGAGGATAACTGAGACATATTTGAACACGTCTCCCGTTCACATGGTTGATCATACTTGGGTTCCACATGCATGTTTTAGCTGAAGGAAGAATACCTTAAACCTGGAGAGTTAAGACCCGTGTAAAGGGTACCGTGCAATATGACTTCAAAGGGTCTTCATTTGCTCACCGAACCTCTCCAATCCTATCACTGCTGCGTTTATGCCCCTGTACACATGCTTGATTCTCTTTCGGAGACATAGCAATCCATAGGTTTTAAGATACTTACTAGTCAGGTACATTCTTTGGCGTTTAATATGCGGTGTTGAGTCCATTTCGTTGAGCAAGGAGTAGCTCTTGTCTATTCCATATTTGGCTTAAGGAACTTTATCTGTGCTCATTTCAATCTCTGGTTTTATGCAGCACCCCAACTCACCTTTCCCCTTAAGCAAGCATAAGTTGGTTTTCTAAATTTGAGACGCTGTTCTGTTTTGGAATGCAGTTCCTGTGTAGCCAAGTTTACATTCCGTGTATTACTGATATCTTATGATGTTTCTTTTTCTGTGTGACTTATTTCAGTTAGAATCATCATACCTGAATCCACTCATTATGCTGCTACGGGCCTGATGACATAGATTTCATTGCTGAGTGATACTGCATTGTACGTAAGTACCACAAGTTCTTTATGCATTTTTCACTTTCTGTGATATTGAACTTGTACGGTAAACGACGTTCTTGTAAATGGAGGCGTCCCAAACTTTGGGGTGGCTGTGTCTTTTTGATTTTAATTTCCCTAAGCTATAGGACCATAAGTGGAAGTGCCCTAGGCTCTGTTGCTTTGTTTTTTAGATGTTTCAGGAAACACCATACACTTCTCCTGAGTGTCTGTTGGCAATTTACATCCCGCCCATCAGCATAACAAGGCTCCCAGTTCTCCATGGCCTGTCCTGCCTTTCTGGATTTTACACTTTTTTCAGATGGCCCTTTTGACCGGGGAGAAGTGAGACTTCATTGTAGTGCAGATTTCCTTTGCAAGTTTGCTTCGTTGGCCAAAAAGGGCGTATGCGTTTTTTCCTGAATATATTCAGGAAAAAACGCATACGCCCTTTTTGGCCAAGTGCATCATTGTGGACGTTCTGCCTCTTTTCCTATGCTTTCAATGCAATTCCAGTCTACCTCCTGAAATTGGTTTCCTGCAATTCTGCCCCACTTTCAAGTCCTCTTGGCAGCCTTACTTCAGTCTATTTTTGGACGATAGCTGTCATTTATAACTCTGCAGGTTTGTGAATTACAGCGCCCCTGAGCTCCTTCCTTCAACTCGCTTTCTTGTGACCTGGCCGCAACACCGCAGGATGTCTTCAGGCCCTAATCTGGTTCTGGCACGGCACGCTGAGCCTTTGGTTAATTCCTCTTCCTGGTGGGAAATGAGAGTTAAATTTGCCCATCCAGACACCTCCAGCTAGCCTCTCATTGGTTCTCGCTATTCCTGTTCATCTTCCACAGAAATTGCAAACTGGGTCAAACAGGAGGTTAAAGGGACTGACTCTCCAAGTGGGGAGAGTGTTAGTAAAGCGTCTGGAATGTTGCACCCGAGTACCAGGGTACGAAAACTGAGACATATTTGAACACGTCTCCCGATCACATGGTTGATCATACTCTAGGTTCCACATGCATGTTTTAGCTGAAGGAAGAATACCTTAAACCTGGGTAGTTGAAACCCGTGGAATGGGTACCATGCAATATGACTTCAAAGGGTCTTCATTTGCTCACGAACCTCTCCAATCCTATCACTGCTGCATTTATGCCCCTGTACACATGCTTGATTCTCTTTCGGAGACATAGCAATCCATAGGTTTTAAGATACTTACTAGTCAGGTACATTCTTAGGCGTTTAATATGCGGTGTTGAGTCCATTTCGTTGAGCAAGGAGTAGCTCTTGTCTATTCCATATTTGGCTTAAGGAACTTTATCTGTGCTCATTTCAATCTCTGGTTTTATGCAGCACCCCAACTCACCTTTCCCCTTAAGCAAGCATAAGTTAGTTTTCTAAATTTGAGACCCTGTTCTGTTCTGTAATTCAGTTCCTGTGTAGCCAAGTTTACATTCCGTGTATTATTGATATCTTATGATGTTTCTTTTTCTGTGTGACTTATTTCAGTTAGAATCATCATACCTGAATCCACTCATTGTGCTGCTAAGGGCCTGATGACACAGATTTCATTGCTGAGTGATATTGCTTTGTAAGTAAATACCACAACTTCTTTATCCATTTTTCACTTTCTGCGATGTTGAACTTGTACTGTAAACGAGGTTCTTGTAAACAGAGCCGTTCCAAACTCTGGGGTGGCTGTGTCTTTTAGATTTTAATTTCCCTAAGCTATAGGACCATAAGTGGAAGTGCCCTAGGTTCTGTTGCTTTGTTTTTTAGCTGTTTCAGGAAACACCATACACTTCTCCCAAGTGGTTCTTGGCAATTTACATCCCGCCCATCAGCATAACAAGGCTCCCAGTTCTCTATGGCCTGTCCTGCCTTTCTGGATTTTACACTTTTTTCAGATGGCCCTTTTGACCGGGTGGAAGTGAGACTTCATTGTAGTGCAGATTTCCTTTGCAAGCTTGCTTGGTTGGCCAAAAAGGGCGTATGCGTTTTTTCCTGAATATATTCAGGAAGAAACGCATACGCACTTTTTGGCCAAATGCATCATTGTGGACGTTCTGCCTCTTTTCCTATGCTTTCAATGCAATTCCAGTCTACCTCCTGAAATCGGTTTCCTGCAATTCTGCCCCGCTTTCAAGTCCTCTTGGCAGCCTTACTTCAGTGTATTTTTGGACGATAGCTGTCATTTATAACTCTGCAGGTTTGTGAATTACAGTGCCCCTGAGCTCCTTTCTTCAACTCGCTTTCTTGTGACCTGGCCGCAACACCGCAGGATGGCTTCAGGCCCTAATCTGGTTCCGGCCTGGCATGCTGAGCCTTTGGTTAATTCCTCTTCCTGGTGGGAAATGAGAGTTAAATTTGCCCGTCCAGACACCTCCAGCTAGCCTCTCATTGGTTCTCGCTATTCCTGTTCATCTTCCGCAGAAATTGCAAACTGGGCCAAACAGGAGGTTAAAGGGACTGACTCTCCAAGTGGGGAGAGTGTTATTAAAGCGTCTGGAATTTTGCACCCGAGTACAGGGTACGAAAACTGAGACATATTTGAACACGTCTCCCGTTCACATGGTTGATCATACTCTGGGTTCCACATGCATGTTTTAGCTGAAGGAAGAATACCTTAAACCTGGAGAGTTGAGACCCGTGTAATGGGTACCATGCAATATGACTTCAAAGGGTCTTCATTTGCTCACCGAACCTCTCCAATCCTATTACTGCTGCGTTTATGCCCCTGTACACACGCTTGATTCTCTTTTGGAGACATAGCAATCCATAGGTTTTAAGATACTTACTAGTCAGGTACATTCTTAGGCGTTTAATATGGGGTTTTGAGTCCATTTCGTTGAGCAAGGAGTAGCTCTTGTCTATTCCATATTTGGCTTAAGGAACTTTATCTGTACTCATTTCAATCTCTAGTTTTATGCAGCACCCCAACTCACCTTTCCCCTTAAGCAAGCATAAGTTGGTTTTCTAAATTTGAGACCCTGTTCTGTTTTGGAATGCAGTTCCTGTGTAGCCAAGTTTACATTCCGTGTATTAGTGATATCTTATGATGTTTCTTTTTCTGTGTGACTTATTTCAGTTAGAATCATCATACCTGAATCCACTCATTTTGCTGCTAAGGGCCTGATGACACAGATTTCATTGCTGAGTGATATTGCTTTGTAAGTAAATACCACAACTTCTTTATCCATTTTTCACTTTCTGCGATGTTGAACTTGTACTGTAAACGAGGTTCTTGTAAACAGAGCCGTTCTAAACTTTGGGGTGGCTGTGTCTTTTTCATTTTAATTTCCCTAAGCTATAGGACCATAAGTGGAAGTGCCCTAGGTTCTGTTGCTTTGTTTTTTAGTTGTTTCAGGAAACACCATACACTTCTCCCAAGTGGTTCTTGGCAATTTACATCCCGCCCATCAGCATAACAAGGCTCCCAGTTCTCCATGGCCTGTCCTGCCTTTCTGGATTTTACACTTTTTTCAGATGGCCCTTTTGACCGGGGGGAAGTGAGACTTCATTGTAGTGCAGATTTCCTTTGCAAGCTTGCTTGGTTGGCCAAAAAGGGCGTATGCGTTTTTTCCTGAATGTATTCAGGAAAAAACGCATACGCCCTTTTTGGCCAAGTGCATCATTGTGGACGTTCTGCCTCTTTTCCTATGCTTTCAATGCAATTCCAGTCTACCTCCTGAAATCGGTTTCCTGCAATTCTGCCCCGCTTTCAAGTCCTCTTGGCAGCCTTACTTCAGTCTATTTTTGGACGATAGCTGTCATTTATAACTCTGCAGGTTTGTGAATTACAGTGCCGCTGAGCTCCTTTCTTCAACTCGCTTTCTTGTGACCTGGCCGCAACACCGCAGGATGGCTTCAGGCCCTAATCTTGTTCCGACCTGGCATGCTGAGCCTTTGGTTAATTCCTCTTCCTGGTGGGAAATGAGAGTTAAATTTGCCCGTCCAGACACCTCCAGCTAGCCTCTCATTGGTTCTCGCTATTCCTGTTCATCTTCCGCAGAAATTGCAAACTGGGCCAAACAGGAGGTTAAAGGGACTGACTCTCCAAGTGGGGAGAGTGTTATTAAAGCGTCTGGAATGTTGCACCCGAGTACAGGGTACGAAAACTGAGACATATTTGAACACGTCTCCCGTTCACATGGTTGATCATACTCTGGGTTCCACATGCATGTTTTAGCTGAAGGAAGAATACCTTAAACCTGGAGAGTTGAGACCCGTGTAATGGGTACCATGCAATATGACTTCAAAGGGTCTTCATTTGCTCACCGAACCTCTCCAATCCTATTACTGCTGCGTTTATGCCCCTGTACACATGCTTGATTCTCTTTTGGAGACATAGCAATCCATAGGTTTTAAGATACTTACTAGTCAGGTACATTCTTAGGCGTTTAATATGGGGTTTTGAGTCCATTTCGTTGAGCAAGGAGTAGCTCTTGTCTATTCCATATTTGGCTTAAGGAACTTTATCTGTGCTCATTTCAATCTCTGGTTTTATGCAGCACCCCAACTCACCTTTCCCCTTAAGCAAGCATAAGTTGGTTTTCTAAATTTGAGACCCTGTTCTGTTTTGGAATGCAGTTCCTGTGTAGCCAAGTTTACATTCCGTGTATTACTGATATCTTATGATGTTTCTTTTTCTGTGTGACTTATTTCAGTTAGAATCATCATACCTGAATCCACTCATTTTGCTGCTAAGGGCCTGATGACACAGATTTAATTGCTGAGTGATATTGCTTTGTAAGTAAATACCACAACTTCTTTATCCATTTTTCACTTTCTGCGATGTTGAACTTGTACTGTAAACGAGGTTCTTGTAAACAGAGCCGTTCTAAACTTTGGGGTGGCTGTGTCTTTTTCATTTTAATTTCCCTAAGCTATAGGACCATAAGTGGAAGTGCCCTAGGTTCTGTTGCTTTGTTTTTTAGTTGTTTCAGGAAACACCATACACTTCTCCCAAGTGGTTCTTGGCAATTTATATCCCGCCCATCAGCATAACAAGGCTCCCAGTTCTCCATGGCCTGTCCTGCCTTTCTGGATTTTACACTTTTTTCAGATGGCCCTTTTGACCGGGGGCAAGTGAGACTTCATTGTAGTGCAGATTTCCTTTGAAAGCTTGCTTGGTTGGCCAAAAAGGGCGTATGCGTTTTTTCCTGAATATATTCAGGAAAAAACGCATACGCCCTTTTTGGCCAAGTGCATCATTGTGGACGTTCTGCCTCTTTTCCTATGCTTTCAATGCAATTCCAGTCTACCTCCTGAAATCGGTTTCCTGCAATTCTGCCCCGCTTTCAAGTCCTCTTGGCAGCCTTACTTCAGTCTATTTTTGGACGATAGCTGTCATTTATAACTCTGCAGGTTTGTGAATTACAGTGCCCCTGAGCTCCTTTCTTCAACTCGCTTTCTTGTGACCTGGCCGCAACACCGCAGGATGGCTTCAGGCCCTAATCTGGTTCCGGCCCGGCATGCTGAGCCTTTGGTTAATTCCTCTTCCTGGTGGGAAATGAGAGTTAAATTTGCCCGTCCAGACACCTCCAGCTAGCCTCTCATTGGTTCTCGCTATTCCTGTTCATCTTCCGCAGAAATTCCAAACTGGGCCAAACAGGAGGTTAAAGGGACTGACTCTCCAAGTCGGGAGAGTGTTAGTAAAGCGTCTGGAATGTTGCACCCGAGTACCAGGGGAGGAAAACTGAGACATATTTGAACACGTCTCCCGTTCACATGGTTGATCATACTCTGGGTTCCACATGCATGTTTTAGCTGAAGGAAGAATACCTTAAACCTGGAGAATTGAAACCCGTGGAATGGGTACCATGCAATATGACTTCAAAGGGTCTTCATTTGCTCACGAACCTCTCCAATCCTATCACTGCTGCGTTTATGCCCCTGTACACATGCTTGATTCTCTTTGGGAGACATAGCAATCCATAGGTTTTAAGATACTTACTAGTCAGGTGCATTCTTAGGCGTTTAATATGGTGTTTTGTGTCCATTTCGTTGAGCAAGGAGTAGCTCTTGTCTATTCCATATTTGGCTTAAGGAACTTTATCTGTGCTCATTTCAATCTCTGGTTTTATGCAGCACCCCAACTCACCTTTCCCCTTAAGCAAACATAAGTTGGTTTTCTAAATTTGAGACCCTGTTCTGTTTTGGAATGCAGTTCCTGTGTAGCCAAGTTTCCATTCCGTGTATTAGTGATATCTTATGATGTTTCTTTTTCTGTGTGACTTATTTCAGTTAGAATCATCGTACCTGAATCCACTCATGATGCTGCTACGGGCCTGATGACATAGATTTCATTGCTGAGTGATACTGCATTGTACGTAAGTACCACAAGTTCTTTATGCATTTTTCACTTTCTGTGATATTGAACTTGTACGGTAAACGAGGTTCTTGTAAACGGAGGCGTCCCAAACTTTGGGGTGGCTGTGTCTTTTTGATTTTAATTTCCCTAAGCTATAGGACCATAAGTGGAAGTGCCCTAGGTTCTGTTGCTTTGTTTTTTACCTGTTTCAGGAAACACCATACACTTCTCCCGAGTGTCTGTTGGCAATTTACATCCCGCCCTTCAGCATAACAAGGCTCCCAGTTCTCTATGGCCTGTCCTGCCTTTCTGGATTTTACACTTTTTTCAGATGGCCCTTTTGACCGGGTGGAAGTGAGACTTCATTGTAGTGCAGATTTCCTTTGCAAGCTTGCTTGGTTGGCCAAAAAGGGCGTATGCGTTTTTTCCTGAATATATTCAGGAAGAAACGCATACGCACTTTTTGGCCAAGTGCATCATTGTGGACGTTCTGCCTCTTTTCCTATGCTTTCAATGCAATTCCAGTCTACCTCCTGAAATCGGTTTCCTGCAATTCTGCCCCGCTTTCAAGTCCTCTTGGCAGCCTTACTTCAGTATATTTTTGGACGATAGCTGTCATTTATAACTCTGCAGGTTTGTGAATTACAGTGCCCCTGAGCTCCTTTCTTCAACTCGCTTTCTTGTGACCTGGCCGCAACACCGCAGGATGGCTTCAGGCCCTAATCTGGTTCCGGCCTGGCATGCTGAGCCTTTGGTTAATTCCTCTTCCTGGTGGGAAATGAGAGTTAAATTTGCCCGTCCAGACACCTCCAGCTAGCCTCTCATTGGTTCTCGCTATTCCTGTTCATCTTCCGCAGAAATTGCAAACTGGGCCAAACAGGAGGTTAAAGGGACTGACTCTCCAAGTCGGGAGAGTGTTAGTAAAGCGTCTGGAATGTTTCACCCGAGTACCAGGGGAGGAAAACTGAGACATATTTGAACACGTCTCCCGTTCACATGGTTGATCATACTTGGGTTCCACATGCATGTTTTAGCTGAAGGAAGAATACCTTAAACCTGGAGAGTTAAGTCCCGTGTAAAGGGTACCATGCAATATGACTTCAAAGGGTCTTCATTTGCTCACCGAACCTCTCCAATCCTATCACTGCTGCGTTTATGCCCCTGTACACATGCTTGATTCTCTTTCGGAGACATAGCAATCCATAGGTTTTAAGATACTTACTAGTCAGGTACATTCTTTGGCGTTTAATATGCGGTGTTGAGTCCATTTCGTTGAGCAAGGAGTAGCTCTTGTCTATTCCATATTTGGCTTAAGGAACTTTATCTGTGCTCATTTCAATCTCTGGTTTTATGCAGCACCCCATCTCACCTTTCCCCTTAAGCAAGCATAAGTTGGTTTTCTAAATTTGAGACGCTGTTCTGTTTTGGAATGCAGTTCCTGTGTAGCCAAGTTTACATTCCGTGTATTACTGATATCTTATGATGTTTCTTTTTCTGTGTGACTTATTTCAGTTAGAATCATCATACCTGAATCCACTCATTATGCTGCTACGGGCCTGATGACATAGATTTCATTGCTGAGTGATACTGCATTGTACGTAAGTACCACAAGTTCTTTATCCATTTTTCACTTTCTGTGATATTGAACTTGTACGGTAAACGACGTTCTTGTAAATGGAGGCGTCCCAAACTTTGGGGTGGCTGTGTCTTTTTGATTTTAATTTCCCTAAGCTATAGGACCATAAGTGGAAGTGCCCTAGGCTCTGTTGCTTTGTTTTTTAGATGTTTCAGGAAACACCATACACTTCTCCTGAGTGTCTGTTGGCAATTTACATCCCGCCCATCAGCATAACAAGGCTCCCAGTTCTCCATGGCCTGTCCTGCCTTTCTGGATTTTACACTTTTTTCAGATGGCCCTTTTGACCGGGGAGAAGTGAGACTTCATTGTAGTGCAGATTTCCTTTGCAAGTTTGCTTCGTTGGCCAAAAAGGGCGTATGCGTTTTTTCCTGAATATATTCAGGAAAAAACGCATACGCCCTTTTTGGCCAAGTGCATCATTGTGGACGTTCTGCCTCTTTTCCTATGCTTTCAATGCAATTCCAGTCTACCTCCTGAAATTGGTTTCCTGCAATTCTGCCCCACTTTCAAGTCCTCTTGGCAGCCTTACTTCAGTCTATTTTTGGACGATAGCTGTCATTTATAACTCTGCAGGTTTGTGAATTACAGCGCCCCTGAGCTCCTTTCTTCAACTCGCTTTCTTGTGACCTGGCCGCAACACCGCAGGATGTCTTCAGGCCCTAATCTGGTTCTGGCACGGCACGCTGAGCCTTTGGTTATTTCCTCTTCCTGGTGGGAAATGAGAGTTAAATTTGCCCGTCCAGACACCTCCAGCTAGCCTCTCATTGGTTCTCGCTATTCCTGTTCATCTTCCGCAGAAATTGCAAACTGGGCCAAACAGGAGGTTAAAGGGACTGACTCTCCAAGTCGGGAGAGTGTTAGTAAAGCGTCTGGAATGTTTCACCCGAGTACCAGGGGAGGAAAACTGAGACATATTTGAACACGTCTCCCGTTCACATGGTTGATCATACTTGGGTTCCACATGCATGTTTTAGCTGAAGGAAGAATACCTTAAACCTGGAGAGTTAAGACCCGTGTAAAGGGTACCGTGCAATATGACTTCAAAGGGTCTTCATTTGCTCACCGAACCTCTCCAATCCTATCACTGCTGCGTTTATGCCCCTGTACACATGTTTGATTCTCTTTCGGAGACATAGCAATCCATAGGTTTTAAGATACTTACTAGTCAGGTACATTCTTTGGCGTTTAATATGCGGTGTTGAGTCCATTTCGTTGAGCAAGGAGTAGCTCTTGTCTATTCCATATTTGGCTTAAGGAACTTTATCTGTGCTCATTTCAATCTCTGGTTTTATGCAGCACCCCATCTCACCTTTCCCCTTAAGCAAGCATAAGTTGGTTTTCTAAATTTGAGACGCTGTTCTGTTTTGGAATGCAGTTCCTGTGTAGCCAAGGTTACATTCCGTGTATTACTGATATCTTATGATGTTTCTTTTTCTGTGTGACTTATTTCAGTTAGAATCATCATACCTGAATCCACTCATTATGCTGCTACGGGCCTGATGACATAGATTTCATTGCTGAGTGATACTGCATTGTACGTAAGTACCACAAGTTCTTTATCCATTTTTCACTTTCTGTGATATTGAACTTGTACGGTAAACGACGTTCTTGTAAATGGAGGCGTCCCAAACTTTGGGGTGGCTGTGTCTTTTTGATTTTAATTTCCCTAAGCTATAGGACCATAAGTGGAAGTGCCCTAGGCTCTGTTGCTTTGTTTTTTAGATGTTTCAGGAAACACCATACACTTCTCCTGAGTGTCTGTTGGCAATTTACATCCCGCCCATCAGCATAACAAGGCTCCCAGTTCTCCATGGCCTGTCCTGCCTTTCTGGATTTTACACTTTTTTCAGATGGCCCTTTTGACCGGGGAGAAGTGAGACTTCATTGTAGTGCAGATTTCCTTTGCAAGTTTGCTTCGTTGGCCAAAAAGGGCGTATGCGTTTTTTCCTGAATATATTCAGGAAAAAACGCATACGCCCTTTTTGGCCAAGTGCATCATTGTGGACGTTCTGCCTCTTTTCCTATGCTTTCAATGCAATTCCAGTCTACCTCCTGAAATTGGTTTCCTGCAATTCTGCCCCACTTTCAAGTCCTCTTGGCAGCCTTACTTCAGTCTATTTTTGGACGATAGCTGTCATTTATAACTCTGCAGGTTTGTGAATTACAGCGCCCCTGAGCTCCTTTCTTCAACTCGCTTTCTTGTGACCTGGCCGCAACACCGCAGGATGTCTTCAGGCCCTAATCTGGTTCTGGCATGGCACGGTGAGCCTTTGGTTAATTCCTCTTCCTGGTGGGAAATGAGAGTTAAATTTGCCCATCCAGACACCTCCAGCTAGCCTCTCATTGGTTCTCGCTATTCCTGTTCATCTTCCACAGAAATTGCAAACTGGGTCAAACAGGAGGTTAAAGGGACTGACTCTCCAAGTGGGGAGAGTGTTAGTAAAGCGTCTGGAATGTTGCACCCGAGTACCAGGGTACGAAAACTGAGACATATTTGAACACGTCTCCCGATCACATGGTTGATCATACTCTAGGTTCCACATGCATGTTTTAGCTGAAGGAAGAATACCTTAAACCTGGGTAGTTGAAACCCGTGGAATGGGTACCATGCAATATGACTTCAAAGGGTCTTCATTTGCTCACGAACCTCTCCAATCCTATCACTGCTGCATTTATGCCCCTGTACACATGCTTGATTCTCTTTCGGAGACATAGCAATCCATAGGTTTTAAGATACTTACTAGTCAGGTACATTCTTAGGCGTTTAATATGCGGTGTTGAGTCCATTTCGTTGAGCAAGGTGTAGCTCTTGTCTATTCCATATTTGGCTTAAGGAACTTTATCTGTGCTCATTTCAATCTCTGGTTTTATGCAGCACCCCAACTCACCTTTCCCCTTAAGCAAGCATAAGTTAGTTTTCTAAATTTGTGACCCTGTTCTGTTCTGTAATTCAGTTCCTGTGTAGCCAAGTTTACATTCCGTGTATTATTGATATCTTATGATGTTTCTTTTTCTGTGTGACTTATTTCAGTTAGAATCATCATACCTCAATCCACTCATTGTGCTGCTAAGGGCCTGATGACACAGATTTCATTGCTGAGTGATATTGCTTTGTAAGTAAATACCACAACTTCTTTATCCATTTTTCACTTTCTGCGATGTTGAACTTGTACTGTAAACGAGGTTCTTGTAAACAGAGCCGTTCCAAACTCTGGGGTGGCTGTGTCTTTTTGATTTTAATTTCCCTAAGCTATAGGACCATAAGTGGAAGTGCCCTAGGTTCTGTTGCTTTGTTTTTTAGCTGTTTCAGGAAACACCATACACTTCTCCCAAGTGGTTCTTGGCAATTTACATCCCGCCCATCAGCATAACAAGGCTCCCAGGTCTCTATGGCCTGTCCTGCCTTTCTGGATTTTACACTTTTTTCAGATGGCCCTTTTGACCGGGTGGAAGTGAGACTTCATTGTAGTGCAGATTTCCTTTGCAAGCTTGCTTGGTTGGCCAAAAAGTGCGTATGCGTTTTTTCCTGAATATATTCAGGAAGAAACGCATACGCACTTTTTGGCCAAGTGCATCATTGTGGACGTTCTGCCTCTTTTCCTATGCTTTCAATGCAATTCCAGTCTACCTCCTGAAATCGGTTTCCTGCAATTCTGCCCCGCTTTCAAGTCCTCTTGGCAGCCTTACTTCAGTGTATTTTTGGACGATAGCTGTCATTTATAACTCTGCAGGTTTGTGAATTACAGTGCCCCTGAGCTCCTTTCTTCAACTCGCTTTCTTGTGACCTGGCCGCAACACCGCAGGATGGCTTCAGGCCCTAATCTGGTTCCGGCCTGGCATGCTGAGCCTTTGGTTAATTCCTCTTCCTGGTGGGAAATGAGAGTTAAATTTGCCCGTCCAGACACCTCCAGCTAGCCTCTCATTGGTTCTCGCTATTCCTGTTCATCTTCCGCAGAAATTGCAAACTGGGCCAAACAGGAGGTTAAAGGGACTGACTCTCCAAGTGGGGAGAGTGTTATTAAAGCGTCTGGAATGTTGCACCCGAGTACAGGGTACGAAAACTGAGACATATTTGAACACGTCTCCCGTTCACATGGTTGATCATACTCTGGGTTCCACATGCATGTTTTAGCTGAAGGAAGAATACCTTAAACCTGGAGAGTTGAGACCCGTGTAATGGGTACCATGCAATATGACTTCAAAGGGTCTTCATTTGCTCACCGAACCTCTCCAATCCTATTACTGCTGCGTTTATGCCCCTGTACACACGCTTGATTCTCTTTTGGAGACATAGCAATCCATAGGTTTTAAGATACTTACTAGTCAGGTACATTCTTAGGCGTTTAATATGGGGTTTTGAGTCCATTTCGTTGAGCAAGGAGTAGCTCTTGTCTATTCCATATTTGGCTTAAGGAACTTTATCTGTACTCATTTCAATCTCTGGTTTTATGCAGCACCCCAACTCACCTTTCCCCTTAAGCAAGCATAAGTTGGTTTTCTAAATTTGAGACCCTGTTCTGTTTTGGAATTCAGTTCCTGTGTAGCCAAGTTTCCATTCCGTGTATTAGTGATATCTTATGATGTTTCTTTTTCTGTGTGACTTATTTCAGTTAGAATCATCATACCTGAATCCACTCATTTTGCTGCTAAGGGCCTGATGACACAGATTTCATTGCTGAGTGATATTGCTTTGTAAGTAAATACCACAACTTCTTTATCCATTTTTCACTTTCTGCGATGTTGAACTTGTACTGTAAACGAGGTTCTTGTAAACAGAGCCGTTCTAAACTTTGGGGTGGCTGTGTCTTTTTCATTTTAATTTCCCTAAGCTATAGGACCATAAGTGGAAGTGCCCTAGGTTCTGTTGCTTTGTTTTTTAGTTGTTTCAGGAAACACCATACACTTCTCCCAAGTGGTTCTTGGCAATTTACATCCCGCCCATCAGCATAACAAGGCTCCCAGTTCTCCATGGCCTGTCCTGCCTTTCTGGATTTTACACTTTTTTCAGATGGCCCTTTTGACCGGGGGGAAGTGAGACTTCATTGTAGTGCAGATTTCCTTTGCAAGCTTGCTTGGTTGGCCAAAAAGGGCGTATGCGTTTTTTCCTGAATGTATTCAGGAAAAAACGCATACGCCCTTTTTGGCCAAGTGCATCATTGTGGACGTTCTGCCTCTTTTCCTATGCTTTCAATGCAATTCCAGTCTACCTCCTGAAATCGGTTTCCTGCAATTCTGCCCCGCTTTCAAGTCCTCTTGGCAGCCTTACTTCAGTCTATTTTTGGACGATAGCTGTCATTTATAACTCTGCAGGTTTGTGAATTACAGTGCCGCTGAGCTCCTTTCTTCAACTCGCTTTCTTGTGACCTGGCCGCAACACCGCAGGATGGCTTCAGGCCCTAATCTGGTTCCGGCCTGGCATGCTGAGCCTTTGGTTAATTCCTCTTCCTGGTGGGAAATGAGAGTTAAATTTGCCCGTCCAGACACCTCCAGCTAGCCTCTCATTGGTTCTCGCTATTCCTGTTCATCTTCCGCAGAAATTGCAAACTGGGCCAAACAGGAGGTTAAAGGGACTGACTCTCCAAGTGGGGAGAGTGTTATTAAAGCGTCTGGAATGTTGCACCCGAGTACAGGGTACGAAAACTGAGACATATTTGAACACGTCTCCCGTTCACATGGTTGATCATACTCTGGGTTCCACATGCATGTTTTAGCTGAAGGAAGAATACCTTAAACCTGGGTAGTTGAAACCCGTGGAATGGGTACCATGCAATATGTCTTCAAAGGGTCTTCATTTGCTCACGAACCTCTCCAATCCTATCACTGCTGCATTTATGCCCCTGTACACATGCTTGATTCTCTTTCGGAGACATAGCAATCCATAGGTTTTAAGATACTTACTAGTCAGGTACATTCTTAGGCGTTTAATATGCGGTGTTGAGTCCATTTCGTTGAGCAAGTCGTAGCTCTTGTCTATTCCATATTTGGCTTAAGGAACTTTATCTGTGCTCATTTCAATCTCTGGTTTTATGCAGCACCCCAACTCACCTTTCCCCTTAAGCAAGCATAAGTTGGTTTTCTAAATTTGAGACCCTGTTCTGTTCTGTAATTCAGTTCCTGTGTAGCCAAGTTTCCATTCCGTGTATTACTGATATCTTATGATGTTTCTTTTTCTGTGTGACTTATTTCAGTTAGAATCATCATACCTGAATCCACTCATTATGCTGCTACGGGCCTGATGACATAGATTTCATTGCTGAGTGATACTGCATTGTACGTAAGTACCACAAGTTCTTTATCCATTTTTCACTTTCTGTGATATTGAACTTGTACGGTAAACGACGTTCTTGTAAATGGAGGCGTCCCAAACTTTGGGTTGGCTGTGTCTTTTTGATTTTAATTTCCCTAAGCTATAGGACCATAAGTGGAAGTGCCCTAGGCTCTGTTGCTTTGTTTTTTAGATGTTTCAGGAAACACCATACACTTCTCCTGAGTGTCTGTTGGCAATTTACATCCCGCCCATCAGCATAACAAGGCTCCCAGTTCTCCATGGCCTGTCCTGCCTTTCTGGATTTTACACTTTTTTCAGATGGCCCTTTTGACCGGGGAGAAGTGAGACTTCATTGTAGTGCAGATTTCCTTTGCAAGTTTGCTTCGTTGGCCAAAAAGGGCGTATGCGTTTTTTCCTGAATATATTCAGGAAAAAACGCATATGCCCTTTTTGGCCAAGTGCATCATTGTGGACGTTCTGCCTCTTTTCCTATGCTTTCAATGCAATTCCAGTCTACCTCCTGAAATTGGTTTCCTGCAATTCTGCCCCACTTTCAAGTCCTCTTGGCAGCCTTACTTCAGTCTATTTTTGGACGATAGCTGTCATTTATAACTCTGCAGGTTTGTGAATTACAGCGCCCCTGAGCTCCTTTCTTCAACTCGCTTTCTTGTGACCTGGCCGCAACACCGCAGGATGTCTTCAGGCCCTAATCTGGTTCTGGCACGGCACGCTGAGCCTTTGGTTAATTCCTCTTCCTGGTGGGAAATGAGAGTTAAATTTGCCCATCCAGACACCTCCAGCTAGCCTCTCATTGGTTCTCGCTATTCCTGTTCATCTTCCACAGAAATTGCAAACTGGGTCAAACAGGAGGTTAAAGGGACTGACTCTCCAAGTGGGGAGAGTGTTAGTAAAGCGTCTGGAATGTTGCACCCGAGTACCAGGGTACGAAAACTGAGACATATTTGAACACGTCTCCCGATCACATGGTTGATCATACTCTAGGTTCCACATGCATGTTTTAGCTGAAGGAAGAATACCTTAAACCTGGGTAGTTGAAACCCGTGGAATGGGTACCATGCAATATGACTTCAAAGGGTCTTCATTTGCTCACGAACCTCTCCAATCCTATCACTGCTGCATTTATGCCCCTGTACACATGCTTGATTCTCTTTCGGAGACATAGCAATCCATAGGTTTTAAGATACTTAATAGTCAGGTACATTCTTAGGCGTTTAATATGCGGTGTTGAGTCCATTTCGTTGAGCAAGGAGTAGCTCTTGTCTATTCCATATTTGGCTTAAGGAACTTTATCTGTGCTCATTTCAATCTCTGGTTTTATGCAGCACCCCAACTCACCTTTCCCCTTAAGCAAGCATAAGTTAGTTTTCTAAATTTGTGACCCTGTTCTGTTCTGTAATTCAGTTCCTGTGTAGCCAAGTTTACATTCCGTGTATTATTGATATCTTATGATGTTTCTTTTTCTGTGTGACTTATTTCAGTTAGAATCATCATACCTCAATCCACTCATTGTGCTGCTAAGGGCCTGATGACACAGATTTCATTGCTGAGTGATATTGCTTTGTAAGTAAATACCACAACTTCTTTATCCATTTTTCACTTTCTGCGATGTTGAACTTGTACTGTAAACGAGGTTCTTGTAAACAGAGCCGTTCCAAACTCTGGGGTGGCTGTGTCTTTTTGATTTTAATTTCCCTAAGCTATAGGACCATAAGTGGAAGTGCCCTAGGTTCTGTTGCTTTGTTTTTTAGCTGTTTCAGGAAACACCATACACTTCTCCCAAGTGGTTGTTGGCAATTTACATCCCGCCCATCAGCATAACAAGGCTCCCAGGTCTCTATGGCCTGTCCTGCCTTTCTGGATTTTACACTTTTTTCAGATGGCCCTTTTGACCGGGTGGAAGTGAGACTTCATTGTAGTGCAGATTTCCTTTGCAAGCTTGCTTGGTTGGCCAAAAAGGGCGTATGCGTTTTTTCCTGAATATATTCAGGAAGAAACGCATACGCACTTTTTGGCCAAGTGCATCATTGTGGACGTTCTGCCTCTTTTCCTATGCTTTCAATGCAATTCCAGTCTACCTCCTGAAATCGGTTTCCTGCAATTCTGCCCCGCTTTCATGTCCTCTTGGCAGCCTTACTTCAGTGTATTTTTGGACGATAGCTGTCATTTATAACTCTGCAGGTTTGTGAATTACAGTGCCCCTGAGCTCCTTTCTTCAACTCGCTTTCTTGTGACCTGGCCGCAACACCGCAGGATGGCTTCAGGCCCTAATCTGGTTCCGGCCTGGCATGCTGAGCCTTTGGTTAATTCCTCTTCCTGGTGGGAAATGAGAGTTAAATTTGCCCGTCCAGACACCTTCAGCTAGCCTCTCATTGGTTCTCGCTATTCCTGTTCATCTTCCGCAGAAATTGCAAACTGGGCCAAACAGGAGGTTAAAGGGACTGACTCTCCAAGTGGGGAGAGTGTTATTAAAGCGTCTGGAATGTTGCACCCGAGTACAGGGTACGAAAACTGAGACATATTTGAACACGTCTCCCGTTCACATGGTTGATCATACTCTGGGTTCCACATGCATGTTTTAGCTGAAGGAAGAATACCTTAAACCTGGAGAATTGAAACCCGTGGAATGGGTACCATGCAATATGACTTCAAAGGGTCTTCATTTGCTCACGAACCTCTCCAATCCTATCACTGTTGCGTTTATGCCCCTGTACACATGCTTGATTCTCTTTGGGAGACATAGCAATCCATAGGTTTTAAGATACTTACTAGTCAGGTGCATTCTTAGGCGTTTAATATGGGGTTTTGTGTCCATTTCGTTGAGCAAGGAGTAGCTCTTGTCTATTCCATATTTGGCTTAAGGAACTTTATCTGTGCTCATTTCAATCTCTGGTTTTATGCAGCACCCCAACTCACCTTTCACCTTAAGCAAACATAAGTTGGTTTTCTAAATTTGAGACCCGGTTCTGTTTTGGAATGCAGTTCCTGTGTAGCCAAGTTTCCATTCCGTGTATTAGTGATATCTTATGATGTTTCTTTTTCTGTGTGACTTATTTCAGTTAGAATCATCGTACCTGAATCCACTCATGATGCTCCTACGGGCCTGATGACATAGATTTCATTGCTGAGTGATACTGCATTGTACGTAAGTACCACAAGTTCTTTATGCATTTTTCACTTTCTGTGATATTGAACTTGTACTGTAAACGAGGTTCTTGTAAACGGAGGCATCCCAAACTTTGGGGTGGCTGTGTCTTTTTGATTTTAATTTCCCTAAGCTATAGGACCATAAGCGGAAGTGCCCTAGGCTCTGTTGCTTTGTTTTTAGATGTTTCAGGAAACACCATACACTTCTCCCAAGTGGTTGTTGGCAATTTACATCCCGCCCATCAGCATAACAAGGCTCCCAGTTCTCCATGGCCTGTCCTGCCTTTCTGGATTTTACACTTTTTTCAGATGGCCCTTTTGACCGGGGGGAAGTGAGACTTCATTGTAGTGCAGATTTCCTTTGCAAGCTTGCTTGGTTGGCCAAAAAGGGCGTATGCGTTTTTTCCTGAATATATTCAGGAAAAAACGCATACGCCCTTTTTGGCCAAGTGCATCATTGTGGACGTTCTGCCTCTTTTCCTATGCTTTCAATGCAATTCCAGTCTACCTCCTGAAATCGGTTTCCTGCAATTCTGCCCTGCTTTCAAGTCCTCTTGGCAGCCTTACTTCAGTGTATTTTTGGACGATAGCTGTCATTTATAACTCTGCAGGTTTGTGAATTACAGTGCCCCTGAGCTCCTTTCTTCAACTCGCTTTCTTGTGACCTGGCCGCAACACCGCAGGATGGCTTCAGGCCCTAATCTGGTTCCGGCACGGCACGCTGAGCCTTTGGTTATTTCCTCTTCCTGGTGGGAAATGAGAGTTAAATTTGCCCGTCCAGACACCTCCAGCTAGCCTCTCATTGGTTCTCGCTATTCCTGTTCATCTTCCGCAGAAATTGCAAACTGGGCCAAACAGGAGGTTAAAGGGACTGACTCTCCAAGTCGGGAGAGTGTTAGTAAAGCGTCTGGAATGTTGCACCCGAGTACCAGGGTACGAAAACTGAGACATATTTGAACACGTCTCCCGTTCACATGGTTGATCATACTCTAGGTTCCACATGCATGTTTTAGCTGAAGGAACAATACCTTACACCTGGGTAGTTTAAACCCGTGGAATGGGTACCATGCAATATGACTTCAAAGGGCCTTCATTTGCTCACGAACCTCTCCAATCCTATCACTGCTGCATTTATGCCCCTGTACACATGCTTGATTCTCTTTCGGAGACATAGCAATCCATAGGTTTTAAGATACTTACTAGTCAGGTACATTCTTAGGCGTTTAATATGCGGTGTTGAGTCCATTTCGTTGAGCAAAGAGTAGCTCTTGTCTATTCCATATTTGGCTTAAGGAACTTTATCTGTGCTCATTTCAATCTCTGGTTTTATGCAGCACCCCAACTCACCTTTCCCCTTAAGCAAGCATAAGTTGGTTTTCTAAATTTGAGACCCTGTTCTGTTCTGTAATTCAGTTCCTGTGTAGCCAAGTTTACATTCCGTGTATTACTGATATCTTATGATGTTTCTTTTTCTGTTGACTTATTTCAGTTAGAATCTTCATACCTGAATCCACTCATTGTGATGCTAAGGGCCTGATGACATAGATTTCATTGCTGAGTGATATTGCTTTGTAAGTAAATACCACAACTTCTTTATCCATTTTTCACTTTCTGCGATGTTGAATTTGTACTGTAAACGAGGTTCTTGTAAACAGAGCCGTTCCAAACTTTGGGGTGGCTGTGTCTTTTTGATTTTAATTTCCCTAAGCTATAGGACCATAAGTGGAAGTGCCCTAGGCTCTGTTGCTTTGTTTTTTAGATGTTTCAGGAAACACCATACACTTCTCCCGAGTGTCTGTTGGCAATTTACATCCCGCCCATCAGCATAACAAGGCTCCCAGTTCTCCATGGCCTGTCCTGCCTTTCTGGATTTTACACTTTTTTCAGATGGCCCTTTTGACCGGGGGGAAGTGAGACTTCATTGTAGTGCAGATTTCCTTTGCAAGCTTGCTTGGTTGGCCAAAAAGGGCGTATGCGTTTTTTCCTGAATATATTCAGGAAAAAACGCATACGCACTTTTTGGCCAAGTGCATCATTGTGGACGTTCTGCCTCTTTTCCTATGCTTTCAATGCAATTCCAGTCTACCTCCTGAAATCGGTTTCCTGCAATTCTGCCCCGCTTTCAAGGCCTCTTGGCAGCCTTACTTCAGTCTATTTTTGGACGATAGCTGTCATTTATAACTCTGCAGGTTTGTGAATTACAGTGCCCCTGAGCTCCTTTCTCCAACTTGCTCTCTTTTGAGCTAGCCGCAACACCGCAGGATGGCTTCAGGCCCTAAACTGGTTCCGGTATGGCACGCTGAGCCTTTGGTTATTTCCTCTTCCTGGTGGGCAATGAGAGTTAAATTTGCCCGTCCAGACACCTCCAGCTAGCCTCTCATTGGTTCTCGCTATTCCTGTTCATCTTCCGCAGAAATTGCAAACTGTGCCAAACAGGCGGTTAAAGGCGCTGACTCTCCAAGTGGGGAGAGTGTTAGTAAAGCGTCTGGAATGTTGCACCCGAGTACCAGGGTACGAAAACTGAGACATATTTGAACACGTCTCCCGATCACATGGTTGATCATACTCTGGGTTCCACATGCATGTTTTAGCTGAAGGAAGAATACCTTAAACCTGGAGAGTTAAGACCCGTGGAATGGGTACCATGCAATATGACTTCAAAGGGTCTTCATTTGCTCACCGCACCTCTCCAATCCTATCACTGCTGCGTTTATGCCCCTGTACACATGCTTGATTCTCTTTCGGAGACATAGCAATCCATAGGTTTTAAGATACTTACTAGTCAGGTACATTCTTAGGCGTTTAATATGCGGTGTTGAGTCCATTTCGTTGAGCAAGGAGTAGCTCTTGTCTATTCCATATTTGGCTTAAGGAACTTTATCTGTGCTCATTTCAATCTCTGGTTTTATGCAGCACCCCAACTCACCTTTACCCTTAAGCAAGCATAAGTTGGTTTTCTAAATTTGAGAACCTGTTCTGTTCTGTAATTCAGTTCCTGTGTAGCCAAGTTTCCATTCCGTGTATTACTGATATCTTATGATGTTTCTTTTTCTGTGTGACTTATTTCAGTTAGAATCATCGTACCTGAATCCACTCATTATGCTGCTACGGGCCTGATGACATAGATTTCATTGCTGAGTGATACTGCATTGTACGTAAGTACCACAAGTTCTTTATCCATTTTTCACTTTCTGTGATATTGAACTTGTACGGTAAACGAGGTTCTTGTAAACAGAGGCGTCCCAAACTTTGGGGTGGCTGTGTCTTTTTGATTTTAATTTCCCTAAGCTATAGGACCATAAGTGGAAGTGCCCTAGGCTCTGGTGCTTTGTTTTTTAGATGTTTCAGGAAACACCATACACTTCTCCCGAGTGTCTGTTGGCAATTTACATCCCGCCCATCAGCATAACAAGGCTCCCAGTTCTCCATGGCCTGTCCTGCCTTTCTGGATTTTACACTTTTTTCAGATGGCCCTTTTGACCGGGGGGAAGTGAGACTTCATTGTAGTGCAGATTTCCTTTGCAAGTTTGCTTGGTTGGCCAAAAAGGGCGTATGCGTTTTTTCCTGAATATATTCAGGAAAAAACGCATACGCCCTTTTTGGCCAAGTGCATCATTGTGGACGTTCTGCCTCTTTTCCTATGCTTTCAATGCAATTCCAGTCTACCTCCTGAAATCGGTTTCCTGCAATTCTGCCCCGCTTTCAAGTCCTCTTGGCAGCCTTACTTCAGTATATTTTTGGACGATAGCTGTCATTTATAACTCTGCAGGTTTGTGAATTACAGTGCCCCTGAGCTCCTTTCTTCAACTCGCTTTCTTGTGACCTGGCCGCAACACCGCAGGATGTCTTCAGGCCCTAATCTGGTTCCGGCACGGCACGCTGAGCCTTTGGTTAATTCCTCTTCCTGGTGGGAAATGAGAGTTAAATTTGCCCATCCAGACACCTCCAGCTAGTCTCTCATTGGTTCTCGCTATTCCTGTTCATCTTCCACAGAAATTGCAAACTGCGCTAAACAGGAGGTTAAAGGGACTGACTCTCCAAGTGGGGAGAGTGTTAGTAAAGCGTCTGGAATGTTGCACCCGAGTACCAGGGTACGAAAACTGAGACATATTTGAACACGTCTCCCGATCACATGGTTGATCATACTCTAGGTTCCACATGCATGTTTTAGCTGAAGGAAGAATACCTTAAACCTGGGTAGTTGAAACCCGTGGAATGGGTACCATGCAATATGACTTCAAAGGGTCTTCATTTGCTCACGAACCTCTCCAATCCTATCACTGCTGCGTTTATGCCCCTGTACACATGCTTGATTCTCTTTCGGAGACATAGCAATCCATAGGTTTTAAGATACTTACTAGTCAGGTACATTCTTAGGCGTTTAATATGCGGTGTTGAGTCCATTTCGTTGAGCAAGGAGTAGCTCTTGTCTATTCCATATTTGGCTTAAGGAACTTTATCTGTGCTCATTTCAATCTCTGGTTTTATGCAGCACCCCAACTCACCTTTCCCCTTAAGCAAGCATAAGTTGGTTTTCTAAATTTGAGACCCTGTTCTGTTCTGTAATTCAGTTCCTGTGTAGCCAAGTTTCCATTCCGTGTATTAGTGATATCTTATGATGTTTCTTTTTCTGTGTGACTTATTTCAGTTAGAATCATCGTACCTGAATCCACTCATTATGCTGCTACGGGCCTGATGACATAGATTTCATTGCTGAGTGATACTGCATTGTACGTAAGTACCACAAGTTCTTTCTCCATTTTTCAAATTCTGTGATATTGAACTTGTATGGTAAATGAGGTTCTTGTAAACAGAGCCGTCCCAAACTTTGGGGTGGCTGTTTCTTTTTGATTTTAATTTCCCTAAGCTATAGGACCATAAGTGGAAGTGCCCTAGGCTCTGTTGCTTTGTTTTTTAGATGTTTCAGGAAACACCATACACTTCTCCCCAGTGTCTGTTGGCAATTTACATCCCGCCCATCAGCATAACAAGGCTCCCAGTTCTCCATGGCCTGTCCTGCCTTTCTGGATTTTACACTTTTTTCAGATGGCCCTTTTGACCGGGGGGAAGTGAGACTTCATTGTAGTGCAGATTTCCTTTGCAAGCTTGCTTGGTTGGCCAAAAAGGGCGTATGCGTTTTTTCCTGAATATATTCAGGAAAAAACGCATACGCCCTTTTTGGCCAAGTGCATCATTGTGGACGTTCTGCCTCTTTTCCTATGCTTTCAATGCAATTGCAGTCTACCTCCTGAAATCGGTTTCCTGCAATTCTGCCCCGCTTTCAAGTCCTCTTGGCAGCCTTACTTCAGTCTATTTTTGGACGATAGCTGTCATTTATAACTCTGCAGGTTTGTGAATTACAGTGCCCCTGAGCTCCTTTCTTCAACTCGCTTTCTTTTGAGCTGGCCGCAACAGCGCAGGATGGCTTCAGGCCCTAATCTGGTTCCGGCACGGCACGCTGAGCCTTTGGTTAATTCCTCTTCCTGGTGGCAAATGAGAGTTAAATTTGCCCGTCCAGACACCTCCAGCTAGCCTCTCATTGGTTCTCGCTATTCCTGTTCATCTTCCGCAGAAATTGCAAACTGGGCCAAACAGGAGGTTAAAGGGACTGACTCTCCAAGTCGGGAGAGTGTTAGTAAAGCGTCTTGAATGTTGCACCCGAGTACCAGGGTACGAAAACTGGGACATATTTGAACACGTCTCCCGATCACATGGTTGATCATACTCTAGGTTCCACATGCATGTTTTAGCTGAAGGAAGAATACCTTAAACCTGGGTAGTTGAAACCCGTGGAATGGGTACCATGCAATATGACTTCAAAGGGTCTTCATTTGCTCACCGAACCTCTCCAATCCTATCACTGCTGCGTTTATGCCCCTGTACACATGCTTGATTCTCTTTCGGAGACATAGCAATCCATAGGTTTTAAGATACTTACTAGTCAGGTACATTCTTAGGCGTTTAATATGCGGTGTTGAGTCCATTTCGTTGAGCAAGGAGTAGCTCTTGTCTATTCCATATTTGGCTTAAGGAACTTTATCTGTGCTCATTTCAATCTCTGGTTTTATGCAGCACCCCAACTCACCTTTCCCCTTAAGCAAGCATAAGTTGGTTTTCTAAATTTGAGAACCTGTTCTGTTCTGTAATTCAGTTCCTGTGTAGCCAAGTTTCCATTCCGTGTATTACTGATATCTTATGATGTTTCTTTTTCTGTGTGACTTATTTCAGTTAGAATCATCGTACCTGAATCCACTCATTATGCTGCTACGGGCCTGATGACATAGATTTCATTGCTGAGTGATACTGCATTGTACGTAAGTACCACAAGTTCTTTATCCATTTTTCACTTTCTGTGATATTGAACTTGTACGGTAAACGAGGTTCTTGTAAACAGAGGCGTCCCAAACTTTGGGGTGGCTGTGTCTTTTTGATTTTAATTTCCCTAAGCTATAGGACCATAAGTGGAAGTGCCCTAGGCTCTGGTGCTTTGTTTTTTAGATGTTTCAGGAAACACCATACACTTCTCCCGAGTGTCTGTTGGCAATTTACATCCCGCCCATCAGCATAACAAGGCTCCCAGTTCTCCATGGCCTGTCCTGCCTTTCTGGATTTTACACTTTTTTCAGATGGCCCTTTTGACCGGGGGGAAGTGAGACTTCATTGTAGTGCAGATTTCCTTTGCAAGTTTGCTTGGTTGGCCAAAAAGGGCGTATGCGTTTTTTCCTGAATATATTCAGGAAAAAACGCATACGCCCTTTTTGGCCAAGTGCATCATTGTGGACGTTCTGCCTCTTTTCCTATGCTTTCAATGCAATTCCAGTCTACCTCCTGAAATCGGTTTCCTGCAATTCTGCCCCGCTTTCAAGTCCTCTTGGCAGCCTTACTTCAGTATATTTTTGGACGATAGCTGTCATTTATAACTCTGCAGGTTTGTGAATTACAGTGCCCCTGAGCTCCTTTCTTCAACTCGCTTTCTTGTGACCTGGCCGCAACACCGCAGGATGTCTTCAGGCCCTAATCTGGTTCTGGCACGGCACGCTGAGCCTTTGGTTAATTCCTCTTCCTGGTGGGAAATGAGAGTTAAATTTGCCCATCCAGACACCTCCAGCTAGTCTCTCATTGGTTCTCGCTATTCCTGTTCATCTTCCACAGAAATTGCAAACTAGGCCAAACAGGAGGTTAAAGGGACTGACTCTCCAAGTGGGGAGAGTGTTAGTAAAGCGTCTGGAATGTTGCACCCGAGTACCAGGGTACGAAAACTGAGACATATTTGAACACGTCTCCCGATCACATGGTTGATCATACTCTAGGTTCCACATGCATGTTTTAGCTGAAGGAAGAATACCTTAAACCTGGGTAGTTGAAACCCGTGGAATGGGTACCATGCAATATGACTTCAAAGGGTCTTCATTTGCTCACTGAACCTCTCCAATCCTATCACTGCTGCGTTTATGCCCCTGTACACATGCTTGATTCTCTTTCGCAGACATAGCAATCCATAGGTTTTAAGATACTTACTAGTCAGGTACATTCTTAGGCGTTTAATATGGGGTGTTGAGTCCATTTCGTTGAGCAAGGAGTAGCTCTTGTCTATTCCATATTTGGCTTAAGGAACTTTATCTGTGCTCATTTCAATCTCTGGTTTTATGCAGCACCCCAACTCACCTTTCCCCTTAAGCAAGCATAAGTTGGTTTTCTAAATTTGAGACACTGTTCTGTTCTGTAATTCAGTTCCTGTGTAGCCAAGTTTACATTCCGTGTATTACTGATATCTTATGATGTTTCTTTTTCTGTGTGACTTATTTCAGTTAGAATCATCATACCTGAATCCACTCATTGTGCTGCTAAGGGCCTGATGACACAGATTTCATTGCTGAGTGATATTGCTTTGTAAGTAAATACCACAACTTCTTTATCCATTTTTCACTTTCTGCGATGTTGAACTTGTACTGTAAACGAGGTTCTTGTAAACAGAGGCGTCCCAAACTTTGGGGTGGCTGTGTCTTTTTGATTTTAATTTCCCTAAGCTATAGGACCATAAGTGGAAGTGCCCTAGGTTCTGTTGCTTTGTTTTTAGATGTTTCAGGAAACACCATACACTTCTCCCGAGTGGTTGTTGGCAATTTACATCCCGCCCATCAGCATAACAAGGCTCCCAGTTCTCCATGGCCTGTCCTGCCTTTCTGGATTTTACACTTTTTTCAGATGGCCCTTTTGACCGGGGGGAAGTGAGACTTCATTGTAGTGCAGATTTCCTTTGCAAGCTTGCTTGGTTGGCCAAAAAGGGCGTATGCGTTTTTTCCTGAATATATTCAGGAAAAAACGCATACGCCCTTTTTGGCCAAGTGCATCATTGTGGACGTTCTGCCTCTTTTCCTATGTTTTCAATGCAATTCCAGTCTACCTCCTGAAATCGGTTTCCTGCAATTCTGCCCCACTTTCAAGTCCTCTTGGCAGCCTTACTTCAGTCCATTTTTGGACGATAGCTGTCATTTATAACTCTGCAGGTTTGTGAATTACAGTGCCCCTGAGCTCCTTTCTTCAACTCGCTTTCTTGTGACCTGGCCGCAACAGCGCAGGATGGCTTCAGGCCCTAATCTGGTTCTGGCACGGCACGCTGAGCCTCTGCTTATTTCCTCTTCCTGGTGGGAAATGAGAGTTAAATTTGCCCGTCCAGACACCTCCAGCTAGTCTCTCATTGGTTCTCGCTATTCCTGTTCATCTTCCGCAGAAATTGCAAACTGGGGCAAACAGGAGGTTAAAGGCGCTGACTCTCCAAGTGGGGAGAGTGTTAGTAAAGGGTCTGGAATGTTGCACCCGAGTACCAGGGGAGGAAAACTGAGACATATTTGAACATGTCTCCCGATCACATGGTTGATCATACTCTGGGTTCCACATGCATGTTTTAGCTGAAGGAAGAATACCTAAAACCTGGGTAGTTGAAACCCGTGGAATGGGTACCATGCAATATGACTTCAAAGGGTCTTCATTTGCTCACAGAACCTCTCCAATCCTATCACTGCTGCGTTTATGCCCCTGTACACATGCTTGATTCTCTTTCGGAGACATAGCAATCCATAGGTTTTAAGATACTTACTAGTCAGGTACATTCTTAGGCGTTTAATATGCGGTGTTGAGTCCATTTCTTTGAGCAAGGAGTAGCTCTTGTTTATTCCATATTTGGCTTAAGGAACTTTATCTGTGCTCATTTCAATCTCTGGTTTTATGCAGCACCCCAACTCACCTTTACCCTTAAGCAAGCATAAGTTGGTTTTCTAAATTTGAGACCCTGTTCTGTTCTGTAATTCAGTTCCTGTGTAGCCAAGTTTCCATTCCGTGTATTACTGATATCTTATGATGTTTCTTTTTCTGTGTGACTTATTTCAGTTAGAATCATCATACCTGAATCCACTCATTGTGCTGCTAAGGGCCTGATGACACAGATTTCATTGCTGAGTGATATTGCTTTGTAAGTAAATAGCACAACTTCTTTATCCATTTTTCACTTTCTGCGATGTTGAACTTGTTCTGTAAACGAGGTTCTTGTAAACAGAGGCGTCCCAAACTTTGGGGTGGCTGTGTCTTTTTGATTTTAATTTCCCTAAGCTATAGGACCATAAGTGGAAGTGCCCTAGGCTCTGTTGCTTTGTTTTTTAGATGTTTCAGGAAACACCATACACTTCTCCCCAGTGTCTGTTGGCAATTTACATCCCGCCCATCAGCATAACAAGGCTCCCAGTTCTCCATGGCCTGTCCTGCCTTTCTGGATTTTACACTTTTTTCAGATGGCCCTTTTGACCGGGGGGAAGTGAGACTTCATTGTAGTGCAGATTTCCTTTGCAAGCTTGCTTGGTTGGCCAAAAAGTGCGTATGCGTTTTTTCCTGAATATATTCAGGAAAAAACGCATACGCCCTTTTTGGCCAAGTGCATCATTGTGGACGTTCTGCCTCTTTTCCTATGCTTTCAATGCAATTGCAGTCTACCTCCTGAAATCGGTTTCCTGCAATTCTGCCCCGCTTTCAAGTCCTCTTGGCAGCCTTACTTCAGTCTATTTTTGGACGATAGCTGTCATTTATAACTCTGCAGGTTTGTGAATTACAGTGCCCCTGAGCTCCTTTCTTCAACTCGCTTTCTTTTGAGCTGGCCGCAACAGCGCAGGATGGCTTCAGGCCCTAATCTGGTTCCGGCACGGCACGCTGAGCCTTTGGTTAATTCCTCTTCCTGGTGGGAAATGAGAGTTAAATTTGCCCGTCCAGACACCTCCAGCTAGCCTCTCATTGGTTCTCGCTATTCCTGTTCATCTTCCGCAGAAATTGCAAACTGGGCCAAACAGGAGGTTAAAGGGACTGACTCTCCAAGTCGGGAGAGTGTTAGTAAAGCGTCTTGAATGTTGCACCCGAGTACCAGGGTACGAAAACTGGGACATATTTGAACACGTCTCCCGATCACATGGTTGATCATACTCTAGGTTCCACATGCATGTTTTAGCTGAAGGAAGAATACCTTAAACCTGGGTAGTTGAAACCCGTGGAATGGGTACCATGCAATATGACTTCAAAGGGTCTTCATTTGCTCACTGAACCTCTCCAATCCTATCACTGCTGCGTTTATGCCCCTGTACACATGCTTGATTCTCTTTCGCAGACATAGCAATCCATAGGTTTTAAGATACTTACTAGTCAGGTACATTCTTAGGCGTTTAATATGGGGTGTTGAGTCCATTTCGTTGAGCAAGGAGTAGCTCTTGTCTATTCCATATTTGGCTTAAGGAACTTTATCTGTGCTCATTTCAATCTCTGGTTTTATGCAGCACCCCAACTCACCTTTCCCCTTAAGCAAGCATAAGTTGGTTTTCTAAATTTGAGACACTGTTCTGTTCTGTAATTCAGTTCCTGTGTAGCCAAGTTTACATTCCGTGTATTACTGATATCTTATGATGTTTCTTTTTCTGTGTGACTTATTTCAGTTAGAATCATCATACCTGAATCCACTCATTGTGCTGCTAAGGGCCTGATGACACAGATTTCATTGCTGAGTGATATTGCTTTGTAAGTAAATACCACAACTTCTTTATCCATTTTTCACTTTCTGCGATGTTGAACTTGTACTGTAAACGAGGTTCTTGTAAACAGAGGCGTCCCAAACTTTGGGGTGGCTGTGTCTTTTTGATTTTAATTTCCCTAAGCTATAGGACCATAAGTGGAAGTGCCCTAGGTTCTGTTGCTTTGTTTTTAGATGTTTCAGGAAACACCATACACTTCTCCCGAGTGGTTGTTGGCAATTTACATCCCGCCCATCAGCATAACAAGGCTCCCAGTTCTCCATGGCCTGTCCTGCCTTTCTGGATTTTACACTTTTTTCAGATGGCCCTTTTGACCGGGGGGAAGTGAGACTTCATTGTAGTGCAGATTTCCTTTGCAAGCTTGCTTGGTTGGCCAAAAAGGGCGTATGCGTTTTTTCCTGAATATATTCAGGAAAAAACGCATACGCCCTTTTTGGCCAAGTGCATCATTGTGGACGTTCTGCCTCTTTTCCTATGTTTTCAATGCAATTCCAGTCTACCTCCTGAAATCGGTTTCCTGCAATTCTGCCCCACTTTCAAGTCCTCTTGGCAGCCTTACTTCAGTCCATTTTTGGACGATAGCTGTCATTTATAACTCTGCAGGTTTGTGAATTACAGTGCCCCTGAGCTCCTTTCTTCAACTCGCTTTCTTGTGACCTGGCCGCAACACCGCAGGATGGCTTCAGGCCCTAATCTGGTTCTGGCACGGCACGCTGAGCCTCTGCTTATTTCCTCTTCCTGGTGGGAAATGAGAGTTAAATTTGCCCGTCCAGACACCTCCAGCTAGTCTCTCATTGGTTCTCGCTATTCCTGTTCATCTTCCGCAGAAATTGCAAACTGGGGCAAACAGGAGGTTAAAGGCGCTGACTCTCCAAGTGGGGAGAGTGTTAGTAAAGGGTCTGGAATGTTGCACCCGAGTACCAGGGGAGGAAAACTGAGACATATTTGAACACGTCTCCCGATCACATGGTTGATCATACTCTGGGTTCCACATGCATGTTTTAGCTGAAGGAAGAATACCTAAAACCTGGGTAGTTGAAACCCGTGGAATGGGTACCATGCAATATGACTTCAAAGGGTCTTCATTTGCTCACAGAACCTCTCCAATCCTATCACTGCTGCGTTTATGCCCCTGTACACATGCTTGATTCTCTTTCGGAGACATAGCAATCCATAGGTTTTAAGATACTTACTAGTCAGGTACATTCTTAGGCGTTTAATATGCGGTGTTGAGTCCATTTCTTTGAGCAAGGAGTAGCTCTTGTTTATTCCATATTTGGCTTAAGGAACTTTATCTGTGCTCATTTCAATCTCTGGTTTTATGCAGCACCCCAACTCACCTTTACCCTTAAGCAAGCATAAGTTGGTTTTCTAAATTTGAGACCCTGTTCTGTTCTGTAATTCAGTTCCTGTGTAGCCAAGTTTCCATTCCGTGTATTACTGATATCTTATGATGTTTCTTTTTCTGTGTGACTTATTTCAGTTAGAATCATCATACCTGAATCCACTCATTGTGCTGCTAAGGGCCTGATGACACAGATTTCATTGCTGAGTGATATTGCTTTGTAAGTAAATAGCACAACTTCTTTATCCATTTTTCACTTTCTGCGATGTTGAACTTGTTCTGTAAACGAGGTTCTTGTAAACAGAGGCGTCCCAAACTTTGGGGTGGCTGTGTCTTTTTGATTTTAATTTCCCTAAGCTATAGGACCATAAGTGGAAGTGCCCTAGGCTCTGTTGCTTTGTTTTTTAGATGTTTCAGGAAACACCATACACTTCTCCCCAGTGTCTGTTGGCAATTCACATCCCGCCCATCAGCATAACAAGGCTCCCAGTTCTCCATGGCCTGTCCTGCCTTTCTGGATTTTACACTTTTTTCAGATGGCCCTTTTGACCGGGGGGAAGTGAGACTTCATTGTAGTGCAGATTTCCTTTGCAAGCTTGCTTGGTTGGCCAAAAAGTGCGTATGCGTTTTTTCCTGAATATATTCAGGAAAAAACGCATACGCCCTTTTTGGCCAAGTGCATCATTGTGGACGTTCTGCCTCTTTTCCTATGCTTTCAATGCAATTGCAGTCTACCTCCTGAAATCGGTTTCCTGCAATTCTGCCCCGCTTTCAAGTCCTCTTGGCAGCCTTACTTCAGTCTATTTTTGGACGATAGCTGTCATTTATAACTCTGCAGGTTTGTGAATTACAGTGCCCCTGAGCTCCTTTCTTCAACTCGCTTTCTTTTGAGCTGGCCGCAACAGCGCAGGATGGCTTCAGGCCCTAATCTGGTTCCGGCACGGCACGCTGAGCCTTTGGTTAATTCCTCTTCCTGGTGGGAAATGAGAGTTAAATTTGCCCGTCCAGACACCTCCAGCTAGCCTCTCATTGGTTCTCGCTATTCCTGTTCATCTTCCGCAGAAATTGCAAACTGGGCCAAACAGGAGGTTAAAGGCGCTGACTCTCCAAGTGGGGAGAGTGTTAGTAAAGCGTCTGGAATGTTGCACCCGAGTACCAGGGGAGGAAAACTGAGACATATTTGAACACGTCTCCCGATCACATGTTTGATCATACTCTAGGTTCCACATGCATGTTTTAGCTGAAGGAAGAATACCTTAAACCTGGGTAGGTGAAACCCGTGGAATGGGTACCATGCAATATGACTTCAAAGGGTCTTCATTTGCTCACCGAACCTCTCCAATCCTATCACTGCTGCGTTTATGCCCCTGTACACATGCTTGATTCTCTTTCGGAGACATAGCAATCCATAGGTTTTAAGATACTTACTAGTCAGGTACATTCTTAGGCGTTTAATATGGGGTGTTGAGTCCATTTCGTTGAGCAAGGAGTAGCTCTTGTCTATTCCATATTTGGCTTAAGGAACTTTATCTGTGCTCATTTCAATCTCTGGTTTTATGCAGCACCCCAACTCACCTTTCCCCTTAAGCAAGCATAAGTTGGTTTTCTAAATTTGAGACCCTGTTCTGTTCTGTAATTCAGTTCCTGTGTAGCCAAGTTTACATTCCGTGTATTACTGATATCTTATGATGTTTCTTTTTCTGTGTGACTTATTTCAGTTAGAATCATCATACCTGAATCCACTCATTGTGCTGCTAAGGGCCTCATGACACAGATTTCATTGCTGAGTGATATTGCTTTGTAAGTAAATACCACAACTTCTTTATCCATTTTTCACTTTCTGCGATGTTGAACTTGTACTGTAAACGAGGTTCTTGTAAACAGAGGCGTCCCAAACTTTGGGGTGGCTGTGTCTTTTTGATTTTAATTTCCCTAAGCTATAGGACCATAAGTGGAAGTGCCCTAGGTTCTGTTGCTTTGTTTTTTAGATGTTTCAGGAAACACCATACACTTCTCCCGAGTGGTTGTTGGCAATTTACATCCCGCCCATCAGCATAACAAGGCTCCCAGTTCTCCATGGCCTGTCCTGCCTTTCTGGATTTTACCCTTTTTTCAGATGGCCCTTTTGACCGGGGGGAAGTGAGACTTCATTGTAGTGCAGATTTCCTTTGCAAGCTTGCTTGGTTGGCCAAAAAGGGCGTATGCGTTTTTTCCTGAATATATTCAGGAAAAAACGCATACGCCCTTTTTGGCCAAGTGCATCATTGTGGACGTTCTGCCTCTTTTCCTATGCTTTCAATGCAATTCCAGTCTACCTCCTGAAATCGGTTTCCTGCAATTCTGCCCCACTTTCAAGTCCTCATGGCAGCCTTACTTCAGTCTATTTTTGGACGATAGCTGTCATTTATAACTCTGCAGGTTTGTGAATTACAGTGCCCCTGAGCTCCTTTCTTCAACTCGCTTTCTTTTGAGCTGGCCGCAACACCGCAGGATGGCTTCAGGCCCTAATCTGGTTCCGGCACGGCACGCTGAGCCTCTGGTTATTTCCTCTTCCTGGTGGGAAATGAGAGTTAAATTTGCCCGTCCAGACACCTCCAGCTAGTCTCTCATTGGTTCTCGCTATTCCTGTTCATCTTCCGCAGAAATTGCAAACTGGGCCAAACAGGAGGTTAAAGGCGCTGACTCTCCAAGTGGGGAGAGTGTTAGTAAAGGGTCTGGAATGTTGCACCCGAGTACCAGGGGAGGAAAACTGAGACATATTTGAACATGTCTCCCGATCACATGGTTGATCATACTCTGGGTTCCACATGCATGTTTTAGCTGAAGGAAGAATACCTAAAACCTGGGTAGTTGAAACCCGTGGAATGGGTACCATGCAATATGACTTCAAAGGGTCTTCATTTGCTCACAGAACCTCTCCAATCCTATCACTGCTGCGTTTATGCCCCTGTACACATGCTTGATTCTCTTTCGGAGACATAGCAATCCATAGGTTTTAAGATACTTACTAGTCAGGTACATTCTTAGGCGTTTAATATGCGGTGTTGAGTCCATTTCTTTGAGCATGGAGTAGCTCTTGTTTATTCCATATTTGGCTTAAGGAACTTTATCTGTGCTCATTTCAATCTCTGGTTTTATGCAGCACCCCAACTCACCTTTACCCTTAAGCAAGCATAAGTTGGTTTTCTAAATTTGAGACCCTGTTCTGTTCTGTAATTCAGTTCCTGTGTAGCCAAGTTTCCATTCCGTGTATTACTGATATCTTATGATGTTTCTTTTTCTGTGTGACTTATTTCAGTTAGAATCATCATACCTGAATCCACTCATTGTGCTGCTAAGGGCCTGATGACACAGATTTCATTGCTGAGTGATATTGCTTTGTAAGTAAATACCACAACTTCTTTATCCATTTTTCACTTTCTGCGATGTTGAACTTGTTCTGTAAACGAGGTTCTTGTAAACAGAGGCGTCCCAAACTTTGGGGTGGCTGTGTCTTTTTGATTTTAATTTCCCTAAGCTATAGGACCATAAGTGGAAGTGCCCTAGGCTCTGTTGCTTTGTTTTTTAGATGTTTCAGGAAACACCATACACTTCTCCCCAGTGTCTGTTGGCAATTTACATCCCGCCCATCAGCATAACAAGGCTCCCAGTTCTCCATGGCCTGTCCTGCCTTTCTGGATTTTACACTTTTTTCAGATGGCCCTTTTGACCGGGGGGAAGTGAGACTTCATTGTAGTGCAGATTTCCTTTGCAAGCTTGCTTGGTTGGCCAAAAAGTGCGTATGCGTTTTTTCCTGAATATATTCAGGAAAAAACGCATACGCCCTTTTTGGCCAAGTGCATCATTGTGGACGTTCTGCCTCTTTTCCTATGCTTTCAATGCAATTGCAGTCTACCTCCTGAAATCGGTTTCCTGCAATTCTGCCCCGCTTTCAAGTCCTCTTGGCAGCCTTACTTCAGTCTATTTTTGGACGATAGCTGTCATTTATAACTCTGCAGGTTTGTGAATTACAGTGCCCCTGAGCTCCTTTCTTCAACTCGCTTTCTTTTGAGCTGGCCGCAACAGCGCAGGATGGCTTCAGGCCCTAATCTGGTTCCGGCACGGCACGCTGAGCCTTTGGTTAATTCCTCTTCCTGGTGGGAAATGAGAGTTAAATTTGCCCGTCCAGACACCTCCAGCTAGCCTCTCATTGGTTCTCGCTATTCCTGTTCATCTTCCGCAGAAATTGCAAACTTGGCCAAACAGGAGGTTAAAGGGACTGACTCTCCAAGTCGGGAGAGTGTTAGTAAAGCGTCTTGAATGTTGCACCCGAGTACCAGGGTACGAAAACTGGGACATATTTGAACACGTCTCCCGATCACATGGTTGATCATACTCTAGGTTCCACATGCATGTTTTAGCTGAAGGAAGAATACCTTAAACCTGGGTAGTTGAAACCCGTGGAATGGGTACCATGCAATATGACTTCAAAGGGTCTTCATTTGCTCACCGAACCTCTCCAATCCTATCACTGCTGCGTTTATGCCCCTGTACACATGCTTGACTCTCTTTCGGAGACATAGCAATCCATAGGTTTTAAGATACTTACTAGTCAGGTACATTCTTAGGCGTTTAATATGCGGTGTTGAGTCCATTTCGTTGAGCAAGGAGTAGCTCTTGTCTATTCCATATTTGGCTTAAGGAACTTTATCTGTGCTCATTTCAATCTCTGGTTTTATGCAGCACCCCAACTCACCTTTCCCCTTAAGCAAGCATAAGTTGGTTTTCTAAATTTGAGAACCTGTTCTGTTCTGTAATTCAGTTCCTGTGTAGCCAAGTTTACAATCCGTGTATTAGTGATATCTTATGATGTTTCTTTTTCTGTGTGACTTATTTCAGTTAGAATCATCGTACCTGAATCCACTCATTATGCTGCTACGGGCCTGATGACATAGATTTCATTGCTGAGTGATACTGCATTGTACGTAAGTACCACAAGTTCTTTATCCATTTTTCACTTTCTGTGATATTGAACTTGTACGGTAAACGAGGTTCTTGTAAACAGAGGCATCCCAAACTTTGGGGTGGCTGTGTCTTTTTGATTTTAATTTCCCTAAGCTATAGGACCATAAGTGGAAGTGCCCTAGGCTCTGTTGCTTTGTTTTTTAGATGTTTCAGGAAACACCATACACTTCTCCCAAGTGTCTGTTGGCAATTTACATCCCGCCCATCAGCATAACAAGGCTCCCAGTTCTCCATGGCCTGTCCTGCCTTTCTGGATTTTACACTTTTTTCAGATGGCCCTTTTGACCGGGGGGAAGTGAGACTTCATTGTAGTGCAGATTTCCTTTGCAAGTTTGCTTGGTTGGCCAAAAAGGGCGTATGCGTTTTTTCCTGAATATATTCAGGAAAAAACGCATACGCCCTTTTTGGCCAAGTGCATCATTGTGGACGTTCTGCCTCTTTTCCTATGCTTTCAATGCAATTCCAGTCTACCTCCTGAAATCGGTTTCCTGCAATTCTGCCCCGCTTTCAAGTCCTCTTGGCAGCCTTACTTCAGTATATTTTTGGACGATAGCTGTCATTTATAACTCTGCAGGTTTGTGAATTACAGTGCCCCTGAGCTCCTTTCTTCAACTCGCTTTCTTGTGACCTGGCCGCAACACCGCAGGATGTCTTCAGGCCCTAATCTGGTTCTGGCACGGCACGCTGAGCCTTTGGTTAATTCCTCTTCCTGGTGGGAAATGAGAGTTAAATTTGCCCATCCAGACACCTCCAGCTAGTCTCTCATTGGTTCTCGCTATTCCTGTTCATCTTCCACAGAAATTGCAAACTAGGCCAAACAGGAGGTTAAAGGGACTGACTCTCCAAGTGGGGAGAGTGTTAGTAAAGCGTCTGGAATGTTGCACCCGAGTACCAGGGTACGAAAACTGAGACATATTTGAACACGTCTCCCGATCACATGGTTGATCATACTCTAGGTTCCACATGCATGTTTTAGCTGAAGGAAGAATACCTTAAACCTGGGTAGTTGAAACCCGTGGAATGGGTACCATGCAATATGACTTCAAAGGGTCTTCATTTGCTCACTGAACCTCTCCAATCCTATCACTGCTGCGTTTATGCCCCTGTACACATGCTTGATTCTCTTTCGGAGACATAGCAATCCATAGGTTTTAAGATACTTACTAGTCAGGTACATTCTTAGGCGTTTAATATGCGGTGTTGAGTCCATTTCGTTGAGCAAGGAGTAGCTCTTGTCTATTCCATATTTGGCTTAAGGAACTTTATCTGTGCTCATTTCAATCTCTGGTTTTATGCAGCACCCCAACTCACCTTTCCCCTTAAGCAAGCATAAGTTGGTTTTCTAAATTTAAGACCCTGTTCTGTTCTGTAATTCAGTTCCTGTGTAGCGAAGTTTACATTCCGTGTATTACTGATATCTTATGATGTTTCTTTTTCTGTGTGACTTATTTCAGTTAGAATCATCATACCTGAATCCACTCATTGTGCTGCTAAGGGCCTGATGACACAGATTTCATTGCTGAGTGATATTGCTTTGTAAGTAAATACCACAACTTCTTTATCCATTTTTCACTTTCTGCGATGTTGAACTTGTACTGTAAACGAGGTTCTTGTAAACAGAGGCATCCCAAACTTTGGGGTGGCTGTGTCTTTTTGATTTTAATTTCCCTAAGCTATAGGACCATAAGTGGAAGTGCCCTAGGTTCTGTTCCTTTGTTTTTAGATGTTTCAGGAAACACCATACACTTCTCCCCAGTGTCTGTTGGCAATTTACATCCCGCCCATCAGCATAACAAGGCTCCCAGTTCTCCATGGCCTGTCCTGCCTTTCTGGATTTTACACTTTTTTCAGATGGCCCTTTTGACCTGGGGGAAGTGAGACTTCATTGTAGTGCAGATTTCCTTTGCAAGCTTGCTTGGTTGGCCAAAAAGGGCGTATGCGTTTTTTCCTGAATATATTCAGGAAAAAACGCATACGCCCTTTTTGGCCAAGTGCATCATTGTGGACGTTCTGCCTCTTTTCCTATGCTTTCAATGCAATTCCAGTCTACCTCCTGAAATCGGTTTCCTGCAATTCTGCCCCACTTTCAAGTCCTCTTGGCAGCCTTACTTCAGTCCATTTTTGGACGATAGCTGTCATTTATAACTCTGCAGGTTTGTGAATTACAGTGCCCCTGAGCTCCTTTCTTCAACTCGCTTTCTTGTGACCTGGCCGCAACACCGCAGGATGGCTTCAGGCCCTAATCTGGTTCCGGCACGGCACGCTGAGCCTCTGCTTATTTCCTCTTCCTGGTGGGAAATGAGAGTTGAATTTGCCCGTCCAGACACCTCCAGCTAGTCTCTCATTGGTTCTCGCTATTCCTGTTCATCTTCCGCAGAAATTGCAAACTGTGCCAAACAGGAGGTTAAAGGCGCTGACTCTCCAAGTGGGGAGAGTGTTAGTAAAGCGTCTGGAATGTTGCACCCGAGTACCAGGGGAGGAAAACTGAGACATATTTGAACACGTCTCCCGATCACATGTTAGATCATACTCTAGGTTCCACATGCATGTTTTAGCTGAAGGAAGAATACCTTAAACCTGGGTAGGTGAAACCCGTGGAATGGGTACCATGCAATATGACTTCAAAGGGTCTTCATTTGCTCACCGAACCTCTCCAATCCTATCACTGCTGCGTTTATGCCCCTGTACACATGCTTGATTCTCTTTCGGAGACATAGCAATCCATAGGTTTTAAGATACTTACTAGTCAGGTACATTCTTAGGCGTTTAATATGGGGTGTTGAGTCCATTTCGTTGAGCAAGGAGTAGCTCTTGTCTATTCCATATTTGGCTTAAGGAACTTTATCTGTGCTCATTTCAATCTCTGGTTTTATGCAGCACCCCAACTCACCTTTCCCCTTAAGCAAGCATAAGTTGGTTTTCTAAATTTGAGACCCTGTTCTGTTCTGTAATTCAGTTCCTGTGTAGCCAAGTTTACATTCCGTGTATTACTGATATCTTATGATGTTTCTTTTTCTGTGTGACTTATTTCAGTTAGAATCATCATACCTGAATCCACTCATTGTGCTGCTAAGGGCCTCATGACACAGATTTCATTGCTTGGTGATATTGCTTTGTAAGTAAATACCACAACTTCTTTATCCATTTTTCACTTTCTGCGATGTTGAACTTGTACTGTAAACGAGGTTCTTGTAAACAGAGGCGTCCCAAACTTTGGGGTGGCTGTGTCTTTTTGATTTTAATTTCCCTAAGCTATAGGACCATAAGTGGAAGTGCCCTAGGTTCTGTTGCTTTGTTTTTTAGATGTTTCAGGAAACACCATACACTTCTCCCGAGTGGTTGTTGGCAATTTACATCCCGCCCATCAGCATAACAAGGCTCCCAGTTCTCCATGGCCTGTCCTGCCTTTCTGGATTTTACCCTTTTTTCAGATGGCCCTTTTGACCGGGGGGAAGTGAGACTTCATTGTAGTGCAGATTTCCTTTGCAAGCTTGCTTGGTTGGCCAAAAAGGGCGTATGCGTTTTTTCCTGAATATATTCAGGAAAAAACGCATACGCCCTTTTTGGCCAAGTGCATCATTGTGGACGTTCTGCCTCTTTTCCTATGCTTTCAATGCAATTCCAGTCTACCTCCTGAAATCGGTTTCCTGCAATTCTGCCCCACTTTCAAGTCCTCATGGCAGCCTTACTTCAGTCTATTTTTGGACGATAGCTGTCATTTATAACTCTGCAGGTTTGTGAATTACAGTGCCCCTGAGCTCCTTTCTTCAACTCGCTTTCTTTTGAGCTGGCCGCAACACCGCAGGATGGCTTCAGGCCCTAATCTGGTTCCGGCACGGCACGCTGAGCCTCTGGTTATTTCCTCTTCCTGGTGGGAAATGAGAGTTAAATTTGCCCGTCCAGACACCTCCAGCTAGTCTCTCATTGGTTCTCGCTATTCCTGTTCATCTTCCGCAGAAATTGCAAACTGGGCCAAACAGGAGGTTAAAGGCGCTGACTCTCCAAGTGGGGAGAGTGTTAGTAAAGGGTCTGGAATGTTGCACCCGAGTACCAGGGGAGGAAAACTGAGACATATTTGAACATGTCTCCCGATCACATGGTTGATCATACTCTGGGTTCCACATGCATGTTTTAGCTGAAGGAAGAATACCTAAAACCTGGGTAGTTGAAACCCGTGGAATGGGTACCATGCAATATGACTTCAAAGGGTCTTCATTTGCTCACAGAACCTCTCCAATCCTATCACTGCTGCGTTTATGCCCCTGTACACATGCTTGATTCTCTTTCGGAGACATAGCAATCCATAGGTTTTAAGATACTTACTAGTCAGGTACATTCTTAGGCGTTTAATATGCGGTGTTGAGTCCATTTCTTTGAGCAAGGAGTAGCTCTTGTTTATTCCATATTTGGCTTAAGGAACTTTATCTGTGCTCATTTCAATCTCTGGTTTTATGCAGCACCCCAACTCACCTTTACCCTTAAGCAAGCATAAGTTGGTTTTCTAAATTTGAGACCCTGTTCTGTTCTGTAATTCAGTTCCTGTGTAGCCAAGTTTCCATTCCGTGTATTACTGATATCTTATGATGTTTCTTTTTCTGTGTGACTTATTTCAGTTAGAATCATCATACCTGAATCCACTCATTGTGCTGCTAAGGGCCTGATGACACAGATTTCATTGCTGAGTGATATTGCTTTGTAAGTAAATACCACAACTTCTTTATCCATTTTTCACTTTCTGCGATGTTGAACTTGTTCTGTAAACGAGGTTCTTGTAAACAGAGGCGTCCCAAACTTTGGGGTGGCTGTGTCTTTTTGATTTTAATTTCCCTAAGCTATAGGACCATAAGTGGAAGTGCCCTAGGCTCTGTTGCTTTGTTTTTTAGATGTTTCAGGAAACACCATACACTTCTCCCCAGTGTCTGTTGGCAATTTACATCCCGCCCATCAGCATAACAAGGCTCCCAGTTCTCCATGGCCTGTCCTGCCTTTCTGGATTTTACACTTTTTTCAGATGGCCCTTTTGACCGGGGGGAAGTGAGACTTCATTGTAGTGCAGATTTCCTTTGCAAGCTTGCTTGGTTGGCCAAAAAGTGCGTATGCGTTTTTTCCTGAATATATTCAGGAAAAAACGCATACGCCCTTTTTGGCCAAGTGCATCATTGTGGACGTTCTGCCTCTTTTCCTATGCTTTCAATGCAATTGCAGTCTACCTCCTGAAATCGGTTTCCTGCAATTCTGCCCCGCTTTCAAGTCCTCTTGGCAGCCTTACTTCAGTCTATTTTTGGACGATAGCTGTCATTTATAACTCTGCAGGTTTGTGAATTACAGTGCCCCTGAGCTCCTTTCTTCAACTCGCTTTCTTTTGAGCTGGCCGCAACAGCGCAGGATGGCTTCAGGCCCTAATCTGGTTCCGGCACGGCACGCTGAGCCTTTGGTTAATTCCTCTTCCTGGTGGGAAATGAGAGTTAAATTTGCCCGTCCAGACACCTCCAGCTAGCCTCTCATTGGTTCTCGCTATTCCTGTTCATCTTCCGCAGAAATTGCAAACTTGGCCAAACAGGAGGTTAAAGGGACTGACTCTCCAAGTCGGGAGAGTGTTAGTAAAGCGTCTTGAATGTTGCACCCGAGTACCAGGGTACGAAAACTGGGACATATTTGAACACGTCTCCCGATCACATGGTTGATCATACTCTAGGTTCCACATGCATGTTTTAGCTGAAGGAAGAATACCTTAAACCTGGGTAGTTGAAACCCGTGGAATGGGTACCATGCAATATGACTTCAAAGGGTCTTCATTTGCTCACCGAACCTCTCCAATCCTATCACTGCTGCGTTTATGCCCCTGTACACATGCTTGACTCTCTTTCGGAGACATAGCAATCCATAGGTTTTAAGATACTTACTAGTCAGGTACATTCTTAGGCGTTTAATATGCGGTGTTGAGTCCATTTCGTTGAGCAAGGAGTAGCTCTTGTCTATTCCATATTTGGCTTAAGGAACTTTATCTGTGCTCATTTCAATCTCTGGTTTTATGCAGCACCCCAACTCACCTTTCCCCTTAAGCAAGCATAAGTTGGTTTTCTAAATTTGAGAACCTGTTCTGTTCTGTAATTCAGTTCCTGTGTAGCCAAGTTTACAATCCGTGTATTAGTGATATCTTATGATGTTTCTTTTTCTGTGTGACTTATTTCAGTTAGAATCATCGTACCTGAATCCACTCATTATGCTGCTACGGGCCTGATGACATAGATTTCATTGCTGAGTGATACTGCATTGTACGTAAGTACCACAAGTTCTTTATCCATTTTTCACTTTCTGTGATATTGAACTTGTACGGTAAACAAGGTTCTTGTAAACAGAGGCATCCCAAACTTTGGGGTGGCTGTGTCTTTTTGATTTTAATTTCCCTAAGCTATAGGACCATAAGTGGAAGTGCCCTAGGCTCTGTTGCTTTGTTTTTTAGATGTTTCAGGAAACACCATACACTTCTCCCAAGTGTCTGTTGGCAATTTACATCCCGCCCATCAGCATAACAAGGCTCCCAGTTCTCCATGGCCTGTCCTGCCTTTCTGGATTTTACACTTTTTTCAGATGGCCCTTTTGACCGGGGGGAAGTGAGACTTCATTGTAGTGCAGATTTCCTTTGCAAGTTTGCTTGGTTGGCCAAAAAGGGCGTATGCGTTTTTTCCTGAATATATTCAGGAAAAAACGCATACGCCCTTTTTGGCCAAGTGCATCATTGTGGACGTTCTGCCTCTTTTCCTATGCTTTCAATGCAATTCCAGTCTACCTCCTGAAATCGGTTTCCTGCAATTCTGCCCCGCTTTCAAGTCCTCTTGGCAGCCTTACTTCAGTATATTTTTGGACGATAGCTGTCATTTATAACTCTGCAGGTTTGTGAATTACAGTGCCCCTGAGCTCCTTTCTTCAACTCGCTTTCTTGTGACCTGGCCGCAACACCGCAGGATGTCTTCAGGCCCTAATCTGGTTCTGGCACGGCACGCTGAGCCTTTGGTTAATTCCTCTTCCTGGTGGGAAATGAGAGTTAAATTTGCCCATCCAGACACCTCCAGCTAGTCTCTCATTGGTTCTCGCTATTCCTGTTCATCTTCCACAGAAATTGCAAACTAGGCCAAACAGGAGGTTAAAGGGACTGACTCTCCAAGTGGGGAGAGTGTTAGTAAAGCGTCTGGAATGTTGCACCCGAGTACCAGGGTACGAAAACTGAGACATATTTGAACACGTCTCCCGATCACATGGTTGATCATACTCTAGGTTCCACATGCATGTTTTAGCTGAAGGAAGAATACCTTAAACCTGGGTAGTTGAAACCCGTGGAATGGGTACCATGCAATATGACTTCAAAGGGTCTTCATTTGCTCACTGAACCTCTCCAATCCTATCACTGCTGCGTTTATGCCCCTGTACACATGCTTGACTCTCTTTCGGAGACATAGCAATCCATAGGTTTTAAGATACTTACTAGTCAGGTACATTCTTAGGCGTTTAATATGCGGTGTTGAGTCCATTTCGTTGAGCAAGGAGTAGCTCTTGTCTATTCCATATTTGGCTTAAGGAACTTTATCTGTGCTCATTTCAATCTCTGGTTTTATGCAGCACCCCAACTCACCTTTCCCCTTAAGCAAGCATAAGTTGGTTTTCTAAATTTGAGAACCTGTTCTGTTCTGTAATTCAGTTCCTGTGTAGCCAAGTTTACAATCCGTGTATTAGTGATATCTTATGATGTTTCTTTTTCTGTGTGACTTATTTCAGTTAGAATCATCGTACCTGAATCCACTCATTATGCTGCTACGGGCCTGATGACATAGATTTCATTGCTGAGTGATACTGCATTGTACGTAAGTACCACAAGTTCTTTATCCATTTTTCACTTTCTGTGATATTGAACTTGTACGGTAAACAAGGTTCTTGTAAACAGAGGCATCCCAAACTTTGGGGTGGCTGTGTCTTTTTGATTTTAATTTCCCTAAGCTATAGGACCATAAGTGGAAGTGCCCTAGGCTCTGTTGCTTTGTTTTTTAGATGTTTCAGGAAACACCATACACTTCTCCCAAGTGTCTGTTGGCAATTTACATCCCGCCCATCAGCATAACAAGGCTCCCAGTTCTCCATGGCCTGTCCTGCCTTTCTGGATTTTACACTTTTTTCAGATGGCCCTTTTGACCGGGGGGAAGTGAGACTTCATTGTAGTGCAGATTTCCTTTGCAAGTTTGCTTGGTTGGCCAAAAAGGGCGTATGCGTTTTTTCCTGAATATATTCAGGAAAAAACGCATACGCCCTTTTTGGCCAAGTGCATCATTGTGGACGTTCTGCCTCTTTTCCTATGCTTTCAATGCAATTCCAGTCTACCTCCTGAAATCGGTTTCCTGCAATTCTGCCCCGCTTTCAAGTCCTCTTGGCAGCCTTACTTCAGTATATTTTTGGACGATAGCTGTCATTTATAACTCTGCAGGTTTGTGAATTACAGTGCCCCTGAGCTCCTTTCTTCAACTCGCTTTCTTGTGACCTGGCCGCAACACCGCAGGATGTCTTCAGGCCCTAATCTGGTTCTGGCACGGCACGCTGAGCCTTTGGTTAATTCCTCTTCCTGGTGGGAAATGAGAGTTAAATTTGCCCATCCAGACACCTCCAGCTAGTCTCTCATTGGTTCTCGCTATTCCTGTTCATCTTCCACAGAAATTGCAAACTAGGCCAAACAGGAGGTTAAAGGGACTGACTCTCCAAGTGGGGAGAGTGTTAGTAAAGCGTCTGGAATGTTGCACCCGAGTACCAGGGTACGAAAACTGAGACATATTTGAACACGTCTCCCGATCACATGGTTGATCATACTCTAGGTTCCACATGCATGTTTTAGCTGAAGGAAGAATACCTTAAACCTGGGTAGTTGAAACCCGTGGAATGGGTACCATGCAATATGACTTCAAAGGGTCTTCATTTGCTCACTGAACCTCTCCAATCCTATCACTGCTGCGTTTATGCCCCTGTACACATGCTTGATTCTCTTTCGGAGACATAGCAATCCATAGGTTTTAAGATACTTACTAGTCAGGTACATTCTTAGGCGTTTAATATGCGGTGTTGAGTCCATTTCGTTGAGCAAGGAGTAGCTCTTGTCTATTCCATATTTGGCTTAAGGAACTTTATCTGTGCTCATTTCAATCTCTGGTTTTATGCAGCACCCCAACTCACCTTTCCCCTTAAGCAAGCATAAGTTGGTTTTCTAAATTTAAGACCCTGTTCTGTTCTGTAATTCAGTTCCTGTGTAGCGAAGTTTACATTCCGTGTATTACTGATATCTTATGATGTTTCTTTTTGTGTGACTTATTTCAGTTAGAATCATCATACCTGAATCCACTCATTGTGCTGCTAAGGGCCTGATGACACAGATTTCATTGCTGAGTGATATTGCTTTGTAAGTAAATACCACAACTTCTTTATCCATTTTTCACTTTCTGCGATGTTGAACTTGTACTGTAAACGAGGTTCTTGTAAACAGAGGCATCCCAAACTTTGGGGTGGCTGTGTCTTTTTGATTTTAATTTCCCTAAGCTATAGGACCATAAGTGGAAGTGCCCTAGGTTCTGTTCCTTTGTTTTTAGATGTTTCAGGAAACACCATACACTTCTCCCCAGTGTCTGTTGGCAATTTACATCCCGCCCATCAGCATAACAAGGCTCCCAGTTCTCCATGGCCTGTCCTGCCTTTCTGGATTTTACACTTTTTTCAGATGGCCCTTTTGACCTGGGGGAAGTGAGACTTCATTGTAGTGCAGATTTCCTTTGCAAGCTTGCTTGGTTGGCCAAAAAGGGCGTATGCGTTTTTTCCTGAATATATTCAGGAAAAAACGCATACGCCCTTTTTGGCCAAGTGCATCATTGTGGACGTTCTGCCTCTTTTCCTATGCTTTCAATGCAATTCCAGTCTACCTCCTGAAATCGGTTTCCTGCAATTCTGCCCCACTTTCAAGTCCTCTTGGCAGCCTTACTTCAGTCCATTTTTGGACGATAGCTGTCATTTATAACTCTGCAGGTTTGTGAATTACAGTGCCCCTGAGCTCCTTTCTTCAACTCGCTTTCTTGTGACCTGGCCGCAACACCGCAGGATGGCTTCAGGCCCTAATCTGGTTCCGGCACGGCACGCTGAGCCTCTGCTTATTTCCTCTTCCTGGTGGGAAATGAGAGTTGAATTTGCCCGTCCAGACACCTCCAGCTAGTCTCTCATTGGTTCTCGCTATTCCTGTTCATCTTCCGCAGAAATTGCAAACTGTGCCAAACAGGAGGTTAAAGGCGCTGACTCTCCAAGTGGGGAGAGTGTTAGTAAAGCGTCTGGAATGTTGCACCCGAGTACCAGGGGAGGAAAACTGAGACATATTTGAACACGTCTCCCGATCACATGTTAGATCATACTCTAGGTTCCACATGCATGTTTTAGCTGAAGGAAGAATACCTTAAACCTGGGTAGGTGAAACCCGTGGAATGGGTACCATGCAATATGACTTCAAAGGGTCTTCATTTGCTCACCGAACCTCTCCAATCCTATCACTGCTGCGTTTATGCCCCTGTACACATGCTTGATTCTCTTTCGGAGACATAGCAATCCATAGGTTTTAAGATACTTACTAGTCAGGTACATTCTTAGGCGTTTAATATGGGGTGTTGAGTCCATTTCGTTGAGCAAGGAGTAGCTCTTGTCTATTCCATATTTGGCTTAAGGAACTTTATCTGTGCTCATTTCAATCTCTGGTTTTATGCAGCACCCCAACTCACCTTTCCCCTTAAGCAAGCATAAGTTGGTTTTCTAAATTTGAGACCCTGTTCTGTTCTGTAATTCAGTTCCTGTGTAGCCAAGTTTACATTCCGTGTATTACTGATATCTTATGATGTTTCTTTTTCTGTGTGACTTATTTCAGTTAGAATCATCATACCTGAATCCACTCATTGTGCTGCTAAGGGCCTCATGACACAGATTTCATTGCTGAGTGATATTGCTTTGTAAGTAAATACCACAACTTCTTTATCCATTTTTCACTTTCTGCGATGTTGAACTTGTATTGTAAACGAGGTTCTTGTAAACAGAGGCGTCCCAAACTTTGGGGTGGCTGTGTCTTTTTGATTTTAATTTCCCTAAGCTATAGGACCATAAGTGGAAGTGCCCTAGGTTCTGTTGCTTTGTTTTTTAGAGGTTTCAGGAAACACCATACACTTCTCCGGAGTGGTTGTTGGCAATTTACATCCCGCCCATCAGCATAACAAGGCTCCCAGTTCTCCATGGCCTGTCCTGCCTTTCTGGATTTTACCCTTTTTTCAGATGGCCCTTTTGACCGGGGGGAAGTGAGACTTCATTGTAGTGCAGATTTCCTTTGCAAGCTTGCTTGGTTGGCCAAAAAGGGCGTATGCGTTTTTTCCTGAATATATTCAGGAAAAAACGCATACGCCCTTTTTGGCCAAGTGCATCATTGTGGACGTTCTGCCTCTTTTCCTATGCTTTCAATGCAATTCCAGTCTACCTCCTGAAATCGGTTTCCTGCAATTCTGCCCCACTTTCAAGTCCTCATGGCAGCCTTACTTCAGTCTATTTTTGGACGATAGCTGTCATTTATAACTCTGCAGGTTTGTGAATTACAGTGCCCCTGAGCTCCTTTCTTCAACTCGCTTTCTTTTGAGCTGGCCGCAACACCGCAGGATGGCTTCAGGCCCTAATCTGGTTCCGGCACGGCACGCTGAGCCTCTGGTTATTTCCTCTTCCTGGTGGGAAATGAGAGTTAAATTTGCCCGTCCAGACACCTCCAGCTAGTCTCTCATTGGTTCTCGCTATTCCTGTTCATCTTCCGCAGAAATTGCAAACTGGGCCAAACAGGAGGTTAAAGGCGCTGACTCTCCAAGTGGGGAGAGTGTTAGTAAAGCGTCTGGAATGTTGCACCCGAGTACCAGGGGAGGAAAACTGAGACATATTTGAACACGTCTCCCGATCACATGGTTGATCATACTCTGGGTTCCACATGCATGTTTTAGCTGAAGGAAGAATACCTAAAACCTGGGTAGTTGAAACCCGTGGAATGGGTACCATGCAATATGACTTCAAAGGGTCTTCATTTGCTCACCGAACCTCTCCAATCCTATCACTGCTGCGTTTATGCCCCTGTACACATGCTTGATTCTCTTTCGGAGACATAGCAATCCCTAGGTTTTAAGATACTTACTAGTCAGGTACATTCTTAGGCGTTTAATATGGGGTGTTGAGTCCATTTCTTTGAGCAAGGAGTAGCTCTTGTTTATTCCATATTTGGCTTAAGGAACTTTATCTGTGCTCATTTCAATCTCTGGTTTTATGCAGCACCCCAACTCACCTTTACGCTTAAGCAAGCATAAGTTGGTTTTCTAAATTTGAGACCCTGTTCTGTTCTGTAATTCAGTTCCTGTGTAGCCAAGTTTCCATTCCGTGTATTACTGATATCTTATGATGTTTCTTTTTCTGTGTGACTTATTTCAGTTAGAATCATCATACCTGAATCCACTCATTGTGCTGCTAAGGGCCTGATGACACAGATTTCATTGCTTGGTGATATTGCTTTGTAAGTAAATACCACAACTTCTTTATCCATTTTTCACTTTCTGCGATGTTGAACTTGTTCTGTAAACGAGGTTCTTGTAAACAGAGGCATCCCAAACTTTGGGGTGGCTGTGTCTTTTTGATTTTAATTTCCCTAAGCTATAGGACCATAAGTGGAAGTGCCCTAGGTTCTGTTGCTTTGTTTTTTATATGTTTCAGGAAACACCATACACTTCTCCCAAGTGGTTGTTGGCAATTTACATCCCGCTCATCAGCATAACAAGGCTCCCAGTTCTCCATGGCCTGTCCTGCCTTTCTGGATTTTACACTTTTTTCAGATGGCCCTTTTGACCGGGGGGAAGTGAGACTTCATTGTAGTGCAGATTTCCTTTGCCAGCGTGCTTGGTTGGCCAAAAAGGGCGTATGCGTTTTTTCCTGAATATATTCAGGAAAAAACGCATACGCCCTTTTTGGCCAAGTGCATCACTGTGGACGTTCTGCCTCTTTTCCTATGCTTTCAATGCAATTCCAGTCTACCTCCTGAAATCGGTTTCCTGCAATTCTGCCCCGCTTTCAAGTCCTCTTGGCAGCCTTACTTCAGTATATTTTTGGACGATAGCTGTCATTTATAACTCTGCAGGTTTGTGAATTACAGTGCCCCTGAGCTCCTTTCTTCAACTCGCTTTCTTTTGAGCTGGCCGCAACACCGCAGGATGGCTTCAGGCCCTAATCTGGTTCCGGTACGGCACGCTGAGCCTTTGGTTATTTCCAATTCCTGGTGGGAAATGAGAGTTAAATTTGCCCGTCCAGACACCTCCAGCTAGCCTCTCATTGGTTCTCGCTATTCCTGTTCATCTTCCGCAGAATTTGCAAACTGGGCCAAACAGGAGGTTAAAGGCGCTGACTCTCCAAGTGGGGAGAGTGTTAGTAAAGCGTCTGGAATGTTGCACCCGAGTACCAGGGTACGAAAACTGAGACATATTTGAACACGTCTCCCGATCACATGGTTGATCATACTCTAGGTTCCACATGCATGTTTTAGCTGAAGGAAGAATACCTTAAACCTGGGTAGGTGAAACCCGTGGAATGGGTACCATGCAATATGACTTCAAAGGGTCTTCATTTGCTCACCGAACCTCTCCAATCCTATCACTGCTGCGTTTATGCCCCTGTACACATGCTTGATTCTCTTTCGGAGACATAGCAATCCATAGGTTTTAAGATACTTACTAGTCAGGTACATTCTTAGGCGTTTAATATAGGGTGTTGAGTCCATTTCGTTGAGCAAGGAGTAGCTCTTGTCTATTCCATATTTGGCTTAAGGAACTTTATCTGTGCTCATTTCAATCTCTGGTTTTATGCAGCACCCCAACTCACCTTTCCCCTTAAGCAAGCATAAGTTGGTTTTCTAAATTTGAGACCCTTTTCTGTTCTGTAATTCAGTTCCTGTGTAGCCAAGTTTCCATTCCGTGTATTACTGATATCTTATGATGTTTCTTTTTCTGTGTGACTTATTTCAGTTAGAATCATCATACCTGAATCCACTCATTGTGCTGCTAAGGGCCTGATGACATAGATTTCATTGCTGAGTGATATTGCTTTGTAAGTGATTACCACAACTTCTTTATCCATTTTTCACTTTGTGCGATGTTGAACTTGTACTGTAAACGAGGTTCTTGTAAACAGAGGCTTCCCAAAATTTGGGGTGGCTGTGTCTTTTTGATTTTAATTTCCCTAAACTCTAGGACCATAAGTGGAAGTGCCCTAGGCTCTGTTGCTTTGTTTTTTAGATGTTTCAGGAAACACCATACAGTTCTCCCGAGTGTCTGTTGGCAATTTACATCCCGCCCATCAGCATAACAAGGCTCCCAGTTCTCCATGGCCTGTCCTGCCTTTCTGGATTTTACCCTTTATTCAGATGGCCCTTTTGACCGGGGGGAAGTGAGACTTCATTGTAGTGCAGATTTCCTTTGCAAGGTTGATTGGTTGGCCAAAAAGGGCATATGCGTTTTTTCCTGAATATATTCAGGAAAAAACGCATACGCCCTTTTTGGCCAAGTGCATCATTGTGGACGTTCTGCCTCTTTTCCTATGCTTTCAATGCAATTCCAGTCTACCTCCTGAAATCGGTTTCCTGCAATTCTGCCCCGCTTTCAAGTCCTCTTGGCAGCCTTACTTCAGTCTATTTTTGGACGATAGCTGTCATTTATAACTCTGCAGGTTTGTGAATTACAGTGCCCCTGAGCTCCTTTCTTCAACTCGCTTTCTTGTGACCTGGCCGCAACACCGCAGGATGGCTTCAGGCCCTAATCTGGTTCCGGCACGGCACGCTGAGCCTTTGGTTATTTCCTATTCCTGGTGGGAAATGAGAGTTAAATTTGCCCGTCCAGACACCTCCAGCTAGTCTCTCATTGGTTCTCGCTATTCCTGTTCATCTTCCGCAGAAATTGCAAACTGGGCCAAACAGGAGGTTAAAGGCGCTGACTCTCCAAGTGGGGAGAGTGTTAGTAAAGCGTCTGGAATGTTGCACCCGAGTACCAGGGGAGGAAAACTGAGACATATTTGAACACGTCTCCCGTTCACATGGTTGATCATACTTGGGTTCCACATGCATGTTTTAGCTGAAGGAAGAATACCTTAAACCTGGAGAGTTAAGACCCGTGTAATGGGTACCATGCAATATGACTTCAAAGGGTCTTAATTTGCTCACCGAGCCTCTCCAATCCTATCACTGCTGCGTTTATGCCCCTGTACACATGCTTGATTCTCTTTCGGAGACATAGCAATCCATAGGTTTTAAGATACTTACTAGTCAGGTACATTCTTAGGCGTTTAATATGGGGTGTTGAGTCCATTTCGTTGAGCAAGGAGTAGCTCTTGTCTATTCCATATTTGGCTTAAGGAACTTTATCTGTGCTCATTTCAATCTCTGGTTTTATGCAGCACCCCAACTCACCTTTCCCCTTAAGCAAGCATAAGTTGGTTTTCTAAATTTGAGACCCTGTTCTGTTCTGTAATTCAGTTCCTGTGTAGCCAAGTTTCCATTCCGTGTATTACTGATATCTTATGATGTTTCTTTTTCTGTGTGACTTATTTCAGTTAGAATCATCATACCTGAATCCACTCATTGTGCTGCTAAGGGCCTGATGACACAGATTTCATTGCTGAGTGATATTGCTTTGTAAGTAAATACCACAACTTCTTTATCCATTTTTCACTTTCTGCGATGTTGAACTTGTACTGTAAACGAGGTTCTTGTAAACAGAGGCGTCCCAAACTTTGGGGTGGCTGTGTCTTTTTGATTTTAATTTCCCTAAGCTATAGGACCATAAGTGGAAGTGCCCTAGGTTCTGTTGTTTTGTTTTTTAGATGTTTCAGGAAACACCATACACTTCTCCCGAGTGGTTGTTGGCAATTTACATCCCGCCCATCAGCATAACAAGGCTCCCAGTTCTCCATGGCCTGTCCTGCCTTTCTGGATTTTACACTTTCTTCAGATGGCCCTTTTGACCGGGGGGAAGTGAGACTTCATTGTAGTGCAGATTTCCTTTGCAAGCTTGCTTGGTTGGCCAAAAAGGGCGTATGCGTTTTTTCCTGAATATATTCAGGAAAAAACGCATACGCCCTTTTTGGCCAAGTGCATCATTGTGGACGTTCTGCCTCTTTTCCTATGCTTTCAATACAATTCCAGTCTACCTCCTGAAATCGGTTTCCTGCAATTCTGCCCCGCTTTCAAGTCCTCTTGGCAGCCTTACTTCAGTCTATTTTTGGACGATAGCTGTCATTTATAACTCTGCAGGTTTGTGAATTACAGTGCCCCTGAGTTCATTTCTTCAACTCGCTTTCTTGTGACCTGGCCGCAACACCGCAGGATGGCTTCAGGCCCTAATCTGGTTCCGGCCCGGCATGCTGTGCCTTTGGTTAATTCCTCTTCCTGGTGGGAAATGAGAGTTAAATTTGCCCGTCCAGATACCTCCAGCTAGCCTCTCATTGGTTCTCGCTACTCCTGTTCATCTTCCGCAGAAATTGCAAACTGGGCCAAACAGGAGGTTAAAGGGACTGACTCTCCAAGTCGGGAGAGTGTTAGTAAAGCATCTGGAATGTTGCACCCGAGTACCAGGGTAGGAAAACTGAGACATATTTGAACACGTCTCCCGTTCACATGGTTGATCATACTCTGGGTTCCACATGCATGTTTTAGCTGAAGGAAGAATACCTTAAACCTGGAGAGTTGAGACCCGTGGAAAGGGTACCGTGCAATAAGACTTCAAAGGGTCTTCATTTGCTCACCGAACCTCTCCAATCCTATCACTGCTGCGTTTATGCCCCTGTACACACGCTTGATTCTCTTTTGGAGACATAGCAATCCATAGGTTTTAAGATACTTACTAGTCAGGTACATTCTTAGGCGTTTAATATGGGGTTTTGAGTCCATTTCATTGAGCAAGGAGTAGCTCTTGTCTATTCCATATTTGGCTTAAGGAACTTTATCTGTGCTCATTTCAATCTCTGGTTTTATGCAGCACCCCAACTCACCTTTCCCCTTAAGCAAGCATAAGTTGGTTTTCTAAATTTGAGACCCTGTTCTGTTTTGGAATGCAGTTCCTGTGTAGCCAAGTTTACATTCCGTGTATTACTGATATCTTATGATGTTTCTTTTTCTGTGTGACTTATTTCAGTTAGAATCATCGTACCTGAATCCACTCATTATGCTGCTACGGGCCTGATGACATAGATTTCATTGCTGAGTGATACTGCATTGTACGTAAGTACCACAAGTTCTTTATCCATTTTTCACTTTCTGTGATATTGAACTTGTACGGTAAACGAGGTTCTTGTAAACGGAGGCGTCCCAAACTTTGGGGTGGCTGTGTCTTTTTGATTTTAATTTCCCTAAGCTATAGGACCATAAGTGGAAGTGCCCTAGGCTCTGTTGCTTTGTTTTTTAGATGTTTCAGGAAACACCATACACTTCTCCTGAGTGTCTGTTGGCAATTTACATCCCGCCCATCAGCATAACAAGGCTCCCAGTTCTCCATGGCCTATCCTGCCTTTCTGGATTTTACACTTTTTTCAGATGGCCCTTTTGACCGGGGGGAAGTGAGACTTCATTGTAGTGCAGATTTCCTTTGCAAGTTTGCTTGGTTGGCCAAAAAGGGCGTATGCGTTTTTTCCTGAATATATTCAGGAAAAAACGCATACGCCCTTTTTGGCCAAGTGCATCATTGTGGACGTTCTGCCTCTTTTCCTATGCTTTCAATGCAATTCCAGTCTACCTCCTGAAATCGGTTTCCTGTAATTCTGCCCCGCTTTCAAGTACACTTGGCAGCCTTACTTCAGTCTATTTTTGGACGATAGCTGTCATTTATAACTCTGCAGGTTTGTGAATTACAGTGCCCCTGAGCTCCTTTCTTCAACTCGCTTTCTTGTGACCTGGCCGCAACACCGCAGGATGTCTTCAGGCCCTAATCTGGTTCTGGCATGGCACGCTGAGCCTTTGGTTAATTCCTCTTCCTGGTGGGAAATGAGAGTTAAATTTGCCCATCCAGACACCTCCAGCTAGTCTCTCATTGGTTCTCGCTATTCCTGTTCATCTTCCACAGAAATTGCAAACTGGGCCAAACAGGAGGTTAAAGGGACTGACTCTCCAAGTCGAGAGAGTGTTAGTAAAGCATCTGGAATGTTGCACCCGAGTACCAGGGTACGAAAACTGAGACATATTTGAACACGTCTCCCGATCACATGGTTGATCATACTCTGGGTTCCACATGCATGTTTTAGCTGAAGGAAGAATACATGAAACCTGGGTAGTTGAAACCCGTGGAATGGGTACCATGCAATATGACTTTAAAGGGTCTTCATTTGCTCACCGAACATCTGCAATCCTATCACTGCTGCGTTTATGCCCCTGTACACATGCTTGATTCTCTTTCGGAGACATAGCAATCCATAGGTTTTAAGATACTTACTAGTCAGGTACATTCTTAGGCGTTTAATATGCGGTGTTGAGTCCATTTCGTTGAGCAAGGAGTAGCTCTTGTCTATTCCATATTTGGCTTAAGGAACTTTATCTGTGCTCATTTCAATCTCTGGTTTTATGCAGCACCCCAACTCACCTTTCCCCTTAAGCAAGCATAAGTTGGTTTTCTAAATTTGAGACCCTGTTCTGTTCTGTAATTCAGTTCCTGTGTAGCCAAGTTTCCATTCCGTGTATTACTGATATCTTATGATGTTTCTTTTTCTGTGTGACTTATTTCAGTTAGAATCATCATACCTGAATCCACTCATTGTGCTGCTAAGGGCCTGATGACATAGATTTCATTGCTGAGTGATATTGCTTTGTAAGTGATTACCACAACTTCTTTATCCATTTTTCACTTTCTGCGATGTTGAACTTGTACTGTAAATGAGGTTCTTGTAAACAGAGCCGTTCCAAACTTTGGGGTGGCTGTGTCTTTTTGATTTTAATTTCCCTAAGCTATAGGACCATAAGTGGAAGTGCCCTAGGCTCTGTTGCTTTGTTTTTTAGATGTTTCAGGAAACACCATACACTTCTCCCAAGTGTCTGTTGGCAATTTACATCCCGCCCATCAGCATAACAAGGCTCCCAGTTCTCCATGGCCTGTCCTGCCTTTCTGGATTTTACACTTTTTTCAGATGGCCCTTTTGACCGGGGGGAAGTGAGACTTCATTGTAGTGCAGATTTCCTTTGCAAGCTTGCTTGGTTGGCCGAAAAGTGCGTATGCGATTTTTCCTGAATATATTCAGGAAAAAACGCATACGCCCTTTTTGGCCAAGTGCATCATTGTGGACGTTCTGCCTCTTTTCCTATGCTTTCAATACAATTCCAGTCTACCTCCTGAAATCGGTTTCCTGCAATTCTGCCCCGCTTTCAAGTCCTCTTGGCAGCCTTACTTCAGTCTATTTTTGGACGATAGCTGTCATTTATAACTCTGCAGGTTTGTGAATTACAGTGCCCCTGAGTTCATTTCTTCAACTCGCTTTCTTGTGACCTGGCCGCAACACCGCAGGATGGCTTCAGGCCCTAATCTGGTTCCGGCCCGGCATGCGGAGCCTTTGGTTAATTCCTCTTCCTGGTGGGAAATGAGAGTTAAATTTGCCCGTCCAGACACCTCCAGCTAGCCTCTCATTGGTTCTCGCTATTCCTGTTCATCTTCCGCAGAAATTGCAAACTGGGCCAAACAGGAGGTTAAAGGGACTGACTCTCCAAGTCGGGAGAGTGTTAGTAAAGCATCTGGAATGTTGCACCCGAGTACCAGGGTAGGAAAATTGAGACATATTTGAACACGTCTCCCGTTCACATGGTTGATCATACTCTGGGTTCCACATGCATGTTTTAGCTGAAGGAAGAATACCTTAAACCTGGAGAGTTGAGACCCGTGGAATGGGTACCGTGCAATATGACTTCAAAGGGTCTTCATTTGCTCACCGAACCTCTCCAATCCTATCACTGCTGCGTTTATGCCCCTGTACACATGCTTGATTCTCTTTTGGAGACATAGCAATCCATAGGTTTTAAGATACTTACTAGTCAGGTACATTCTTAGGCGTTTAATATGGGGTTTTGAGTCCATTTCGTTGAGCAAGGAGTAGCTCTTGTGTATTCCATATTTGGCTTAAGGAACTTTATCTGTGCTCATTTCAATCTCTGGTTTTATGCAGCACCCCAACTCACCTTTCCCCTTAAGCAAGCATAAGTTGGTTTTCTAAATTTGAGACCCTGTTCTGTTCTGTAATTCAGTTCCTGTGTAGCCAAGTTTCCATTCCGTGTATTACTGATATCTTATGATGTTTCTTTTTCTGTGTGACTTATTTCAGTTAGAATCCTCATACCTGAATCCACTCATTGTGCTGCTAAGGGCCTCATGACACAGATTTCATTGCTGAGTGATATTGCTTTGTAAGTAAATACCACAACTTCTTTATCCATTTTTCACTTTCTGCGATGTTGAACTTGTACTGTAAACGAGGTTCTTGTAAACAGAGGCGTCCCAAACTTTGGGGTGGCTGTGTCTTTTTGATTTTAATTTCCCTAAGCTATAGGACCATAAGTGGAAGTGCCATAGGTTCTGTTGCTTTGTTTTTTATATGTTTCAGGAAACACCATACACTTCTCCCGAGTGGTTGTTGGCAATTTACATCCCGCCCATCAGCATAACAAGGCTCCCAGTTCTCCATGGCCTGTCCTGACTTTCTGGATTTTACCCTTTTTTCAGATGACCCTTTTGACCGGGGGGAAGTGAGACTTCATTGTAGTGCAGATTTCCTTTTCAAGCTTGCTTGGTTGGCCAAAAAGGGCGTATGCGTTTTTTCCTGAATATATTCAGGAAAAAACGCATACGCCCTTTTTGGCCAAGTGCATCATTGTGGACGTTCTGCCTCTTTTCCTATGCTTTCAATGCAATTCCAGTCTACCTCCTGAAATCGGTTTCCTGCAATTCTGCCCCACCTTCAAGTCCTCTTGGCAGCCTTACTTCAGTCTATTTTTGGACGATAGCTGTCATTTATAACTCTGCAGGTTTGTGAATTACAGTGCCCCTGAGCTCCTTTCTTCAACTCGCTTTCTTTTGAGCTGGCCGCAACACCGCAGGATGGCTTCAGGCCCTAATCTGGTTCCGGCACGGCACGCTGAGCCTCTGGTTATTTCCTCTTCCTGGTGGGAAATGAGAGTTAAATTTGCCCGTCCAGACACCTCCAGCTAGTCTCTCATTGGTTCTCGCTATTCCTGTTCATCTTCCGCAGAAATTGCAAACTGGGCCAAACAGGAGGTTAAAGGCACTGACTCTCCAAGTCGGGAGAGTGTTAGTAAAGCGTCTGGAATGTTGCACTCGAGTACCAGGGGAGGAAAACTGAGACATATTTGAACACGTCTCCCGATCACATGGTTGATCATACTCTGGGTTCCACATGCATGTTTTAACTGAAGGAAGAATACCTAAAACCTGGGTAGTTGAAACCCATGGAATGGGTACCATGCAATATGACTTCAAAGGGTCTTCATTTGCTCACCGAACCTCTCCAATCCTATCACTGCTGCGTTTATGCCCTGTACACATGCTTGATTCTCTTTCGGAGACATAGCAATCCCTAGGTTTTAAGATACTTACTAGTCAGGTACATTCTTAGGCGTTTAATATGCGGTGTTGAGTCCATTTCTTTGAGCAAGGAGTAGCTCTTGTCTATTCCATATTTGGCTTAAGGAACTTTATCTGTGCTCATTTCAATCTCTGGTTTTATGCAGCACCCCAACTCACCTTTACCCTTAAGCAAGCATAAGTTGGTTTTCTAAATTTGAGACCCTGTTCTGTTCTGTAATTCAGTTCCTGTGTAGCCAAGTTTCCATTCCGTGTATTACTGATATCTTATGATGTTTGTTTTTCTGTGTGACTTATTTCAGTTAGAATCATCATACCTGAATCCACTCATTGTGCTGCTAAGGGCCTGATGACATAGATTTCATTGCTGAGTGATATTGCTTTGTAAGTGATTACCACAACTTCTTTATCCATTTTTCACTTTCTGCGATGTTGAACTTGTACTGTAAACGAGGTTCTTGTAAACAGAGCCGTTCCAAACTTTGGGGTGGCTGTGTCTTTTTGATTTTAATTTCCCTAAGCTATAGGACCATAAGTGGAAGTGCCCTAGGCTCTGTTGCTTTGTTTTTTAGATGTTTCAGGAAACACCATACACTTCTCCCAAGTGTCTGTTGGCAATTTACATCCCGCCCATCAGCATAACAAGGCTCCCTGTTCTCCATGGCCTGTCCTGCCTTTCTGGATTTTACACTTTTTTCAGAAGGCCCTTTTGACCGGGGGGAAGTGAGACTTCCCTGTAGTGCAGATTTCCTTTGCAAGCTTGCTTGGTTGGCCAAAAAGGGCGTATGCGTTTTTTCCTGAATATATTCAGGAAAAAACGCATACGCCCTTTTTGGCCAAGTGCATCATTGTGGACGTTCTGCCTCTTTTCCTATGCTTTCAATGCAATTCCAGTCTACCTCCTGAAATCGGTTTCCTGCAATTCTGCCCCGCTTTCAAGTCCTCTTGGCAGCCTTACTTCAGTCTATTTTTGGACGATAGCTGTCATTTATAACTCTGCAGGTTTGTGAATTACAGTGCCCCTGAGCTCCTTTCTTCAACTCGCTTTCTTGTGACCTGGCCGCAACACCGCAGGATGGCTTCAGGCCCTAATCTGGTTCCGGCCCGGCATGCGGAGCCTTTGGTTAATTCCTCTTCCTGGTGGGAAATGAGAGTTAAATTTGCCCGTCCAGACACCTCCAGCTAGCCTCTCATTGGTTCTTGCTATTCCTGTTCATCTTCCGCAGAAATTGCAAACTGGGCCAAACAGGAGGTTAAAGGGACGGACTCTCCAAGTCGGGAGAGTGTTAGTAAAGCGTCTGGAATGTTGCACCCGAGTACCAGGGTACGAAAACTGAGACATATTTGAACACGTCTCCCGATCACGTGGTTGATCATACTCTGGGTTCCACATGCATGTTTTAGCTGAAGGAAGAATACCTTAAACCTGGAGAGTTGAGACCCGTGGAATGGGTACCGTGCAATATGACTTCAAAGGGTCTTCATTTGCTCACTGAACCTCTCCAATCCTATCACTGCTGCGTTTATGCCCCTGTACACACGCTTGATTCTCTTTTGGAGACATAGCAATCCATAGGTTTTAAGATACTTACTAGTCAGGTACATTCTTAGGCGTTTAATATGGGGTTTTGAGTCCATTTCGTTGAGCAAGGAGTAGCTCTTGTCTATTCCATATTTGGCTTAAGGAACTTTATCTGTGCTCATTTCAATCTCTGGTTTTATGCAGCACCCCAACTCACCTTTCCCCTTAAGCAAGCATAAGTTGGTTTTCTAAATTTGAGACCCTGTTCTGTTTTGGAATGCAGTTCCTGTGTAGCCAAGTTTACATTCCGTGTATTAGTGATATCTTATGATGTTTCTTTTTCTGTGTGACTTATTTCAGTTAGAATCATCGTACCTGAATCCACTCATTATGCTGCTACGGGCCTGATGACATAGATTTCATTGCTGAGTGATACTGCATTGTACGTAAGTACCACAAGTTCTTTATCCATTTTTCACTTTCTGTGATATTGCACTTGTACGGTAAACGAGGTTCTTGTAAACGGAGGCGTCCCAAACTTTGGGGTGGCTGTGTCTTTTTGATTTTAATTTCCCTAAGCTATAGGACCATAAGTGGAAGTGCCCTAGGCTCTGTTGCTTTGTTTTTTAGATGTTTCAGGAAACACCATACACTTCTCCTGAGTGTCTGTTGGCAATTTACATCCCGCCCATCAGCATAACAAGGCTCCCAGTTCTCCATGGCCTGTCCTGCCTTTCTGGATTCTACACTTTTTTCAGAAGGCCCTTTTGACCGGGGGGAAGTGAGACTTCATTGTAGTGCAGATTTCCTTTGCAAGTTTGCTTGGTTGGCCAAAAGGGCGTATGCGTTTTTTCCTGAATATATTCAGGAAAAAACGCATACGCCCTTTTTGGCCAAGTGCATCATTGTGGACGTTCTGCCTCTTTTCCTATGCTTTCAATGCAATTCCAGTCTACCTCCTGAAATCGGTTTCCTGTAATTCTGCCCCGCTTTCAAGTCCTCTTGGCAGCCTTACTTCAGTATATTTTTGGACGATAGCTGTCATTTATAACTCTGCAGGTTTGTGAATTACAGTGCCCCTGAGCTCCTTTCTTCAACTCGCTTTCTTTTGAGCTGGCCGCAACACCGCAGGATGGCTTCAGGCCCTAATCTGGTTCTGGCATGGCACGCTGAGCCTTTGGTTAATTCCTCTTCCTGGTGGGAAATGAGAGTTAAATTTGCCCATCCAGACACCTCCAGCTAGCCTCTCATTGGTTCTCGCTATTCCTGTTCATCTTCCGCAGAAATTGCAAACTGGGCCAAACAGGAGGTTAAAGGGACTGACTCTCCAAGTCGGGAGAGTGTTAGTAAAGCGTCTGGAATGTTGCACCCGAGTACCAGGGGAGGAAAACTGAGACATATTTGAACACGTCTCCCGATCACATGTTTGATCATACTCTAGGTTCCACATGCATGTTTTAGCTGAAGGAAGAATACCTTAAACCTGGGTAGGTGAAACCCGTGGAATGGGTACCATGCAATATGACTTCAAAGGGTCTTCATTTGCTCACCGAACCTCTCCAATCCTATCACTGCTGCGTTTATGCCCCTGTACACATGCTTGATTCTCTTTCGGAGACATAGCAATCCATAGGTTTTAAGATACTTACTAGTCAGGTACATTCTTAGGCGTTTAATATGGGGTGTTGAGTCCATTTCGTTGAGCAAGGAGTAGCTCTTGTCTATTCCATATTTGGCTTAAGGAACTTTATCTGTGCTCATTTCAATCTCTGGTTTTATGCAGCACCCCAACTCACCTTTCCCCTTAAGCAAGCATAAGTTGGTTTTCTAAATTTGAGACCCTGTTCTGTTCTGTAATTCAGTTCCTGTGTAGCCAAGTTTACATTCCGTGTATTACTGATATCTTATGATGTTTCTTTTTCTGTGTGACTTATTTCAGTTAGAATCATCATACCTGAATCCACTCATTGTGCTGCTAAGGGCCTCATGACACAGATTTCATTGCTGAGTGATATTGCTTTGTAAGTAAATACCACAACTTCTTTATCCATTTTTCACTTTCTGCGATGTTGAACTTGTATTGTAAACGAGGTTCTTGTAAACAGAGGCGTCCCAAACTTTGGGGTGGCTGTGTCTTTTTGATTTTAATTTCCCTAAGCTATAGGACCATAAGTGGAAGTGCCCTAGGTTCTGTTGCTTTGTTTTTTAGATGTTTCAGGAAACACCATACACTTCTCCCGAGTGGTTGTTGGCAATTTACATCCCGCCCATCAGCATAACAAGGCTCCCAGTTCTCCATGGCCTGTCCTGCCTTTCTGGATTTTACCCTTTTTTCAGATGGCCCTTTTGACCGGGGGGAAGTGAGACTTCATTGTAGTGCAGATTTCCTTTGCAAGCTTGCTTGGTTGGCCAAAAAGGGCGTATGCGTTTTTTCCTGAATATATTCAGGAAAAAACGCATACGCCCTTTTTGGCCAAGTGCATCATTGTGGACGTTCTGCCTCTTTTCCTATGCTTTCAATGCAATTCCAGTCTACCTCCTGAAATCGGTTTCCTGCAATTCTGCCCCACTTTCAAGTCCTCATGGCAGCCTTACTTCAGTCTATTTTTGGACGATAGCTGTCATTTATAACTCTGCAGGTTTGTGAATTACAGTGCCCCTGAGCTCCTTTCTTCAACTCGCTTTCTTTTGAGCTGGCCGCAACACCGCAGGATGGCTTCAGGCCCTAATCTGGTTCCGGCACGGCACGCTGAGCCTCTGGTTATTTCCTCTTCCTGGTGGGAAATGAGAGTTAAATTTGCCCGTCCAGACACCTCCAGCTAGTCTCTCATTGGTTCTCGCTATTCCTGTTCATCTTCCGCAGAAATTGCAAACTGGGCCAAACAGGAGGTTAAAGGCGCTGACTCTCCAAGTGGGGAGAGTGTTAGTAAAGCGTCTGGAATGTTGCACCCGAGTACCAGGGGAGGAAAACTGAGACATATTTGAACACGTCTCCCGATCACATGGTTGATCATACTCTGGGTTCCACATGCATGTTTTAGCTGAAGGAAGAATACCTAAAACCTGGGTAGTTGAAACCCGTGGAATGGGTACCATGCAATATGACTTCAAAGGGTCTTCATTTGCTCACCGAACCTCTCCAATCCTATCACTGCTGCGTTTATGCCGTGTACACATGCTTGATTCTCTTTTGGAGACAAAGCAATCCCTAGGTTTTAAGATACTTACTAGTCAGGTACATTCTTAGGCGTTTAATATGCGGTGTTGAGTCCATTTCTTTGAGCAAGGAGTAGCTCTTGTCTATTCCATATTTGGCTTAAGGAACTTTATCTGTGCTCATTTCAATCTCTGGTTTTATGCAGCACCCCAACTCACCTTTACCCTTAAGCAAGCATAAGTTGGTTTTCTAAATTTGAGACCCTGTTCTGTTCTGTAATTCAGTTCCTGTGTAGCCAAGTTTCCATTCCGTGTATTACTGATATCTTATGATGTTTCTTTTTCTGTGTGACTTATTTCAGTTAGAATCATCATACCTGAATGCACTCATTGTGCTGTTAAGTGCCTGATGACATAGATTTCATTGCTGAGTGATATTGCTTTGTAAGTGATTACCACAACTTCTTTATCCATTTTTCACTTTCTGCGATGTTGAACTTGTACTGTAAACGAGGTTCTTGTAAACAGAGCCGTTCCAAACTTTGGGGTGGCTGTGTCTTTTTGATTTTAATTTCCCTAAGCTATAGGACCATAAGTGGAAGTGCCCTAGGCTCTGTTGCTTTGTTTTTTAGATGTTTCAGGAAACACCATACACTTCTCCCAAGTGTCTGTTGGCAATTTACATCCCGCCCATCAGCATAACAAGGCTCCCAGTTCTCCATGGCCTGTCCTGCCTTTCTGGATTTTACACTTTTTTCAGATGGCCCTTTTGACCGGGGGCAAGTGAGACTTCATTGTAGTGCAGATTTCCTTTGCAAGCTTGCTTGGTTGGCCAAAAAGGGCGTATGCGTTTTTTCCTGAATATATTCAGGAAAAAACGCATACGCCCTTTTTGGCCAAGTGCATCATTGTGGACGTTCTGCCTCTTTTCCTATGCTTTCAATACAATTCCAGTCTACCTCCTGAAATCGGTTTCCTGCAATTCTGCCCCGCTTTCAAGTCCTCTTGGCAGCCTTACTTCAGTCTATTTTTGGACGATAGCTGTCATTTATAACTCTGCAGGTTTGTGAATTACAGTGCCCCTGAGTTCATTTCTTCAACTCGCTTTCTTGTGACCTGGCCGCAACACCGCAGGATGGCTTCAGGCCCTAATCTGGTTCCGGCCCGGCATGCTGAGCCTTTGGTTAATTCCTCTTCCTGGTGGGAAATGAGAGTTAAATTTGCCCGTCCAGACACCTCCAGCTAGCCTCTCATTGGTTCTCGCTATTCCTGTTCATCTTCCGCAGAAATTGCAAACTGGGCCAAACAGGAGGTTAAAGGGACTGACTCTCCAAGTCGGGAGAGTGTTAGTAAAGCATCTGGAATGTTGCACCCGAGTACCAGGGTAGGAAAACTGAGACATATTTGAACACGTCTCCCGTTCACATGGTTGATCATACTCTGGGTTCCACATGCATGTTTTAGCTGAAGGAAGAATACCTTAAACCTGGAGAGTTGAGACCCGTGGAATGGGTACCGTGCAATATGACTTCAAAGGGTCTTCATTTGCTCACCGAACCTCTCCAATCCTATCACTGCTGCGTTTATGCCCCTGTACACACACTTGATACTCTTTTGGAGACATAGCAATCCATAGGTTTTAAGATACTTACTAGTCAGGTACATTCTTAGGCGTTTAATATGGGGTTTTGAGTCCATTTCGTTGAGCAAGGAGTAGCTCTTGTGTATTCCATATTTGGCTTAAGGAACTTTATCTGCGCTCATTTCAATCTCTGGTTTTATGCAGCACCCCAACTCACCTTTCCCCTTAAGCAAGCATAAGTTGGTTTTCTAAATTTGAGACCCTGTTCTGTTTTGGAATGCAGTTCCTGTGTAGCCAAGTTTACATTCCGTGTATTACTGATATCTTATGATGTTTCTTTTTCTGTGTGACTTATTTCAGTTAGAATCATCGTACCTGAATCCACTCATTATGCTGCTACGGGCCTGATGACATAGATTTCATTGCTGAGTGATACTGCATTGTACGTATGTACCAAAATTTCTTTATCCATTTTTCACTTTCTGTGATATTGAACTTGTACGGTAAACGAGGTTCTTGTAAACGGAGGTGTCCCAAACTTTGGGGTGGCTGTGTCTTTTTGATTTTAATTTCCCTAAGCTATAGGACCATAAGTGGAAGTGCCCTAGGCTCTGTTGCTTTGTTTTTTAGATGTTTCAGGAAACACCATACACTTCTCCTGAGTGTCTGTTGGCAATTTACATCCCGCCCATCAGCATAACAAGGCTCCCAGTTCTCCATGGCCTATCCTGCCTTTCTGGATTTTACACTTTTTTCAGATGGCCCTTTTGACCGGGGGGAAGTGAGACTTCATTGTAGTGCAGATTTCCTTTGCAAGTTTGCTTGGTTGGCCAAAAAGGGCGTATGCGTTTTTTCCTGAATATATTCAGGAAAAAACATACGCCCTTTTTGGCCAAGTGCATCATTGTGGACGTTCTGCCTCTTTTCCTATGCTTTCAATGCAATTCCAGTCTACCTCCTGAAATCGGTTTCCTGTAATTCTGCCCCGCTTTCAAGTCCTCTTGGCAGCCTTACTTCAGTATATTTTTGGACGATAGCTGTCATTTATAACTCTGCAGGTTTGTGAATTACAGTGCCCCTGAGCTCCTTTCTTCAACTCGCTTTCTTGTGACCTGGCCGCAACACCGCAGGATGTCTTCAGGCCCTAATGTGGTTCTGGCATGGCACGCTGAGCCTTTGGTTAATTCCTCTTCCTGGTGGGAATTGAGAGTTAAATTTGCCCATCCAGACACCTCCAGCTAGTCTCTCATTGGTTCTCGCTATTCCTGTTCATCTTCCACAGAAATTGCAAACTGGGCCAAACAGGAGGTTAAAGGCACTGACTCTCCAAGTCGAGAGAGTGTTAGTAAAGCATCTGGAATGTTGCACCCGAGTACCAGGGTACGAAAACTGAGACATATTTGAACACGTCTCCCGATCACATGGTTGATCATACTCTGGGTTCCACATGCATGTTTTAGCTGAAGGAAGAATACCTAAAACCTGGGTAGTTGAAACCCGTGGAATGGGTACCATGCAATATGACTTCAAAGGGTCTTCATTTGCTCACAGAACCTCTCCAATCCTATCACTGCTGCGTTTATGCCCCTGTACACATGCTTGATTCTCTTTCGGAGACATAGCAATCCCTAGGTTTTAAGATACTTACTAGTCAGGTACATTCTTAGGCGTTTAATATGGGGTGTTGAGTCCATTTCTTTGAGCAAGGAGTAGCTCTTGTTTATTCCATATTTGGCTTAAGGAACTTTATCTGTGCTCATTTCAATCTCTGGTTTTATGCAGCACCCCAACTCACCTTTACGCTTAAGCAAGCATAAGTTGGTTTTCTAAATTTGAGACCCTGTTCTGTTCTGTAATTCAGTTCCTGTGTAGCCAAGTTTCCATTCCGTGTATTACTGATATCTTATGATGTTTCTTTTTCTGTGTGACTTATTTCAGTTAGAATCATCATACCTGAATCCACTCATTGTGCTGCTAAGGGCCTGATGACACAGATTTCATTGCTTGGTGATATTGCTTTGTAAGTAAATACCACAACTTCTTTATCCATTTTTCACTTTCTGCGATGTTGAACTTGTTCTGTAAACGAGGTTCTTGTAAACAGAGGCATCCCAAACTTTGGGGTGGCTGTGTCTTTTTGATTTTAATTTCCCTAAGCTATAGGACCATAAGTGGAAGTGCCCTAGGTTCTGTTGCTTTGTTTTTTATATGTTTTAGGAAACACCATACACTTCTCCCAAGTGGTTGTTGGCAATTTACATCCCGCCCATCAGCATAACAAGGCTCCCAGTTCTCCATGGCCTGTCCTGCCTTTCTGGATTTTACACTTTTTTCAGATGGCCCTTTTGACCGGGGGGAAGTGAGACTTCATTGTAGTGCAGATTTCCTTTGCCAGCGTGCTTGGTTGGCCAAAAAGGGCGTATGCGTTTTTTCCTGAATATATTCAGGAAAAAACGCATACGCCCTTTTTGGCCAAGTGCATCACTGTGGACGTTCTGCCTCTTTTCCTATGCTTTCAATGCAATTCCAGTCTACCTCCTGAAATCGGTTTCCTGCAATTCTGCCCCGCTTTCAAGTCCTCTTGGCAGCCTTACTTCAGTCTATTTTTGGACGATAGCTGTCATTTATAACTCTGCAGGTTTGTGAATTACAGTGCCCCTGAGCTCCTTTCTTCAACTCGCTTTCTTTTGAGCTGGCCGCAACACCGCAGGATGGCTTCAGGCCCTAATCTGGTTCCGGTACGGCACGCTGAGCCTTTGGTTATTTCCAATTCCTGGTGGGAAATGAGAGTTAAATTTGCCCGTCCAGACACCTCCAGCTAGCCTCTCATTGGTTCTCGCTATTCCTGTTCATCTTCCGCAGAATTTGCAAACTGGGCCAAACAGGAGGTTAAAGGCGCTGACTCTCCAAGTGGGGAGAGTGTTAGTAAAGCGTCTGGAATGTTGCACCCGAGTACCAGGGTACGAAAACTGAGACATATTTGAACACGTCTCCCGATCACATGGTTGATCATACTCTAGGTTCCACATGCATGTTTTAGCTGAAGGAAGAATACCTTAAACCTGGGTAGGTGAAACCCGTGGAATGGGTACCATGCAATATGACTTCAAAGGGTCTTCATTTGCTCACCGAACCTCTCCAATCCTATCACTGCTGCGTTTATGCCCCTGTACACATGCTTGATTCTCTTTCGGAGACATAGCAATCCATAGGTTTTAAGATACTTACTAGTCAGGTACATTCTTAGGCGTTTAATATAGGGTGTTGAGTCCATTTCGTTGAGCAAGGAGTAGCTCTTGTCTATTCCATATTTGGCTTAAGGAACTTTATCTGTGCTCATTTCAATCTCTGGTTTTATGCAGCACCCCAACTCACCTTTACCCTTAAGCAAGCATAAGTTGGTTTTCTAAATTTGAGACCCTGTTCTGTTCTGTAATTCAGTTCCTGTGTAGCCAAGTTTCCATTCCGTGTATTACTGATATCTTATGATGTTTCTTTTTCTGTGTGACTTATTTCAGTTAGAATCATCATACCTGAATCCACTCATTGTGCTGCTAAGGGCCTGATGACATAGATTTCATTGCTGAGTGATATTGCTTTGTAAGTGATTACCACAACTTCTTTATCCATTTTTCACTTTGTGCGATGTTGAACTTGTACTGTAAACGAGGTTCTTGTAAACAGAGGCTTCCCAAAATTTGGGGTGGCTGTGTCTTTTTGATTTTAATTTCCCTAAACTCTAGGACCATAAGTGGAAGTGCCCTAGGCTCTGTTGCTTTGTTTTTTAGATGTTTCAGGAAACACCATACAGTTCTCCCGAGTGTCTGTTGGCAATTTACATCCCGCCCATCAGCATAACAAGGCTCCCAGTTCTCCATGGCCTGTCCTGCCTTTCTGGATTTTACCCTTTATTCAGATGGCCCTTTTGACCGGGGGGAAGTGAGACTTCATTGTAGTGCAGATTTCCTTTGCAAGCTTGATTGGTTGGCCAAAAAGGGCATATGCGTTTTTTCCTGAATATATTCAGGAAAAAACGCATACGCCCTTTTTGGCCAAGTGCATCATTGTGGACGTTCTGCCTCTTTTCCTATGCTTTCAATGCAATTCCAGTCTACCTCCTGAAATCGGTTTCCTGCAATTCTGCCCCGCTTTCAAGTCCTCTTGGCAGCCTTACTTCAGTCTATTTTTGGACGATAGCTGTCATTTATAACTCTGCAGGTTTGTGAATTACAGTGCCCCTGAGCTCCTTTCTTCAACTCGCTTTCTTGTGACCTGGCCGCAACACCGCAGGATGGCTTCAGGCCCTAATCTGGTTCCGGCACGGCACGCTGAGCCTTTGGTTATTTCCTATTCCTGGTGGGAAATGAGAGTTAAATTTGCCCGTCCAGACACCTCCAGCTAGTCTCTCATTGGTTCTCGCTATTCCTGTTCATCTTCCGCAGAAATTGCAAACTGGGCCAAACAGGAGGTTAAAGGCGCTGACTCTCCAAGTGGGGAGAGTGTTAGTAAAGCGTCTGGAATGTTGCACCCGAGTACCAGGGGAGGAAAACTGAGACATATTTGAACACGTCTCCCGTTCACATGGTTGATCATACTTGGGTTCCACATGCATGTTTTAGCTGAAGGAAGAATACCTTAAACCTGGAGAGTTAAGACCCGTGTAATGGGTACCATGCAATATGACTTCAAAGGGTCTTAATTTGCTCACCGAGCCTCTCCAATCCTATCACTGCTGCGTTTATGCCCCTGTACACATGCTTGATTCTCTTTCGGAGACATAGCAATCCATAGGTTTTAAGATACTTACTAGTCAGGTACATTCTTAGGCGTTTAATATGGGGTGTTGAGTCCATTTCGTTGAGCAAGGAGTAGCTCTTGTCTATTCCATATTTGGCTTAAGGAACTTTATCTGTGCTCATTTCAATCTCTGGTTTTATGCAGCACCCCAACTCACCTTTCCCCTTAAGCAAGCATAAGTTGGTTTTCTAAATTTGAGACCCTGTTCTGTTCTGTAATTCAGTTCCTGTGTAGCCAAGTTTCCATTCCGTGTATTACTGATATCTTATGATGTTTCTTTTTCTGTGTGACTTATTTCAGTTAGAATCACCATACCTGAATCCACTCATTGTGCTGCTAAGGGCCTGATGACACAGATTTCATTGCTGAGTGATATTGCTTTGTAAGTAAATACCACAACTTCTTTATCCATTTTTCACTTTCTGCGATGTTGAACTTGTACTGTAAACGAGGTTCTTGTAAACAGAGGCGTCCCAAACTTTGGGGTGGCTGTGTCTTTTTGATTTTAATTTCCCTAAGCTATAGGACCATAAGTGGAAGTGCCCTAGGTTCTGTTGTTTTGTTTTTTAGATGTTTCAGGAAACACCATACACTTCTCCCGAGTGGTTGTTGGCAATTTACATCCCGCCCATCAGCATAACAAGGCTCCCAGTTCTCCATGGCCTGTCCTGCCTTTCTGGATTTTACACTTTCTTCAGATGGCCCTTTTGACCGGGGGGAAGTGAGACTTCATTGTAGTGCAGATTTCCTTTGCAAGCTTGCTTGGTTGGCCAAAAAGGGCGTATGCGTTTTTTCCTGAATATATTCAGGAAAAAACGCATACGCCCTTTTTGGCCAAGTGCATCATTGTGGACGTTCTGCCTCTTTTCCTATGCTTTCAATGCAATTCCAGTCTACCTCCTGAAATCGGTTTCCTGCAATTCTGCCCCGCTTTCAAGTCCTCTTGGCAGCCTTACTTCAGTCTATTTTTGGACGATAACTGTCATTTATAACTCTGCAGGTTTGTGAATTACAGTGCCCCTGAGCTCCTTTCTTCAACTCGCTTTCTTGTGACCTGGCCGCAACACCGCAGGATGGCTTCAGGCTCTAATCTGGTTCCGGCACGGCACGCTGAGCCTTTGGTTAATTCCTCTTCCTGGTGGGAAATGAGAGTTAAATTTGCCCGTCCAGACACCTCCAGCTAGTCTCTCATTGGTTCTCGCTATTCCTGTTCATCTTCCGCAGAAATTGCAAACTGGGCCAAACAGGAGGTTAAAGGTACTGACTCTCCAAGTCGGGAGAGTGTTAGTAAAGCGTCTGGAATGTTGCACCCGAGTACCAGGGTACGAAAACTGAGACATATTTGAACACGTCTCCCGATCACATGGTTGATCATACTCTGGGTTCCACATGCATGTTTTAGCTGAAGGAAGAATACCTTAAACCTGGGTAGGTGAAACCCGTGGAATGGGTACCATGCAATATGACTTCAAAGGCTCTTCATTTGCTCACCGAACCTCTCCAATCCTATCACTGCTGCGTTTATGCCCCTGTACACATGCTTGATTCTCTTTCGGAGACATAGCAATCCATAGGTTTTAAGATACTTACTAGTCAGGTACATTCTTAGGCGTTTAATATAGGGTGTTGAGTCCATTTCGTTGAGCAAGGAGTAGCTCTTGTCTATTCCATATTTGGCTTAAGGAACTTTATCTGTGCTCATTTCAATCTCTGGTTTTATGCAGCACCCCAACTCACCTTTCCCCTTAAGCAAGCATAAGTTGGTTTTCTAAATTTGAGACCCTGTTCTGTTCTGTAATTCAGTTCCTGTGTAGCCAAGTTTCCATTCCGTGTATTACTGATAACTTATGATGTTTCTTTTTCTGTGTGACTTATTTCAGTTAGAATCATCATACCTGAATCCACTCATTGTGCTGCTAAGGGCCTGATGACATAGATTTCATTGCTGAGTGATATTGCTTTGTAAGTGATTACCACAACTTCTTTATCCATTTTTCACTTTGTGCGATGTTGAACTTGTACTGTAAACGAGGTTCTTGTAAACAGAGGCTTCCCAAAATTTGGGGTGGCTGTGTCTTTTTGATTTTAATTTCCCTAAACTCTAGGACCATAAGTGGAAGTGCCCTAGGCTCTGTTGCTTTGTTTTTTAGATGTTTCAGGAAACACCATACAGTTCTCCCGAGTGTCTGTTGGCAATTTACATCCCGCCCATCAGCATAACAAGGCTCCCAGTTCTCCATGGCCTGTCCTGCCTTTCTGGATTTTACCCTTTATTCAGATGGCCCTTTTGACCGGGGGGAAGTGAGACTTCATTGTAGTGCAGATTTCCTTTGCAAGCTTGATTGGTTGGCCAAAAAGGGCATATGCGTTTTTTCCTGAATATATTCAGGAAAAAACGCATACGCCCTTTTTGGCCAAGTGCATCATTGTGGACGTTCTGCCTCTTTTCCTATGCTTTCAATGCAATTCCAGTCTACCTCCTGAAATCGGTTTCCTGCAATTCTGCCCCGCTTTCAAGTCCTCTTGGCAGCCTTACTTCAGTCTATTTTTGGACGATAGCTGTCATTTATAACTCTGCAGGTTTGTGAATTACAGTGCCCCTGAGCTCCTTTCTTCAACTCGCTTTCTTGTGACCTGGCCGCAACACCGCAGGATGGCTTCAGGCCCTAATCTGGTTCCGGCACGGCACGCTGAGCCTTTGGTTATTTCCTATTCCTGGTGGGAAATGAGAGTTAAATTTGCCCGTCCAGACACCTCCAGCTAGTCTCTCATTGGTTCTCGCTATTCCTGTTCATCTTCCGCAGAAATTGCAAACTGGGCCAAACAGGAGGTTAAAGGCGCTGACTCTCCAAGTGGGGAGAGTGTTAGTAAAGCGTCTGGAATGTTGCACCCGAGTACCAGGGGAGGAAAACTGAGACATATTTGAACACGTCTCCCGTTCACATGGTTGATCATACTTGGGTTCCACATGCATGTTTTAGCTGAAGGAAGAATACCTTAAACCTGGAGAGTTAAGACCCGTGTAATGGGTACCATGCAATATGACTTCAAAGGGTCTTAATTTGCTCACCGAGCCTCTCCAATCCTATCACTGCTGCGTTTATGCCCCTGTACACATGCTTGATTCTCTTTCGGAGACATAGCAATCCATAGGTTTTAAGATACTTACTAGTCAGGTACATTCTTAGGCGTTTAATATGGGGTGTTGAGTCCATTTCGTTGAGCAAGGAGTAGCTCTTGTCTATTCCATATTTGGCTTAAGGAACTTTATCTGTACTCATTTCAATCTCTGGTTTTATGCAGCACCCCAACTCACCTTTCCCCTTAAGCAAGCATAAGTTGGTTTTCTAAATTTGAGACCCTGTTCTGTTCTGTAATTCAGTTCCTGTGTAGCCAAGTTTCCATTCCGTGTATTACTGATATCTTATGATGTTTCTTTTTCTGTGTGACTTATTTCAGTTAGAATCATCATACCTGAATCCACTCATTGTGCTGCTACAGGCCTGATGACATAGATTTCATTGCTGAGTGATATTGCCTTGTAAGTGATTACCACAACTTCTTTATCCATTTTTCACTTTCTGCGATGTTGAACTTGTACTGTAAACGAGGTTCTTGTAAACAGAGCCGTTCCAAACTTTGGGGTGGCTGTGTCTTTTTGATTTTAATTTCCCTAAGCTATAGGACCATAAGTGGAAGTGCCCTAGGCTCTGTTGCTTTGTTTTTTAGATGTTTCAGGAAACACCATACACTTCTCCCAAGTGTCTGTTGGCAATTTACATCCCGCCCATCAGCATAACAAGGCTCCCAGTTCTCCATGGCCTGTCCTGCCTTTCTGGATTTTACACTTTTTTCAGATGGCCCTTTTGACCGGGGGGAAGTGAGACTTCATTGTAGTGCAGATTTCCTTTGCAAGCTTGCTTGGTTGGCCGAAAAGGGCGTATGCGATTTTTCCTGAATATATTCAGGAAAAAACGCATACGCCCTTTTTGGCCAAGTGCATCATTGTGGACGTTCTGCCTCTTTTCCTATGCTTTCAATACAATTCCAGTCTACCTCCTGAAATCGGTTTCCTGCAATTCTGCCCCGCTTTCAAGTCCTCTTGGCAGCCTTACTTCAGTCTATTTTTGGACGATAGCTGTCATTTATAACTCTGCAGGTTTGTGAATTACAGTGCCCCTGAGTTCATTTCTTCAACTCGCTTTCTTGTGACCTGGCCGCAACACCGCAGGATGGCTTCAGGCCCTAATCTGGTTCCGGCCCGGCATGCTGTGCCTTTGGTTAATTCCTCTTCCTGGTGGGAAATGAGAGTTAAATTTGCCCGTCCAGATACCTGCAGCTAGCCTCTCATTGGTTCTCGCTACTCCTGTTCATCTTCCGCAGAAATTGCAAACTGGGCCAAACAGGAGGTTAAAGGGACTGACTCTCCAAGTCGGGAGAGTGTTAGTAAAGCATCTGGAATGTTGCACCCGAGTACCAGGGTAGGAAAACTGAGACATATTTGAACACGTCTCCCGTTCACATGGTTGATCATACTCTGGGTTCCACATGCATGTTTTAGCTGAAGGAAGAATACCTTAAACCTGGAGAGTTGAGACCCGTGGAAAGGGTACCGTGCAATAAGACTTCAAAGGGTCTTCATTTGCTCACCGAACCTCTCCAATCCTATCACTGCTGCGTTTATGCCCCTGTACACACGCTTGATTCTCTTTTGGAGACATAGCAATCCATAGGTTTTAAGATACTTACTAGTCAGGTACATTCTTAGGCGTTTAATATGGGGTTTTGAGTCCATTTCATTGAGCAAGGAGTAGCTCTTGTCTATTCCATATTTGGCTTAAGGAACTTTATCTGTGCTCATTTCAATCTCTGGTTTTATGCAGCACCCCAACTCACCTTTCCCCTTAAGCAAGCATAAGTTGGTTTTCTAAATTTGAGACCCTGTTCTGTTTTGGAATGCAGTTCCTGTGTAGCCAAGTTTACATTCCGTGTATTACTGATATCTTATGATGTTTCTTTTTCTGTGTGACTTATTTCAGTTAGAATCATCGTACCTGAATCCACTCATGATGCTGCTACGGGCCTGATGACATAGATTTCATTGCTGAGTGATACTGCATTGTACGTAAGTACCACAAGTTCTTTATCCATTTTTCACTTTCTGTGATATTGAACTTGTACGGTAAACGAGGTTCTTGTAAACGGAGGCGTCCCAAACTTTGGGGTGGCTGTGTCTTTTTGATTTTAATTTCCCTAAGCTATAGGACCATAAGTGGAAGTGCCCTAGGCTCTGTTGCTTTGTTTTTTAGATGTTTCAGGAAACACCATACACTTCTCCTGAGTGTCTGTTGGCAATTTACATCCCGCCCATCAGCATAACAAGGCTCCCAGTTCTCCATGGCCTATCCTGCCTTTCTGGATTTTACACTTTTTTCAGATGGCCCTTTTGACCGGGGGGAAGTGAGACTTCATTGTAGTGCAGATTTCCTTTGCAAGTTTGCTTGGTTGGCCAAAAAGGGCGTATGCGTTTTTTCCTGAATATATTCAGGAAAAAACGCATACGCCCTTTTTGGCCAAGTGCATCATTGTGGACGTTCTGCCTCTTTTCCTATGCTTTCAATGCAATTCCAGTCTACCTCCTGAAATCGGTTTCCTGTAATTCTGCCCCGCTTTCAAGTACACTTGGCAGCCTTACTTCAGTCTATTTTTGGACGATAGCTGTCATTTATAACTCTGCAGGTTTGTGAATTACAGTGCCCCTGAGCTCCTTTCTTCAACTCGCTTTCTTGTGACCTGGCCGCAACACCGCAGGATGTCTTCAGGCCCTAATCTGGTTCTGGCATGGCACGCTGAGCCTTTGGTTAATTCCTCTTCCTGGTGGGAAATGAGAGTTAAATTTGCCCGTCCAGACACCTCCAGCTAGTCTCTCATTGGTTCTCGCTATTCCTGTTCATCTTCCACAGAAATTGCAAACTGGGCCAAACAGGAGGTTAAAGGGACTGACTCTCCAAGTCGAGAGAGTGTTAGTAAAGCATCTGGAATGTTGCACCCGAGTACCAGGGTACGAAAACTGAGACATATTTGAACACGTCTCCCGATCACATGGTTGATCATACTCTGGGTTCCACATGCATGTTTTAGCTGAAGGAAGAATACATGAAACCTGGGTAGTTGAAACCCGTGGAATGGGTACCATGCAATATGACTTTAAAGGGTCTTCATTTGCTCACCGAACATCTGCAATCCTATCACTGCTGCGTTTATGCCCCTGTACACATGCTTGATTCTCTTTCGGAGACATAGCAATCCATAGGTTTTAAGATACTTACTAGTCAGGTACATTCTTAGGCGTTTAATATGCGGTGTTGAGTCCATTTCGTTGAGCAAGGAGTAGCTCTTGTCTATTCCATATTTGGCTTAAGGAACTTTATCTGTGCTCATTTCAATCTCTGGTTTTATGCAGCACCCCAACTCACCTTTCCCCTTAAGCAAGCATAAGTTGGTTTTCTAAATTTGAGACCCTGTTCTGTTCTGTAATTCAGTTCCTGTGTAGCCAAGTTTCCATTCCGTGTATTACTGATATCTTATGATGTTTCTTTTTCTGTGTGACTTATTTCAGTTAGAATCATCATACCTGAATCCACTCATTGTGCTGCTAAGGGCCTGATGACATAGATTTCATTGCTGAGTGATATTGCTTTGTAAGTGATTACCACAACTTCTTTATCCATTTTTCACTTTCTGCGATGTTGAACTTGTACTGTAAATGAGGTTCTTGTAAACAGAGCCGTTCCAAACTTTGGGGTGGCTGTGTCTTTTTGATTTTAATTTCCCTAAGCTATAGGACCATAAGTGGAAGTGCCCTAGGCTCTGTTGCTTTGTTTTTTAGATGTTTCAGGAAACACCATACACTTCTCCCAAGTGTCTGTTGGCAATTTACATCCCGCCCATCAGCATAACAAGGCTCCCAGTTCTCCATGGCCTGTCCTGCCTTTCTGGATTTTACACTTTTTTCAGATGGCCCTTTTGACCGGGGGGAAGTGAGACTTCATTGTAGTGCAGATTTCCTTTGCAAGCTTGCTTGGTTGGCCGAAAAGTGCGTATGCGTTTTTTCCTGAATATATTCAGGAAAAAACGCATACGCTCTTTTTGGCCAAGTGCATCATTGTGGACGTTCTGCCTCTTTTCCTATGCTTTCAATACAATTCCAGTCTACCTCCTGAAATCGGTTTCCTGCAATTCTGCCCCGCTTTCAAGTCCTCTTGGCAGCCTTACTTCAGTCTATTTTTGGACGATAGCTGTCATTTATAACTCTGCAGGTTTGTGAATTACAGTGCCCCTGAGTTCATTTCTTCAACTCGCTTTCTTGTGACCTGGCCGCAACACCGCAGGATGGCTTCAGGCCCTAATCTGGTTCCGGCCCGGCATGCGGAGCCTTTGGTTAATTCCTCTTCCTGGTGGGAAATGAGAGTTAAATTTGCCCGTCCAGACACCTCCAGCTAGCCTCTCATTGGTTCTCGCTATTCCTGTTCATCTTCCGCAGAAATTGCAAACTGGGCCAAACAGGAGGTTAAAGGGACTGACTCTCCAAGTCGGGAGAGTGTTAGTAAAGCATCTGGAATGTTGCACCCGAGTACCAGGGTAGGAAAATTGAGACATATTTGAACACGTCTCCCGTTCACATGGTTGATCATACTCTGGGTTCCACATGCATGTTTTAGCTGAAGGAAGAATACCTTAAACCTGGAGAGTTGAGACCCGTGGAATGGGTACCGTGCAATATGACTTCAAAGGGTCTTCATTTGCTCACCGAACCTCTCCAATCCTATCACTGCTGCGTTTATGCCCCTGTACACATGCTTGATTCTCTTTTGGAGACATAGCAATCCATAGGTTTTAAGATACTTACTAGTCAGGTACATTCTTAGGCGTTTAATATGGGGTTTTGAGTCCATTTCGTTGAGCAAGGAGTAGCTCTTGTGTATTCCATATTTGGCTTAAGGAACTTTATCTGTGCTCATTTCAATCTCTGGTTTTATGCAGCACCCCAACTCACCTTTCCCCTTAAGCAAGCATAAGTTGGTTTTCTAAATTTGAGACCCTGTTCTGTTCTGTAATTCAGTTCCTGTGTAGCCAAGTTTCCATTCCGTGTATTAGTGATATCTTATGATGTTTCTTTTTCTGTGTGACTTATTTCAGTTAGAATCATCATACCTGAATCCACTCATTGTGCTGCTAAGGGCCTGATGACACAGATTTCATTGCTGAGTGATATTGCTTTGTAAGTAAATACCACAACTTCTTTATCCATTTTTCACTTTCTGCGATGTTGAACTTGTACTGTAAACGAGGTTCTTGTAAACAGAGGCGTCCCAAACTTTGGGGTGGCTGTGTCTTTTTGATTTTAATTTCCCTAAGCTATAGGACCATAAGTGGAAGTGCCATAGGTTCTGTTGCTTTGTTTTTTAGATGTTTCAGGAAACACCATACACTTCTCCCGAGTGGTTGTTGGCAATTTACATCCCGCCCATCAGCATAACAAGGCTCCCAGTTCTCCATGGCCTGTCCTGACTTTCTGGATTTTACCCTTTTTTCAGATGACCCTTTTGACCGGGGGGAAGTGAGACTTCATTGTAGTGCAGATTTCCTTTTCAAGCTTGCTTGGTTGGCCAAAAAGGGCGTATGCGTTTTTTCCTGAATATATTCAGGAAAAAACGCATACGCCCTTTTTGGCCAAGTGCATCATTGTGGACGTTCTGCCTCTTTTCCTATGCTTTCAATGCAATTCCAGTCTACCTCCTGAAATCGGTTTCCTGCAATTCTGCCCCACCTTCAAGTCCTCTTGGGAGCCTTACTTCAGTCTATTTTTGGACGATAGCTGTCATTTATAACTCTGCAGGTTTGTGAATTACAGTGCCCCTGAGCTCCTTTCTTCAACTCGCTTTCTTTTGAGCTGGCCGCAACACCGCAGGATGGCTTCAGGCCCTAATCTGGTTCCGGCACGGCACGCTGAGCCTCTGGTTATTTCCTCTTCCTGGTGGGAAATGAGAGTTAAATTTGCCCGTCCAGACACCTCCAGCTAGTCTCTCATTGGTTCTCGCTATTCCTGTTCATCTTCCGCAGAAATTGCAAACTGGGCCAAACAGGAGGTTAAAGGCACTGACTCTCCAAGTCGGGAGAGTGTTAGTAAAGCGTCTGGAATGTTGCACTCGAGTACCAGGGGAGGAAAACTGAGACATATTTGAACACGTCTCCCGATCACATGGTTGATCATACTCTGGGTTCCACATGCATGTTTTAGCTGAAGGAAGAATACCTAAAACCTGGGTAGTTGAAACCCATGGAATGGGTACCATGCAATATGACTTCAAAGGGTCTTCATTTGCTCACCGAACCTCTCCAATCCTATCACTGCTGCGTTTATGCCCTGTACACATGCTTGATTCTCTTTCGGAGACATAGCAATCCCTAGGTTTTAAGATACTTACTAGTCAGGTACATTCTTAGGCGTTTAATATGCGGTGTTGAGTCCATTTCTTTGAGCAAGGAGTAGCTCTTGTCTATTCCATATTTGGCTTAAGGAACTTTATCTGTGCTCATTTCAATCTCTGGTTTTATGCAGCACCCCAACTCACCTTTACCCTTAAGCAAGCATAAGTTGGTTTTCTAAATTTGAGACCCTGTTCTGTTCTGTAATTCAGTTCCTGTGTAGCCAAGTTTCCATTCCGTGTATTACTGATATCTTATGATGTTTGTTTTTCTGTCTGACTTATTTCAGTTAGAATCATCATACCTGAATCCACTCATTGTGCTGCTAAGGGCCTGATGACATAGATTTCATTGCTGAGTGATATTGCTTTGTAAGTGATTACCACAACTTCTTTATCCATTTTTCACTTTCTGCGATGTTGAACTTGTACTGTAAACGAGGTTCTTGTAAACAGAGCCGTTCCAAACTTTGGGGTGGCTGTGTCTTTTTGATTTTAATTTCCCTAAGCTATAGGACCATAAGTGGAAGTGCCCTAGGCTCTGTTGCTTTGTTTTTTAGATGTTTCAGGAAACACCATACACTTCTCCCAAGTGTCTGTTGGCAATTTACATCCCGCCCATCAGCATAACAAGGCTCCCTGTTCTCCATGGCCTGTCCTGCCTTTCTGGATTTTACACTTTTTTCAGAAGGCCCTTTTGACCGGGGGGAAGTGAGACTTCATTGTAGTGCAGATTTCCTTTGCAAGCTTGCTTGGTTGGCCAAAAAGGGCGTATGCGTTTTTTCCTGAATATATTCAGGAAAAAACGCATACGCCCTTTTTGGCCAAGTGCATCATTGTGGACGTTCTGCCTCTTTTCCTATGCTTTCAATGCAATTCCAGTCTACCTCCTGAAATCGGTTTCCTGCAATTCTGCCCCGCTTTCAAGTCCTCTTGGCAGCCTTACTTCAGTCTATTTTTGGACGATAGCTGTCATTTATAACTCTGCAGGTTTGTGAATTACAGTGCCCCTGAGCTCCTTTCTTCAACTCGCTTTCTTGTGACCTGGCCGCAACACCGCAGGATGGCTTCAGGCCCTAATCTGGTTCCGGCCCGGCATGCGGAGCCTTTGGTTAATTCCTCTTCCTGGTGGGAAATGAGAGTTAAATTTGCCCGTCCAGACACCTCCAGCTAGCCTCTCATTGGTTCTTGCTATTCCTGTTCATCTTCCGCAGAAATTGCAAACTGGGCCAAACAGGAGGTTAAAGGGACGGACTCTCCAAGTCGGGAGAGTGTTAGTAAAGCGTCTGGAATGTTGCACCCGAGTACCAGGGTACGAAAACTGAGACATATTTGAACACGTCTCCCGATCACGTGGTTGATCATACTCTGGGTTCCACATGCATGTTTTAGCTGAAGGAAGAATACCTTAAACCTGGAGAGTTGAGACCCGTGGAATGGGTACCGTGCAATATGACTTCAAAGGGTCTTCATTTGCTCACTGAACCTCTCCAATCCTATCACTGCTGCGTTTATGCCCCTGTACACACGCTTGATTCTCTTTTGGAGACATAGCAATCCATAGGTTTTAAGATACTTACTAGTCAGGTACATTCTTAGGCGTTTAATATGGGGTTTTGAGTCCATTTCGTTGAGCAAGGAGTAGCTCTTGTCTATTCCATATTTGGCTTAAGGAACTTTATCTGTGCTCATTTCAATCTCTGGTTTTATGCAGCACCCCAACTCACCTTTACCCTTAAGCAAGCATAAGTTGGTTTTCTAAATTTGAGACCCTGTTCTGTTTTGGAATGCAGTTCCTGTGTAGCCAAGTTTACATTCCGTGTATTAGTGATATCTTATGATGTTTCTTTTTCTGTGTGACTTATTTCAGTTAGAATCATCGTACCTGAATCCACTCATTATGCTGCTACGGGCCTGATGACATAGATTTCATTGCTGAGTGATACTGCATTGTACGTAAGTACCACAAGTTCTTTATCCATTTTTCACTTTCTGTGATATTGCACTTGTACGGTAAACGAGGTTCTTGTAAACGGAGGCGTCCCAAACTTTGGGGTGGCTGTGTCTTTTTGATTTTAATTTCCCTAAGCTATAGGACCATAAGTGGAAGTGCCCTAGGCTCTGTTGCTTTGTTTTTTAGATGTTTCAGGAAACACCATACACTTCTCCTGAGTGTCTGTTGGCAATTTACATCCCGCCCATCAGCATAACAAGGCTCCCAGTTCTCCATGGCCTGTCCTGCCTTTCTGGATTCTACACTTTTTTCAGAAGGCCCTTTTGACCGGGGGGAAGTGAGACTTCATTGTAGTGCAGATTTCCTTTGCAAGTTTGCTTGGTTGGCCAAAAGGGCGTATGCGTTTTTTCCTGAATATATTCAGGAAAAAACGCATACGCCCTTTTTGGCCAAGTGCATCATTGTGGACGTTCTGCCTCTTTTCCTATGCTTTCAATGCAATTCCAGTCTACCTCCTGAAATCGGTTTCCTGTAATTCTGCCCCGCTTTCAAGTCCTCTTGGCAGCCTTACTTCAGTATATTTTTGGACGATAGCTGTCATTTATAACTCTGCAGGTTTGTGAATTACAGTGCCCCTGAGCTCCTTTCTTCAACTCGCTTTCTTTTGAGCTGGCCGCAACACCGCAGGATGGCTTCAGGCCCTAATCTGGTTCTGGCATGGCACGCTGAGCCTTTGGTTAATTCCTCTTCCTGGTGGGAAATGAGAGTTAAATTTGCCCATCCAGACACCTCCAGCTAGCCTCTCATTGGTTCTCGCTATTCCTGTTCATCTTCCGCAGAAATTGCAAACTGGGCCAAACAGGAGGTTAAAGGGACTGACTCTCCAAGTCGGGAGAGTGTTAGTAAAGCTTCTGGAATGTTGCACCCGAGTACCAGGGTAGGAAAACTGAGACATATTTGAACACGTCTCCCGTTCACATGGTTGATCATACTCTGGGTTCCACATGCATGTTTTAGCTGAAGGAAGAATACCTTAAACCTGGAGAGTTGAGACCCGTGGAATGGGTACCGTGCAATATGACTTCAAAGGGTCTTCATTTGCTCACCGAACCTCTCCAATCCTATCACTGCTGCGTTTATGCCCCTGTACACACGCTTGATTCTCTTTTGGAGACATAGCAATCCATAGGTTTTAAGATACTTACTAGTCAGGTACATTCTTAGGCGTTTAATATGGGGTTTTGAGTCCATTTCGTTGAGCAAGGAGTAGCTCTTGTCTATTCCATATTTGGCTTAAGGAACTTTATCTGTGCTCATTTCAATCTCTGGTTTTATGCAGCACCCCAACTCACCTTTCCCCTTAAGCAAGCATAAGTTGGTTTTCTAAATTTGAGACGCTGTTCTGTTCTGTAATTCAGTTCCTGTGTAGCCAAGTTTCCATTCCGTGTATTACTGATATCTTATGATGTTTCTTTTTCTGTGTGACTTATTTCAGTTAGAATCATCATACCTGAATCCACTCATTGTGCTGCTAAGGGCCTCATGACACAGATTTCATTGCTGAGTGATATTGCTTTGTAAGTAAATACCACAACTTCTTTATCCATTTTTCACTTTCTGCGATGTTGAACTTGTACTGTAAACGAGGTTCTTGTAAACAGAGGCGTCCCAAACTTTGGGGTGGCTGTGTCTTTTTGATTTTAATTTCCCTAAGCTATAGGACCATAAGTGGAAGTGCCCTAGGTTCTGTTGCTTTGTTTTTTAGATGTTTCAGGAAACACCATACACTTCTCCCGAGTGGTTGTTGGCAATTTACATCCCGCCCATCAGCATAACAAGGCTCCCAGTTCTCCATGGCCTGTCCTGCCTTTCTGGATTTTACCCTTTTTTCAGATGACCCTTTTGACCGGGGGGAAGTGAGACTTCATTGTAGTGCAGATTTCCTTTGCAAGCTTGCTTGGTTGGCCAAAAAGGGCGTATGCGTTTTTTCCTGAATATATTCAGGAAAAAACGCATACGCACTTTTTGGCCAAGTGCATCATTGTGGACGTTCTGCCTCTTTTCCTATGCTTTCAATGCAATTCCAGTCTACCTCCTGAAATCGGTTTCCTGCAATTCTGCCCCACCTTCAAGTCCTCTTGGCAGCCTTACTTCAGTCTATTTTTGGACGATAGCTGTCATTTATAACTCTGCAGGTTTGTGAATTACAGTGCCCCTGAGCTCCTTTCTTCAACTCGCTTTCTTTTGAGCTGGCCGCAACACCGCAGGATGGCTTCAGGCCCTAATCTGGTTCCGGCACGGCACGCTGAGCCTCTGGTTATTTCCTCTTCCTGGTGGGAAATGAGAGTTAAATTTGCCCGTCCAGACACCTCCAGCTAGTCTCTCATTGGTTCTCGCTATTCCTGTTCATCTTCCGCAGAAATTGCAAACTGGGCCAAACAGGAGGTTAAAGGCACTGACTCTCCAAGTCGGGAGAGTGTTAGTAAAGCGTCTGGAATGTTGCACCCGAGTACCAGGGGAGGAAAACTGAGACATATTTGAACACGTCTCCCGATCACATGGTTGATCATACTCTGGGTTCCACATGCATGTTTTAGCTGAAGGAAGAATACCTAAAACCTGGGTAGTTGAAACCCATGGAATGGGTACCATGCAATATGACTTCAATGGGTCTTCATTTGCTCACCGAACCTCTCCAATCCTATCACTGCTGCGTTTATGCCCTGTACACATGCTTGATTCTCTTTCGGAGACATAGCAATCCCTAGGTTTTAAGATACTTACTAGTCAGGTACATTCTTAGGCGTTTAATATGCGGTGTTGAGTCCATTTCTTTGAGCAAGGAGTAGCTCTTGTCTATTCCATATTTGGCTTAAGGAACTTTATCTGTGCTCATTTCAATCTCTGGTTTTATGCAGCACCCCAACTCACCTTTACCCTTAAGCAAGCATAAGTTGGTTTTCTAAATTTGAGACCCTGTTCTGTTCTGTTATTCAGTTCCTGTGTAGCCAAGTTTCCATTCCGTGTATTACTGATATCTTATGATGTTTGTTTTTCTGTGTGACTTATTTCAGTTAGAATCATCATACCTGAATCCACTCATTGTGCTGCTAAGGGCCTGATGACATAGATTTCATTGCTGAGTGATATTGCTTTGTAAGTGATTACCACAACTTCTTTATCCATTTTTCACTTTCTGCGATGTTGAACTTGTACTGTAAACGAGGTTCTTGTAAACAGAGCCGTTCCAAACTTTGGGGTGGCTGTGTCTTTTTGATTTTAATTTCCCTAAGCTATAGGACCATAAGTGGAAGTGCCCTAGGTTCTGTTGTTTTGTTTTTTAGATGTTTCAGGAAACACCATACACTTCTCCCGAGTGGTTGTTGGCAATTTACATCCCGCCCATCAGCATAACAAGGCTCCCAGTTCTCCATGGCCTGTCCTGCCTTTCTGGATTTTACCCTTTATTCAGATGGCCCTTTTGACCGGGGGGAAGTGAGACTTCATTGTAGTGCAGATATCCTTTGCAAGCTTGCTTGGTTGGCCAAAAAGGGCGTATGCGTTTTTTCCTGAATATATTCAGGAAGAAACGCATACGCCCTTTTTGGCCAAGTGCATCATTGTGGACGTTCTGCCTCTTTTCCTATGCTTTCAATGCAATTCCAGTCTACCTCCTGAAATCGGTTTCCTGCAATTCTGCCCCGCTTTCAAGTCCTCTTGGCAGCCTTACTTCAGTATATTTTTGAACGATAGCTGTCATTTATAACTCTGCAGGTTTGTGAATTACAGTGCCCCTGAGCTCCTTTCTTCAACTCGCTTTCTTTTGAGCTGGCCGCAACACCGCAGGATGTCTTCAGGCCCTAATCTGGTTCTGGCATGGCACGCTGAGCCTTTGGTTAATTCCGCTTCCTGGTGGGAAATGAGAGTTACATTTGCCCATCCAGACACCTCCAGCTAGTCTCTCATTGGTTCTCGCTATTCCTGTTCATCTTCCACAGAAATTGCAAACTGGGCCAAACAGGAGGTTAAAGGGACTGACTCTCCAAGTCGGGAGAGTGTTAGTAAAGCATCTGGAATGTTGCACCCGAGTACCAGGGTACGAAAACTGAGACATATTTGAACACGTCTCCCGATCACATGGTTGATCATACTCTGGGTTCCACATGCATGTTTTAGCTGAAGGAAGAATACCTAAAACCTGGTTAGTTGAAACCCGTGGAATGGGTACCATGCAATATGACTTTAAAGGGTCTTCATTTGCTCACCGAACATCTCCAATCCGATCACTGCTGCGTTTATGCCCCTGTACACATGCTTGATTCTCTTTCGGAGACATAGCAATCCATAGGTTTTAAGATACTTACTAGTCAGGTACATTCTTAAGCGTTTAATATGCGGTGTTGAGTCCATTTCGTTGAGCAAGGAGTAGCTCTTGTCTATTCCATATTTGGCTTAAGGAACTTTATCTGTGCTCATTTCAATCTCTGGTTTTATGCAGCACCCCAACTCACCTTTACCCTTAAGCAAGCATAAGTTGGTTTTCCAAATTTGAGAACCTGTTCTGTTCTGTAATTCAGTTCCTGTGTAGCCAAGTTTACATTCCGTGTATTAGTGATATCTTATGATGTTTCTTTTTCTGTGTGACTTATTTCAGTTAGAATCATCGTACCTGAATCCACTCATGATGCTGCTATGGGCCTGATGACATAGATTTCATTGCTGAGTGATACTGCATTGTACGTAAGTACCACAAGTTCTTTATCCATTTTTCACTTTCTGTGATATTGAACTTGTACGGTAAACGAGGTTCTTGTAAACGGAGGCGTCCCAAACTTTGGGGTGGCTGTGTCTTTTTGATTTTAATTTCCCTAAGCTATAGGACCATAAGTGGAAGTGCCCTAGGCTCTGTTGCTTTGTTTTTTAGATGTTTCAGGAAACACCATACACTTCTCCTGAGTGTCTGTTGGCAATTTACATCCCGTCCATCAGCGTAACAAGGCTCCCAGTTCTCCATGGCCTATCCTGCCTTTCTGGATTTTACACTTTTTTCAGATGGCCCTTTTGACCGGGGGGAAGTGAGACTTCATTGTAGTGCAGATTTCCTTTGCAAGTTTGCTTGGTTGGCCAAAAAGGGCGTATGCGTTTTTTCCTGAATATATTCAGGAAAAAACGCATACGCCCTTTTTGGCCAAGTGCATCATTGTGGACGTTCTGCCTCTTTTCCTATGCTTTCAATGCAATTCCAGTCTACCTCCTGAAATTGGTTTCCTGTAATTCTGCCCCGCTTTCAAGTCCTCTTGGCAGCCTTACTTCAGTATATTTTTGGACGATAGCTGTCATTTATAACTCTGCAGGTTTGTGAATTACAGTGCCCCTGAGCTCCTTTCTTCAACTCGCTTTCTTGTGACCTGGCCGCAACACCGCAGGATGTCTTCAGGCCCTAATCTGGTTCTGGCATGGCACGCTGAGCCTTTGGTTAATTCCTCTTCCTGGTGGGAAATGAGAGTTAAATTTGCCCATCCAGACACCTCCAGCTAGTCTCTCATTGGTTCTCGCTATTCCTGTTCATCTTCCACAGAAATTGCAAACTGGGCCAAACAGGAGGTTAAAGGGACTGACTCTCCAAATCGGGAGAGTGTTAGTAAAGCGTCTGGAATGTTGCACCCGAGTACCAGGGTACGAAAACTGAGACATATTTGAACACGTCTCCCGATCACATGGTTGATCATACTCTGGGTTCCACATGCATGTTTTAGCTGAAGGAAGAATACCTAAAACCTGGTTAGTTGAAACCCGTGGAATGGGTACCATGCAATATGACTTTAAAGGGTCTTCATTTGCTCACCGAACATCTCCAATCCGATCACTGCTGCGTTTATGCCCCTGTACACATGCTTGATTCTCTTTCGGAGACATAGCAATCCATAGGTTTTAAGATACTTACTAGTCAGGTACATTCTTAGGCGTTTAATATGCGGTGTTGAGTCCATTTCGTTGAGCAAGGAGTAGCTCTTGTCTATTTCATATTTGGCTTAAGGAACTTTATCTGTGCTCATTTCAATCTCTGGTTTTATGCAGCACCCCAACTCACCTTTACCCTTAAGCAAGCATAAGTTGGTTTTCCAAATTTGAGAACCTGTTCTGTTCTGTAATTCAGTTCCTGTGTAGCCAAGTTTACATTCCGTGTATTAGTGATATCTTATGATGTTTCTTTTTCTGTGTGACTTATTTCAGTTAGAATCATCGTACCTGAATCCACTCATTATGCTGCTACGGGCCTGATGACATAGATTTCATTGCTGAGTGATACTGCATTGTACGTAAGTACCACAAGTTCTTTATCCATTTTTCACTTTCTGTGATATTGAACTTGTACTGTATACGAGGTTCTTTTAAACAGAGGCGTCCCAAACTTTGGGGTGGCTGTGTCTTTTTGATTTTAATTTCCCTAAGCTATAGGACCATAAGTGGAAGTGCCCTAGGTTCTGTTGCTTTGTTTTTTAGATGTTTCAGGAAACACCATACACTTCTCCTGAGTGTCTGTTGGCAATTTACATCCCGCCCATCAGCATAACAAGGCTCCCAGTTCTCCATGGCCTATCCTGCCTTTCTGGATTTTACACTTTTTCAGATAGCCCTTTTGACCGGGGGGAAGTGAGACTTCATTGTAGTGCAGATTTCCTTTGCAAGCTTGCTTGGTTGGCCAAAAAGGGCGTATGCGTTTTTTCCTGAATATATTCAGGAAAAAACGGATACGTCCTTTTTGGCCAAGTGCATCATTGTGGACGTTCTGCCTCTTTTCCTATGCTTTCAATGCAATTCCAGTCTACCTCCTGAAATCGGTTTCCTGCAATTCTGCCCCGCTTTCAAGTCCTCTTGGCAGCCTTACTTCAGTATATTTTTGGACGATAGCTGTCATTTATAACTCTGCAGGTTTGTGAATTACAGTGCCCCTGAGCTCCTTTCTTCAACTCGCTTTCTTTTGAGCTGGCCGCAACACCGCAGGATGTCTTCAGGTCCTAATCTGGTTCCGGCACGGCACACTGAGCCTTTGGTTATTTCCTCTTCCTGGTGGGAAATGAGAGTTAAATTTGCCCGTCCAGACACCTCCAGCTAGTCTCTCATTGGTTCTCCCTATTCCTGTTCATCTTCCGCAGAAATTGCAAACGGGGCCAAACAGGAGGTTAAAGGCGCTGACTCTCCAAGTGGGGAGAGTGTTAGTAAAGCGTCTGGAATGTTGCACCCGAGTACCAGGGTACGAAAACTGAGACATATTTGAACACGTCTCCCGATCACATGGTTGATCATACTTGGGTTCCACATGCATGTTTTAGCTGAAGGAAGAATACCTTAAACCTGGAGAGTTAAAACCCGTGGAATGGGTACCATGCAATATGACTTCAAAGGGTCTTCATTTGCTCACCGAACCTCTCCAATCCTATCACTGCTGCGTTTATGCCCCTGTACACATGCTTGATTCTCTTTCGGAGACATAGCAATCCATAGGTTTTAAGATACTTACTAGTCAGGTACATTCTTAGGCGTTTAATATGGGGTGTTGAGTCCATTTCGTTGAGCAAGGAGTAGCTCTTGTCTATTCCATATTTGGCTTAAGGAACTTTATCTGTGCTCATTTCAATCTCTAGTTTTATGCAGCACCCCAACTCACCTTTCCCCTTAAGCAAGCATAAGTTGGTTTTCTAAATTTGAGACCCTGTTCTGTTCTGTAATTCAGTTCCTGTGTAGCCAAGTTTACATTCCGTGTATTACTGATATCTTATGATGTTTCTTTTTCTGTGTGACTTATTTCAGTTAGAATCATCATACCTGAATCCACTCATTGTGCTGCTAAGGGCCTCATGACACAGATTTCATTGCTGAGTGATATTGCTTTGTAAGTAAATACCACAACTTCTTTATCCATTTTTCACTTTCTGCGATGTTGAACTTGTACTGTACACGAGGTTCTTGTAAACAGAGGCGTCCCAAACTTTGGGGTGGCTGTGTCTTTTTGATTTTAATTTCCCTAAGCTATAGGACCATAAGTGGAAGTGCCCTAGGTTCTGTTGCTTTGTTTTTTAGATGTTTCAGGAAACACCATACACTTCTCCCGAGTGGTTGTTGGCAATTTACATCCCGCCCATCAGCATAACAAGGCTCCCAGTTCTCCATGGCCTGTCCTGCCTTTCTGGATTTTACCATTTATTCAGATGGCCCTTTTGACCGGGGGGAAGTGAGACTTCATTGTAGTGCAGATTTCCTTTGCAAGCTTGCTTGGTTGGCCAAAAAGGGCGTATGCGTTTTTTCCTGAATATATTCAGGAAAAAACGGATACGTCCTTTTTGGCCAAGTGCATCATTGTGGACGTTCTGCCTCTTTTCCTATGCTTTCAATGCAATTCCAGTCTACCTCCTGAAATCGGTTTCCTGCAATTCTGCCCCGCTTTCAAGTCCTCTTGGCAGCCTTACTTCAGTCTATTTTTGGACGATAGCTGTCATTTATAACTCTGCAGGTTTGTGAATTACAGTGCCCCTGAGCTCCTTTCTTCAACTCGCTTTCTTGTGACCTGGCCGCAACACCGCAGGGTGTCTTCAGGTCCTAATCTGGTTCCGGCACGGCACACTGAGCCTTTGGTTATTTCCTCTTCCTGGTGGGAAATGAGAGTTAAATTTGCCCGTCCAGACACCTCCAGCTAGTCTCTCATTGGTTCTCCCTATTCCTGTTCATCTTCCGCAGAAATTGCAAACGGGGACAAACAGGAGGTTAAAGGCGCTGACTCTCCAAGTGGGGAGAGTGTTAGTAAAGCGTCTGGAATGTTGCACCCGAGTACCAGGGTACGAAAACTGAGACATATTTGAACACGTCTCCCGATCACATGGTTGATCATACTTGGGTTCCACATGCATGTTTTAGCTGAAGGAAGAATACCTTAAACCTGGAGAGTTGAGACCCGTGGAATGGGTACCATGCAATATGACTTCAAAGGGTCTTCATTTGCTCACCGAACCTCTCCAATCCTATCACTGCTGCGTTTATGCCCCTGTACACATGCTTGATTCTCTTTCGGAGACATAGCAATCCATAGGTTTTAAGATACTTACTAGTCAGGTACATTCTTAGGCGTTTAATATGGGGTGTTGAGTCCATTTCGTTGAGCAAGGAGTAGCTCTTGTCTATTCCATATTTGGCTTAAGGAACTTTATCTGTGCTCATTTCAATCTCTGGTTTTATGCAGCACCCCAACTCACCTTTCCCCTTAAGCAAGCATAAGTTGGTTTTCTAAATTTGAGACCCTGTTCTGTTCTGTAATTCAGTTCCTGTGTAGCCAAGTTTACATTCCGTGTATTACTGATATCTTATGATGTTTCTTTTTCTGTGTGACTTATTTCAGTTAGAATCATCATACCTGAATCCACTCATTGTGCTGCTAAGGGCCTGATGACACAGATTTCATTGCTGAGTGATATTGCTTTGTAAGTAAATACCACAACTTCTTTATCCATTTTTCACTTTCTGCGATGTTGAACTTGTACTGTAAACGAGGTTCTTGTAAACAGAGGCGTCCCAAACTTTGGGGTGGCTGTGTCTTTTTGATTTTAATTTCCCTAATCTATAGGACCATAAGTGGAAGTGCCCTAGGTTCTGTTGCTTTGTTTTTTAGATGTTTCAGGAAACACCATACACTTCTCCTGAGTGGTTGTTGGCAATTTACATCCCGCCCATCAGCATAACAAGGCTCCCAGTTCTCCATGGCCTGTCCTGCCTTTCTGGATTTTACCCTTTATTCAGATGGCCCTTTTGACCGGGGGGAAGTGAGACTTCATTGTAGTGCAGATTTCCTTTGCAAGCTTGCTTGGTTGGCCAAAAAGGGCGTATGCGTTTTTTCCTGAATATATTCAGGAAAAAACGGATACGTCCTTTTTGGCCAAGTGCATCATTGTGGACGTTCTGCCTCTTTTCCTATGCTTTCAATGCAATTCCAGTCTACCTCCTGAAATCGGTTTCCTGCAATTCTGCCCCGCTTTCAAGTCCTCTTGGCAGCCTTACTTCAGTATATTTTTGGACGATAGCTGTCATTTATAACTCTGCAGGTTTGTGAATTACAGTGCCCCTGAGCTCCTTTCTTCAACTCGCTTTCTTTTGAGCTGGCCGCAACACCGCAGGATGTCTTCAGGCCCTAATCTGGTTCTGGCATGGCACGCTGAGCCTTTGGTTAATTCCTCTTCCTGGTGGGAAATGAGAGTTAAATTTGCCCATCCAGACACCTCCAGCTAGTCTCTCATTGGTTCTCGCTATTCCTGTTCATCTTCCACAGAAATTGCAAACTGGGCCAAACAGGAGGTTAAAGGGACTGACTCTCCAAGTCGGGAGAGTGTTAGTAAAGCATCTGGAATGTTGCACCCGAGTACCAGGGTACGAAAACTGAGACATATTTGAACACGTCTCCCGATCACATGGTTGATCATACTCTGGGTTCCACATGCATGTTTTAGCTGAAGGAAGAATACCTAAAACCTGGTTAGTTGAAACCCGTGGAATGGGTACCATGCAATATGACTTTAAAGGGTCTTCATTTGCTCACCGAACATCTCCAATCCGATCACTGCTGCGTTTATGCCCCTGTACACATGCTTGATTCTCTTTCGGAGACATAGCAATCCATAGGTTTTAAGATACTTACTAGTCAGGTACATTCTTAGGCGTTTAATATGCGGTGTTGAGTCCATTTCGTTGAGCAAGGAGTAGCTCTTGTCTATTCCATATTTGGCTTAAGGAACTTTATCTGTGCTCATTTCAATCTCTGGTTTTATGCAGCACCCCAACTCACCTTTACCCTTAAGCAAGCATAAGTTGGTTTTCCAAATTTGAGAACCTGTTCTGTTCTGTAATTCAGTTCCTGTGTAGCCAAGTTTACATTCCGTGTATTAGTGATATCTTATGATGTTTCTTTTTCTGTGTGACTTATTTCAGTTAGAATCATCGTACCTGAATCCACTCATGATGCTGCTACGGGCCTGATGACATAGATTTCATTGCTGAGTGATACTGCATTGTACGTAAGTACCACAAGTTCTTTATCCATTTTTCACTTTCTGTGATATTGAACTTGTACGGTAAACGAGGTTCTTGTAAACGGAGGCGTCCCAAACTTTGGGGTGGCTGTGTCTTTTTGATTTTAATTTCCCTAAGCTATAGGACCATAAGTGGAAGTGCCCTAGGCTCTGTTGCTTTGTTTTTTAGATGTTTCAGGAAACACCATACACTTCTCCTGAGTGTCTGTTGGCAATTTACATCCCGCCCATCAGCATAACAAGGCTCCCAGTTCTCCATGGCCTATCCTGCCTTTCTGGATTTTACACTTTTTTCAGATGGCCCTTTTGACCGGGGGGAAGTGAGACTTCATTGTAGTGCAGATTTCCTTTGCAAGTTTGCTTGGTTGGCCAAAAAGGGCGTATGCGTTTTTTCCTGAATATATTCAGGAAAAAACGCATACGCCCTTTTTGGCCAAGTGCATCATTGTGGACGTTCTGCCTCTTTTCCTATGCTTTCAATGCAATTCCAGTCTACCTCCTGAAATTGGTTTCCTGTAATTCTGCCCCGCTTTCAAGTCCTCTTGGCAGCCTTACTTCAGTATATTTTTGGACGATAGCTGTCATTTATAACTCTGCAGGTTTGTGAATTACAGTGCCCCTGAGCTCCTTTCTTCAACTCGCTTTCTTGTGACCTGGCCGCAACACCGCAGGATGTCTTCAGGCCCTAATCTGGTTCTGGCATGGCACGCTGAGCCTTTGGTTAATTCCTCTTCCTGGTGGGAAATGAGAGTTAAATTTGCCCATCCAGACACCTCCAGCTAGTCTCTCATTGGTTCTCGCTATTCCTGTTCATCTTCCACAGAAATTGCAAACTGGGCCAAACAGGAGGTTAAAGGGACTGACTCTCCAAGTCGGGAGAGTGTTAGTAAAGCATCTGGAATGTTGCACCCGAGTACCAGGGTACGAAAACTGAGACATATTTGAACACGTCTCCCGATCACATGGTTGATCATACTCTGGGTTCCACATGCATGTTTTAGCTGAAGGAAGAATACCTAAAACCTGGTTAGTTGAAACCCGTGGAATGGGTACCATGCAATATGACTTTAAAGGGTCTTCATTTGCTCACCGAACATCTCCAATCCGATCACTGCTGCGTTTATGCCCCTGTACACATGCTTGATTCTCTTTCGGAGACATAGCAATCCATAGGTTTTAAGATACTTACTAGTCAGGTACATTCTTAGGCGTTTAATATGCGGTGTTGAGTCCATTTCGTTGAGCAAGGAGTAGCTCTTGTCTATTCCATATTTGGCTTAAGGAACTTTATCTGTGCTCATTTCAATCTCTGGTTTTATGCAGCACCCCAACTCACCTTTACCCTTAAGCAAGCATAAGTTGGTTTTCCAAATTTGAGAACCTGTTCTGTTCTGTAATTCAGTTCCTGTGTAGCCAAGTTTACATTCCGTGTATTAGTGATATCTTATGATGTTTCTTTTTCTGTGTGACTTATTTCAGTTAGAATCATCGTACCTGAATCCACTCATGATGCTGCTACGGGCCTGATGACATAGATTTCATTGCTGAGTGATACTGCATTGTACGTAAGTACCACAAGTTCTTTATCCATTTTTCACTTTCTGTGATATTGAACTTGTACGGTAAACGAGGTTCTTGTAAACGGAGGCGTCCCAAACTTTGGGGTGGCTGTGTCTTTTTGATTTTAATTTCCCTAAGCTATAGGACCATAAGTGGAAGTGCCCTAGGCTCTGTTGCTTTGTTTTTTAGATGTTTCAGGAAACACCATACACTTCTCCTGAGTGTCTGTTGGCAATTTACATCCCGCCCATCAGCATAACAAGGCTCCCAGTTCTCCATGGCCTATCCTGCCTTTCTGGATTTTACACTTTTTTCAGATGGCCCTTTTGACCGGGGGGAAGTGAGACTTCATTGTAGTGCAGATTTCCTTTGCAAGTTTGCTTGGTTGGCCAAAAAGGGCGTATGCGTTTTTTCCTGAATATATTCAGGAAAAAACGCATACGCCCTTTTTGGCCAAGTGCATCATTGTGGACGTTCTGCCTCTTTTCCTATGCTTTCAATGCAATTCCAGTCTACCTCCTGAAATTGGTTTCCTGTAATTCTGCCCCGCTTTCAAGTCCTCTTGGCAGCCTTACTTCAGTATATTTTTGGACGATAGCTGTCATTTATAACTCTGCAGGTTTGTGAATTACAGTGCCCCTGAGCTCCTTTCTTCAACTCGCTTTCTTGTGACCTGGCCGCAACACCGCAGGATGTCTTCAGGCCCTAATCTGGTTCTGGCATGGCACGCTGAGCCTTTGGTTAATTCCTCTTCCTGGTGGGAAATGAGAGTTAAATTTGCCCATCCAGACACCTCCAGCTAGTCTCTCATTGGTTCTCGCTATTCCTGTTCATCTTCCACAGAAATTGCAAACTGGGCCAAACAGGAGGTTAAAGGGACTGACTCTCCAAGTCGAGAGAGTGTTAGCAAAGCATCTGGAATGTTGCACCCGAGTACCAGGGTACGAAAACTGAGACATATTTGAACACGTCTCCCGATCACATGGTTGATCATACTCTGGGTTCCACATGCATGTTTTAGCTGAAGGAAGAATACCTAAAACCTGGTTAGTTGAAACCCGTGGAATGGGTACCATGCAATATGACTTTAAAGGGTCTTCATTTGCTCACCGAACATCTCCAATCCGATCACTGCTGCGTTTATGCCCCTGTACACATGCTTGATTCTCTTTCGGAGACATAGCAATCCATAGGTTTTAAGATACTTACTAGTCAGGTACATTCTTAGGCGTTTAATATGCGGTGTTGAGTCCATTTCGTTGAGCAAGGAGTAGCTCTTGTCTATTCCATATTTGGCTTAAGGAACTTTATCTGTGCTCATTTCAATCTCTGGTTTTATGCAGCACCCCAACTCACCTTTACCCTTAAGCAAGCATAAGTTGGTTTTCCAAATTTGAGAACCTGTTCTGTTCTGTAATTCAGTTCCTGTGTAGCCAAGTTTACATTCCGTGTATTAGTGATATCTTATGATGTTTCTTTTTCTGTGTGACTTATTTCAGTTAGAATCATCGTACCTGAATCCACTCATGATGCTGCTACGGGCCTGATGACATAGATTTCATTGCTGAGTGATACTGCATTGTACATAAGTACCACAAGTTCTTTATCCATTTTTCACTTTCTGTGATATTGAACTTGTACTGTATACGAGGTTCTTTTAAACAGAGGCGTCCCAAACTTTGGGGTGGCTGTGTCTTTTTGATTTTAATTTCCCTAAGCTATAGGACCATAAGTGGAAGTGCCCTAGGCTCTGTTGCTTTGTTTTTTAGATGTTTCAGGAAACACCATACACTTCTCCTGAGTGTCTGTTGGCAATTTACATCCCACCCATCAGCATAACAAGGCTCCCAGTTCTCCATGGCCTGTCCTGCCTTTCTGGATTTTACACTTTTTTCAGATGGCCCTTTTGACCAGGGGGAAGTGAGACTTCATTGTAGTGCAGATTTCCTTTGCAAGCTTGCTTGGTTGGCCAAAAAGGGCGTATGCGTTTTTTCCTGAATATATTCAGGAAAAAACGGATACGTCCTTTTTGGCCAAGTGCATCATTGTGGACGTTCTGCCTCTTTTCCTATGCTTTCAATGCAATTCCAGTCTACCTCCTGAAATCGGTTTCCTGCAATTCTGCCCCGCTTTCAAGTCCTCTTGGCAGCCTTACTTCAGTATATTTTTGGACGATAGCTGTCATTTATAACTCTGCAGGTTTGTGAATTACAGTGCCCCTGAGCTCCTTTCTTCAACTCGCTTTCTTTTGAGCTGGCCGCAACACAACAGGATGTCTTCAGGTCCTAATCTGGTTCCGGCACGGCACACTGAGCCTTTGGTTATTTCCTCTTCCTGGTGGGAAATGAGAGTTAAATTTGCCCGTCCAGACACCTCCAGCTAGTCTCTCATTGGTTCTCCCTATTCCTGTTCATCTTCCGCAGAAATTGCAAACTGGGCCAAACAGGAGGTTAAAGGCGCTGACTCTCCAAGTGGGGAGAGTGTTAGTAAAGCGTCTGGAATGTTGCACCCGAGTACCAGGGTACGAAAACTGAGACATATTTGAACACGTCTCCCGATCACATGGTTGATCATACTTGGGTTCCACATGCATGTTTTAGCTGAAGGAAGAATACCTTAAACCTGGAGAGTTAAGACCCATGGAATGGGTACCATGCAATATGGCTTCAAAGGGTCTTCATTTGCTCACCGAACCTCTCCAATCCTATCACTGCTGCGTTTATGCCCCTGTACACATGCTTGATTCTCTTTCGGAGACATAGCAATCCATAGGTTTTAAGATACTTACTAGTCAGGTACATTCTTAGGCGTTTAATATGGGGTGTTGAGTCCATTTCGTTGAGCAAGGAGTAGCTCTTGTCTATTCCATATTTGGCTTAAGGAACTTTATCTGTGCTCATTTCAATCTCTGGTTTTATGCAGCACCCCAACTCACCTTTACCCTTAAGCAAGCATAAGTTGGTTTTCTAAATTTGAGACCCTGTTCTGTTCTGTAATTCAGTTCCTGTGTAGCCAAGTTTACATTCCATGTATTACTGATATCTTATGATGTTTCTTTTTCTGTGTGACTTATTTCAGTTAGAATCATCATACCTGAATCCACTCATTGTGCTGCTAAGGGCCTCATGACACAGATTTCATTGCTGAGTGATATTGCTTTGTAAGTAAATACCACAACTTCTTTATCCATTTTTCACTTTCTGCGATGTTGAACTTGTACTGTAAACGAGGTTCTTGTAAACAGAGGCGTCCCAAACTTTGGGGTGGCTGTGTCTTTTTGATTTTAATTTCCCTAAGCTATAGGACCATAAGTGGAAGTGCCCTAGGTTCTGTTGCTTTGTTTTTTAGATGTTTCAGGAAACACCATACACTTCTCCCGAGTGGTTGTTGGCAATTTACATCCCGCCAATCAGCATAACAAGGCTCCCAGTTCTCCATGGCCTGTCCTGCCTTTCTGGATTTTACCCTTTTTTCAGATGACCCTTTTGACCGGGGGGAAGTGAGACTTCATTGTAGTGCAGATTTCCTTTGCAAGTTTGCTTGGTTGGCCAAAAAGGGCGTATGCGTTTTTTCCTGAATATATTCAGGAAAAAACGCATACGCCCTTTTTGGCCAAGTGCATCATTGTGGACGTTCTGCCTCTTTTCCTATGCTTTCAATGCAATTCCAGTCTACCTCCTGAAATCGGTTTCCTGCAATTCTGCCCCACTTTCAAGTCCTCTTGGCAGCCTTACTTCAGTCTATTTTTGGACGATAGCTGTCATTTATAACTCTGCAGGTTTGTGAATTACAGTGCCCCTGAGCTCCTTTCTTCAACTCGCTTTCTTTTGAGCTGGCCGCAACACCGCAGGATGGCTTCAGGCACTAATCTGGTTCCGGCACGGCACGCTGAGCCTCTGGTTATTTCCTCTTCCTGGTGGGAAATGAGAGTTAAATTTGCCCGTCCAGACACCTCCAGCTAGTCTCTCATTGGTTCTCGCTATTCCTGTTCATCTTCCGCAGAAATTGCAAACTGGGCCAAACAGGAGGTTAAAGGCGCTGACTCTCCAAGTGGGGAGAGTGTTAGTAAAGCGTCTGGAATGTTGCACCCGAGTACCAGGGGAGGAAAACTGAGACATATTTGAACACGTCTCCCGATCACATGGTTGATCATACTCTGGGTTCCACATGCATGTTTTAGCTGAAGGAAGAATACCTAAAACCTGGGTAGTTGAAACCCGTGGAATGGGTACCATGCAATATGACTTCAAAAGGTCTTCATTTGCTCACCGAACTTCTCCAATCCTATCACTGCTGCGTTTATGTCCCTGTACACATGCTTGATTCTCTTTCAGAGACATAGCAATCCCTAGGTTTTAAGATACTTACTAGTCAGGTACATTCTTAGGCGTTTAATATGCGGTGTTGAGTCCATTTCGTTGAGCAAGGAGTAGCTCTTGTCTATTCCATATTTGGCTTAAGGAACTTTATCTGTGCTCATTTCAATCTCTGGTTTTATGCAGCACCCCAACTCACCTTTACCCTTAAGCAAGCATAAGTTGGTTTTCTAAATTTGAGACCCTGTTCTGTTCTGTAATTCAGTTCCTGTGTAGCCAAGTTTCCATTCCGTGTATTACTGATACCTTATGATGTTTCTTTTTCTGTGTGACTTATTTCAGTTAGAATCATCATACCTGAATCCACTCATTGTGCTGCTAAGGGCCTGATGACATAGATTTCATTGCTGAGTGATATTGCTTTGTAAGTGATTACCACAACTTCTTTATCCATTTTTCACTTTCTGCGATGTTGAACTTGTACTGTAAACGAGGTTCTTGTAAACAGAGCCGTTCCAAACTTTGGGGTGGCTGTGTCTTTTTGATTTTAATTTCCCTAATCTATAGGACCATAAGTGGCAGTGCCCTAGGCTCTGTTGCTTTGTTTTTTAGATGTTTCAGGAAACACCATACACTTCTCCTGAGTGTCTGTTGGCAATTTACATCCCGCCCATCAGCATAACAAGGCTCCCAGTTCTCCATGGCCTGTCCTGCCTTTCTGGATTTTACCCTTTTTTCAGATGGCCCTTTTGACCGGGGGGAAGTGAGACTTCATTGTAGTGCAGATTTCCTTTGCAAGCTTGCTTGGTTGGCCAAAAAGGGCGTATGCGTTTTTTCCTGAATATATTCAGGAAAAAACGGATACGTCCTTTTTGGCCAAGTGCATCATTGTGGACGTTCTGCCTCTTTTCCTATGCTTTCAATGCAATTCCAGTCTACCTCCTGAAATCGGTTTCCTGCAATTCTGCCCCGCTTTCAAGTCCTCTTGGCAGCCTTACTTCAGTATATTTTTGGACGATAGCTGTCATTTATAACTCTGCAGGTTTGTGAATTACAGTGCCCCTGAGCTCCTTTCTTCAACTCGCTTTCTTTTGAGCTGGCCGCAACACCGCAGGATGTCTTCAGGCCCTAATCTGGTTCTGGCATGGCACGCTGAGCCTTTGGTTAATTCCTCTTCCTGGTGGGAAGTGAGAGTTAAATTTGCCCATCCAGACACCTCCAGCTAGTCTCTCATTGGTTCTCGCTATTCCTGTTCATCTTCCACAGAAATTGCAAACTGGGCCAAACAGGAGGTTAAAGGGACTGACTCTCCAAGTCGGGAGAGTGTTAGTAAAGCATCTGGAATGTTGCACCCGAGTACCAGGGTACGAAAACTGAGACATATTTGAACACGTCTCCCGATCACATGGTTGATCATACTCTGGGTTCCACATGCATGTTTTAGCTGAAGGAAGAATACCTAAAACCTGGTTAGTTGAAACCCGTGGAATGGGTACCATGCAATATGACTTTAAAGGGTCTTCATTTGCTCACCGAACCTCTCCAATCCGATCACTGCTGCGTTTATGCCCCTGTACACATGCTTGATTCTCTTTCGGAGACATAGCAATCCATAGGTTTTAAGATACTTACTAGTCAGGTACATTCTTAGGCGTTTAATATGCGGTGTTGAGTCCATTTCGTTGAGCAAGGAGTAGCTCTTGTCTATTCCATATTTGGCTTAAGGAACTTTATCTGTGCTCATTTCAATCTCTGGTTTTATGCAGCACCCCAACTCACCTTTCCCCTTAAGCAAGCATAAGTTGGTTTTCTAAATTTGAGACCCTGTTCTGTTTTGGAATGCAGTTCCTGTGTAGTCAAGTTTCCATTCCTTGTATTACTGATATCTTATGATGTTTCTTTTTCTGTGTGACTTATTTCAGTTAGAATCATCGTACCTGAATCCACTCATTATGCTGCTACGGGCCTGATGACATAGATTTCATTGCTGAGTGATACTGCATTGTACGTAAGTACCACAAGTTCTTTATCCATTTTTCACTTTCTGTGATACTGAACTTGTACGGTAAACGAGGTTCTTGTAAACGGAGGCGTCCCAAACTTTGGGGTGGCTGTGTCTTTTTGATTTTAATTTCCCTAAGCTATAGGACCATAAGTGGAAGTGCCCTAGGCTCTGTTGCTTTGTTTTTTAGATGTTTCAGGAAACACCATACACTTCTCCTGAGTGTCTGTTGGCAATTTACATCCCGCCCATCAGCATAACAAGGCTCCCAGTTCTCCATGGCCTGTGGTGCATTTATGGATTTTACACTTTTTTCAGATGGCCCTTTTGACCGGGGGGGAAGTGAGACTTCATTGTAGTGCAGATTTCCTTTGCAAGCTTGCTTGGTTGGCCAAAAAGGGCGTATGCGTTTTTTCCTGAATATATTCAGGAAAAAACGCATATGCCCTTTTTGGCCAAGTGCATCATTGTGGACATTCTGCCTCTTTTCCTATGCTTTCAATGCAATTCCAGTCTACCTCCTGAAATCGGTTTCCTGCAATTCTGCCCCGCTTTCAAGTCCTCTTGGCAGCCTTACTTCAGTATATTTTTGGACGATAGCTGTCATTTATAACTCTGCAGGTTTGTGAATTACAGTGCCCCTGAGCTCCTTTCTTCAACTCGCTTTCTTGTGAGCTGGCCGCAACACCGCAGGATGGCTTCAGGCCCTAATCTGGTTCCGGCACGGCACGCTGAGCCTTTGGTTAATTCCTCTTCCTGGTGGGAAATGAGAGTTAAATTTGCCCGTCCAGACACCTCCAGCTAGTCTCTCATTGGTTCTCGCTATTCCTGTTCATCTTCCGCAGAAATTGCAAACTGGGCCAAACAGGAGGTTAAAGGGACTGACTCTCCAAGTCGGGAGAGTGTTAGTAAAGCGTCTGGAATGTTGCACCCGAGTACCAGGGTACGAAAACTGAGACATATTTGAACACGTCTCCCGATCACATGGTTGATCATACTCTAGGTTCCACATGCATGTTTTAGCTGAAGGAAGAATACCTTAAACCTGGGTAGTTGAAACCCGTGGAATGGGTACCATGCAATATGACTTCAAAGGGTCTTCATTTGCTCACCGAACCTCTCCAATCCTATCACTGCTGCGTTTATGCCCCTGTACACATGCTTGATTCTCTTTCGGAGACATAGCAATCCATAGGTTTTAAGATACTTACTAGTCAGGTACATTCTTAGGCGTTTAATATGTGGTGTTGAGTCCATTTCGTTGAGCAAGGAGTAGCTCTTGTCTATTCCATATTTGGCTTAAGGAACTTTATCTGTGCTCATTTCAATCTCTGGTTTTATGCAGCACCCCAACTCACCTTTCCCCTTAAGCAAGCATAAGTTGGTTTTCTAAATTTGAGACCCTGTTCTGTTCTGTAATTCAGTTCCTGTGTAGCCAAGTTTACATTCCGTGTATTACTGATATCTTATGATGTTTCTTTTTCTGTGTGACTTATTTCAGTTAGAATCATCATACCTGAATCCACTCATTGTGCTGCTAAGTGCCTGATGACACAGATTTCATTGCTGCGTGATATTGCTTTGTAAGTAAATACCACAACTTCTTTCTCCATTTTTCACTTTCTGCGATATTGAACTTGTACCGTAAACGAGGTTCTTGTAAACAGAGCCGTCCCAAACTTTGGGGTGGCTGTGTCTTTTTGATTTTAATTTCCCTAAGCTATAGGACCATAAGTGGAAGTGCCTAGGTTCTGTTGCTTTGTATTTTAGATGTTTCAGGAAGCACCATACACTTCTCCCGAGTGGTTGTTGGCAATTTACATCCCGCCCATCAGCATAACAAGGCTCCCAGTTCTCCATGGCCTGTCCTGCCTTTCTGGATTTTACACTTTTTTCAGATGGCCCTTTTGACCGGGGGGAAGTGAGACTTCATTGTAGTGCAGATTTCCTTTGCAAGCTTGCTTGGTTGGCCAAAAAGGGCGTATGCGTTTTTTCCTGAATATATTCAGGAAAAAACTCATACGCCCTTTTTGGCCAAGTGCATCATTGTGGACGTTCTGCCTCTTTTCCTATGCTTTCAATGCAATTCCAGTCTACCTCCTGAAATCGGTTTCCTGCAATTCTGCCCCGCTTTCAAGTCCTCTTGGCAGCCTTACTTCAGTATATTTTTGGACGATAGCTGTCATTTATAACTCTGCAGGTTTGTGAATTACAGTGCCCCTGAGCTCCTTTCTTCAACTCGCTTTCTTGTGAGCTGGCCGCAACACCGCAGGATGGCTTCAGGCCCTAATCTGGTTCCGGCACGGCACGCTGAGCCTTTGGTTAATTCCTCTTCCTGGTGGGAAATGAGAGTTAAATTTGCCCGTCCAGACACCTCCAGCTAGTCTCTCATTGGTTCTCGCTATTCCTGTTCATCTTCCGCAGAAATTGCAAACTGGGCCAAACAGGAGGTTAAAGGGACTGACTCTCCAAGTCGGGAGAGTGTTAGTAAAGCGTCTGGAATGTTGCACCCGAGTACCAGGGTACGAAAACTGAGACATATTTGAACACGTCTCCCGATCACATGGTTGATCATACTCTAGGTTCCACATGCATGTTTTAGCTGAAGGAAGAATACCTTAAACCTGGGTAGTTGAAACCCGTGGAATGGGTACCATGCAATATGACTTCAAAGGGTCTTCATTTGCTCACCGAACCTCTCCAATCCTATCACTGCTGCGTTTATGCCCCTGTACACATGCTTGATTCTCTTTCGGAGACATAGCAATCCATAGGTTTTAAGATACTTACTAGTCAGGTACATTCTTAGGCGTTTAATATGTGGTGTTGAGTCCATTTCGTTGAGCAAGGAGTAGCTCTTGTCTATTCCATATTTGGCTTAAGGAACTTTATCTGTGCTCATTTCAATCTCTGGTTTTATGCAGCACCCCAACTCACCTTTCCCCTTAAGCAAGCATAAGTTGGTTTTCTAAATTTGAGACCCTGTTCTGTTCTGTAATTCAGTTCCTGTGTAGCCAAGTTTACATTCCGTGTATTACTGATATCTTATGATGTTTCTTTTTCTGTGTGACTTATTTCAGTTAGAATCATCATACCTGAATCCACTCATTGTGCTGCTAAGTGCCTGATGACACAGATTTCATTGCTGCGTGATATTGCTTTGTAAGTAAATACCACAACTTCTTTCTCCATTTTTCACTTTCTGCGATATTGAACTTGTACCGTAAACGAGGTTCTTGTAAACAGAGCCGTCCCAAACTTTGGGGTGGCTGTGTCTTTTTGATTTTAATTTCCCTAAGCTATAGGACCATAAGTGGAAGTGCCTAGGTTCTGTTGCTTTGTATTTTAGATGTTTCAGGAAGCACCATACACTTCTCCCGAGTGGTTGTTGGCAATTTACATCCCGCCCATCAGCATAACAAGGCTCCCAGTTCTCCATGGCCTGTCCTGCCTTTCTGGATTTTACACTTTTTTCAGATGGCCCTTTTGACCGGGGGGAAGTGAGACTTCATTGTAGTGCAGATTTCCTTTGCAAGCTTGCTTGGTTGGCCAAAAAGGGCGTATGCGTTTTTTCCTGAATATATTCAGGAAAAAACTCATACGCCCTTTTTGGCCAAGTGCATCATTGTGGACGTTCTGCCTCTTTTCCTATGCTTTCAATGCAATTCCAGTCTACCTCCTGAAATCGGTTTCCTGCAATTCTGCCCCGCTTTCAAGTCCTCTTGGCAGCCTTACTTCAGTCTATTTTTGGACGATAGCTGTCATTTATAACTCTGCAGGTTTGTGAATTACAGTGCCCCTGAGCTCCTTTCTTCAACTCGCTTTCTTGTGAGCTGGCCGCAACACCGCAGGATGGCTTCAGGCCCTAATCTGGTTCCGGCACGGCACGCTGAGCCTTTGGTTAATTCCTCTTCCTGGTGGGAAATGAGAGTTAAATTTGCCCGTCCAGACACCTCCAGCTAGTCTCTCATTGGTTCTCGCTATTCCTGTTCATCTTCCGCAGAAATTGCAAACTGGGCCAAACAGGAGGTTAAAGGGACTGACTCTCCAAGTCGGGAGAGTGTTAGTAAAGCGTCTGGAATGTTGCACCCGAGTACCAGGGTACGAAAACTGAGACATATTTGAACACGTCTCCCGATCACATGGTTGATCATACTCTAGGTTCCACATGCATGTTTTAGCTGAAGGAAGAATACCTTAAACCTGGGTAGTTGAAACCCGTGGAATGGGTACCATGCAATATGACTTCAAAGGGTCTTCATTTGCTCACCGAACCTCTCCAATCCTATCACTGCTGCGTTTATGCCCCTGTACACATGCTTGATTCTCTTTCGGAGACATAGCAATCCATAGGTTTTAAGATACTTACTAGTCAGGTACATTCTTAGGCGTTTAATATGCGGTGTTGAGTCCATTTCGTTGAGCAAGGAGTAGCTCTTGTCTATTCCATATTTGGCTTAAGGAACTTTATCTGTGCTCATTTCAATCTCTGGTTTTATGCAGCACCCCAACTCACCTTTCCCCTTAAGCAAGCATAAGTTGGTTTTCTAAATTTGAGACCCTGTTCTGTTCTGTAATTCAGTTCCTGTGTAGCCAAGTTTACATTCCGTGTATTACTGATATCTTATGATGTTTCTTTTTCTGTGTGACTTATTTCAGTTAGAATCATCATACCTGAATCCACTCATTGTGCTGCTAAGTGCCTGATGACACAGATTTCATTGCTGCGTGATATTGCTTTGTAAGTAAATACCACAACTTCTTTCTCCATTTTTCACTTTCTGCGATATTGAACTTGTACCGTAAACGAGGTTCTTGTAAACAGAGCCGTCCCAAACTTTGGGGTGGCTGTGTCTTTTTGATTTTAATTTCCCTAAGCTATAGGACCATAAGTGGAAGTGCCCTAGGCTCTGTTGCTTTGTTTTTTAGATGTTTCAGGAAACACCATACACTTCTCCAGAGTGGCTGTTGGCAATTTACATCCCGCCCATCAGCATAACAAGGCTCCCAGTTCTCCATGGCCTGTGGTGCCTTTATGGATTTTACACTTTTTTCAGATGGCCCTTTTGACCGGGGGGGGGGGGGGGGGGGGGGAAGTGAGACTTCATTGTAGTGCAGATTTCCTTTGCAAGCTTGCTTGGTTGGCCAAAAAGGGCGTATGCGTTTTTTCCTGAATATATTCAGGAAAAAACGCATACGCCCTTTTTGGCCAAGTGCATCATTGTCGAGGTTCTGACTCTGTTCATATGCTTTCAATGCAATTCCAGTCTACCTCCTGAAATCGGTTTCCTGCAATTCTGCCTTGCTTTCAATGCCTCTTCATAGCCTTACCTCAATATATTTTTTAAAAATAGTTGGCCTTTATAACTCTGCAGGTTTTTGAATTGCAGTGGCCCTTAGCTCCATTTTTTAGCTCTTATTTTTGTGGTCTTGCCCCGTAACCACAGGATTCCTTGAAGCCCTATTTTTCTTCTGGGGCACCTTGCTGTGCCTTTGGTTAATTCTTCTTACTGATGTGATATTAGAGTGACATGTGCCCATTGAAACCGCTACAGCTAGTTTCTCACTGGTTCCCCCTATTCCCATTCATCCTCTGCACTAACTGCAGACTGTGCGATACCAGAACTTAAAGGCATTGACTCCATGTGGGGATGTTGTTAATAAAGCGGCTGGAATGTCGATCCGGAGCCCCAGGAGAGGAAAAATGAGGTGCGTTTTAGAAACCTTTCCCGATCATATGGTATACCAGTCGCTGGGTTTCCCAAGCATGGTTTAGCTGTAGGAAGATTCCCTTCAACCTGGAGTGTTGGGACCCTTGGACTGAGTAGCATGAAGTATTGCATTAAACTTTCGGCAGTTGCTCACCAAAGCTCACCAATCCTGTCAGCCCCAAGTGTCCAGCCTTATGTCTTATCCAGCTGTGGGTTTATATGTGGTCAATCCAGGTTGCATCACAGCCCCTGAGCGAATTTTGTAAGAATTTTTCTCTCTTTCATTGTTTCAGCGTTTTGTTTTTAAAATTTATTTCTATAATGGGGTTTAGCTCCTTTTCACTGCTGTGTTTGTGCCGCTCTGCACACACTTGATTCCCTTATGGAGATATATCAATACATGGGTTTTAAGATTCTTATTCCTCAGATATATTTCTCTGCGGTGTATAGGGTGTGTTGAGGCCTGTTCATTGAGCAAGGTGTAGATCTTGTCTAATACCTATTTGGTTTATTGAACGGTATCTGTGCTAATTTCAAACTCTGGTTTTATGCATCACCCCACCTCTCCTTTCCCCTTAAGCTGACATAAGTGTGTTTTCTAAATGTGAGACACTGTTCTGTTCTGTAATTCATTTCTTGTGCAGCCATATTTACCCTCCCTCTATAAGTGATATCTTATGATATGTTTCTTTTTCTGTTTGACTTATTTCAAGTAGTATTATCGGACCTAAATCCACTCTTTATCCTTCTACTAGCCTTATTACATTGATTTCATGGTGAAGAGATATTCCATTGTACATAAGTACCACATCTTCTTTATCCATTGTTCTCTTTCCTGGGATATTTAAGGTGTACTGAAGTTGAGGTTCTTGTAAACAGAGTAGCCCTAAACTGTGGTGTGCTTGTGTCTTGTTGATTTTTAGACTTCCCTAGATATACTCCCATGATTGGAAGTGTCCTATGCTCTGTAGCTCTGTTTTTTAGATGATTTAGGAACCACCATACACTTCTCCAGAGTGGCTCTCGGCAGTTCACACACTGCCCATCAGCGTATAAAGGCTCCCTGTTCTCCATGGCCTGTCCTGCATTTCTGGTTTTTACAATTTTTTAGGATGGCCCTTTTGACCGGTGGGAAGTGAGACTTCTTTGTTGTGCACATTTGCATTGCTTGCTTGCTTCGTTGCCCATAAAGTGCGTATGCGTTTTTTCCTGGATATAATCAGGAAAAAACGCATACGCCCTTTTGGGCCAACTGCATCATTGTCGAAATTCTGCCGCTTTTCATGTGCGTTAAAGACGAGTCCAATCTATCTCTTGAAATCTGTTTCTTGCAATTCTGTCTTGCATTCAGATCCTCTTCTTTGCCTTACCTCAACATATTTTTGGACGTTAGTTTTCATTTATAACTCTGCAGGTTTGTGAATTGCAGTGACCCTGAGCTCCATTTTTTAAGTTGCTCTTTTGTGAGCTGGCCTCAAACCCACAGGATTGCTTCAGGCCCTATTTTGGCTCCGGCGAGGCAGGCTGAGCCTTTCTTTAATTCTTATTCTTAATGGGAAATTAGAGTGATATGTGCCCGTCCAAACCCCTACAACTCTTCTCTCATTGGTTCCCCCTCTTCCCGTTCATCCTCCTCACAATTTGCAAAATGTGTGAAACAGAAGTTTAAATGTGCTGATTCTCCAAGTGGGGAGATTCTAAGTAGCGTGGCTGGAATGGTGAACAGGAGCACCAGGAGAGGATAAATGAGGTGCATTTTAGACACATCTCCCGATCACATGGTGTACAGTCCTCTGGGTTTTCCATGCATGTTTTAGCTGTAGGAAGATCCCTTGAACCTGCAGATTTGGGACCCATTGAATGGGTACCAGGTAGTATTACTTTAAAGGGTGTGCATTTCCTCACCCAACCTCACATTTCTCTTAGTGCAAACAGTTTCCAGCCTTATGTCTCATCCTGCTGTGGGTCTAGATGTGTTCAATCCATGTTGCATCACCGTCCCTGAGGAAAAGTTGTAAGAGGTTTTCTCTGTCTCTCTGTCGTTTATTTTTTTCAATTTATTACTATATTGGTTACAGCTGATTTTCAAAGCTCTGTTTCTTGCTGCTGTACATCCACTTGATTCACGTACAGAGAGACATCAATAAATTCTTTTTCAGATTCTTACCAGTCGTATATATTCTTTTCCGGTGACTTGAGTGTGCTGAGTGCAGTTCTTTTAGCTACCGTGTAGGCCTTGTTGATTATCAGTTTGGTATTTGGAATGGTATCTTTGCTAATTTCAACCTCCTGGATGATGCCTCACCCCTCCCCACCTTTCCCGTTTAGCAGCCTTATGCGTGTTTTCTACATATTTGACTATGTTTTTGTTTTGTAATTTATTTCATGTGTAGCCATTTTGGATTCCACCTTTAAGTGATATCTTATGATATGTGTCTTTTTCTTTTTGAATTCTGTCACTTAGAATGATCATACGTAACTCCTCTGGAGTTGTTACAACTGGCCATATTTCATTGATTTCCAGGCTGAATAATATTCCACTCTACCTAAGTACCACATCTCTATCCATTTTTTCCCTCCAGAGACATTTAAGTTATATCCTAGTCGAGGATCTTTTAAACAGAGAGGGGGTAAACATTGGGGTGCCTGTGTCCTCTCGATTTTTGTTTTTCCCAAGATATACGCCCATGAGTGCAAGTGCCCTATGCTCTGTAGCTCATTTTTTAGATGCTTTAGTAAACACAATACACTTCTCCAGAATGGCCATTGGCAATATACATTTCCACTATAAGTCTCACAGGGCTCCCTCTTCTCGTTGCCCTGTCCTGCATTTCTGTTGTTTACGCTTTATGAGGATGGCTCTTCTGACTGATGCGAAGTGATATCTTTTGTAGTATTGACTTCCAGTGCCCACCTGTTTGGTTGGCTAAAAAAGTGTATGCCCTTTTCTTGAATATATACAGAAAAGAACGCATACACCCTTTTTGGCCAACTGCAATGTTGGCAATGTTGGCAATGTTCAGCTCCTTTTCTTGTGCTTAATGGCGAGTCTTTTCTACCTCCTCAAATCCCTTTCCTGCCATTCTCCCTTGCTTACAAGTCCTTTTTTCTGACTTTCCTCAAGACATTTTTCAGTGATGGATATTTTCAACTCTGCAGTTTTGTGAATTTTACTGCCCCTGAGTTCCATTGTTCAACTCGTGTTTATGGGAACTGGCCACAAAGCAGCGGGATTTCCTCAAGCCCTATACTGTTTCCATGGGCAACCCTAGCCTTTGGTCAATTCGTCTTCCTGATTGGAAATTAGAGTGACATGTGCCTGTCTGAACACCTAGGACTTGTCTCTCATTGTTCCTCATCCTTCCGCTTCATCCTCTGGACAAATTCCAAACTGTACGCAACAGGATGTTGACAGTGCTGACATCTCCAAGTGGGGAGACTGTTAGTAAAGACGCTGGAGGGGTGAACCCGAGCACCAGGAGATGAGGAGATGAGATGCCTTTTCCAAACTCTTCCCGATCAGACGGTATACCATCCTCTGGGTGTGACAGACATGTTTTAGCAGTAGGAAGAGTCCCATTCATGTAAGGAGAACACCAGGGCTTTTTCAAAATCAGTGTCTCCCCGAAACCCAAACTGGGGAAGTTTTTAAGCTACGGCTACACATATGTTCATTAAGGGCCTTGGGAAGTAGGCAGAGTCCAAACTTTAGATGATTGAAGTCTTCAGGGTCAGAAGCACTCACCACCAGCTTCCCTTAGGCTACACTTTAACTGTCATTGATAGATGATGTCAATAAAAATATCTATTCTTTTTCAGATTATTTCCCCTTATAGGTTATTGCAAAATGTTGAGTGTAGTTCCCTGTGCTATACAGTAGTTCCTTGTTGATGATCTATTTTATACATAGCAGTGTGTATGTGTTCATTCCAAACTGTTAATTTATCCCTCCTCCCACCTTTCCCCTTTGGTAATAATAAATTATAAGATTTTATACTTCTCAGAAATGGGGGAGCTGAAAGAGAGGTATCATTTTCAATGGAAAAGCATTTAAAACAAGATTGAAGGTTTAACCAAGATTATTAGCTGTACATCCTTGGAAAGAAATCACTTCGTTTCTCTAATATTGACCTGACAAATAAGACAAACCTTTTCACTGAACTTGCTTATAAAAAGTGATGGAAATATCAAATGGAAGTGTTAAAAACATCTTATTTTACCCGAGCCTTATACACTGTTCTATGTTAACTACAGTTTGGCTCACACATCTGTTCATTGAGGTTACAATAGTCTCAATTTCTGTTACTGATCCTCCAGAGTGGACCCCAACAAGTGTCCCCCTGCCCAGTGTCATTGGGGCCAACAGATCGAGACTGAGTTTGGTTCACAAGCAAAGGAAACTTTATATTTTGATCAGAGAATGGAGAGGTGAGAGCATGCACTACCCCGTGGGCTGTGGGCTGGGCTGCTGTGTAGAGATCCTGTCAGAGTCAGTGGGAGGGAGGGAGGCGGCGGAGCTCTCGAGGGCCGGGTTGGCTGTAGCTCAGGCTCTATATCGTGGAGTCTGCACTGGGCCCCAGGAGCTGAGGTGTCGACCCAGCCATTCTGCACTAGGAAATCTGGTCTGAAGTGCCGGGTGTGGAACCTCTGCATGCGGGACCCTAGGAGCACGTGAAATTAGACAAAGCACAAAGGATAAAAAAGGTTAGACTTGACTTTATTGCCCAGATTCTATTTTTATCTCCCAGGGATTTTTAATGGGCTTTGCTGGGGACAAACCCCTCCTCTGCCTTTTGTCCCGTTCCTCATTCTTGGAGTGCTGAGGGTGCAGACCCTTCTTCTGTAACTGCTGAGTGCTGAGTTGGGAGCCCTCATACCCTGGGGCGAGGGTCAGAGCTTCTCCCCAGCAGCCTCCCGGTGACGTTGATTGTCCCCAGGACCCCTGCCTCCCTGCTCGTCCACCTGAGCACCAGCATTGGAAGTGTTATAGATTCTAATGACCTTTAAGGGTCCAGGAAAGAGATGTGCAGAGACGCTGTGGGGGCCGGTTTCACCCCGCCCCACATTTGTTCGGCCACCTTAGGCTGACCGTCTCTGCCAGCCTAGATGCTCTGACCAGTAGTCTGCGCTTTCTTCAGTTAGGCCCCTGAATTAACGTACAAACAGCACCAGGTGTCAGAGCCCTGCCCGCTCAACTCCCAGACAGTCCAGGGTCAGTGGTGACCAAGGACCATGATGGCTACTGAGTCAACAGCCTTTTGAAGTAAACAGGAGTCCAGCCGGTCTTATTGGCCACCATCATCACGGTGTCTGTAGGCTTTTCTATGGTGACAGTGTGGTATACTGTTCCCCCGCCAAGATTATTAGCTCCCCTCTGGGTGCAGTAAGTCCTGCAAGCAGTAGTCTACTCTTTTGGGACACACTCTTGTTGTTTTATGAGAGAAACTCCAGGTCAAGTGATGTTCACACGAGTCGTCATGGTGCCCTGTTGCCCCCGGTTATCTCTCTGGATGTTGGAGTTGGAGGGCCTCCTCACTCGAGGTCGGTGTGCCCACGGAGCGAACCCTGCAACTTCAGGGCATGGTTGGTGGTTAGGATCACCACGTGGGGTCCTTTTCCCTTAGGAGGGAGGTGGCCTTTTGGGCTGCTGATTTCCAGGTTTTTAGATACCGCCAGTATCTTGGCCAGATGTGGCAGTGGGCCAAGCCCCTTAGTGACCGTAGTTTATCCTACCTGGATGGCATTCTTGCATTGTTCCATTTCAAGTGGTCCCAGTTTTTGCACTAATTCTCCAATGGCGATTCACCTTTCACCGGGAATGTAAAGGTCAAAGGGTTTAGCTAAATTAGGGAGTTCCAGGGCAAGGGTCTGAATTGACTGCTCTTTCCATTCTTGAAAGGCCACTTCTGGATTCTATTCAAAAGGATCATCATCTTTTCCTTTCAGTGTTTCATATAGAGGCCCAGCTAGTAGACTGTGGTTAGGGATCCAGAAGCAGCAAACCCTGGCCTCCCCAGGAACCCCTAAGCTGTCTTCTAGTTTTAGAAAGGGGTAAGGCTGAAAATGGTTTCTTCCCTTTCCTGGGATGGGCTTCTCTGACCTTCTGTGAGAATGAAGCCCAGGCAGGTCACCGCAGTCTGTGATATTTGAGCTTTTTCTTGGACAACTTCTATCCTTTATTGGCTTGGTAGTTCAGAGGCCTCCTTAGTAGGGCTGGTGATCAGAATGTCGTCTGCATATTGAAGGAGGGTTTCCTTTTCCAGAGGTAGAACTTTTAGGTCTTTAGCTAAGCTTTCCCCAAAGATGGTGTGGGAATTTTTGCACCCTTGGGGCCAGACGGCCCGGAAGTATTGTTTTAGTTGTATGTGGAGTCCTGCCACTCACAAGCCAAAATTTCTTGTGACTCTGGGACTAATGGAATACAAAAGAAGGCATCATTGAAGACTAATACAGAATACCATGTCCTGGTGGTTGGTAGAATGACCAGCAGGGTGTAGGAATTAGGAGCAACTGGAGGTATATCCTCGGTGGCTTCACTGACTGTCCTGACATCCTTTACCAGGTCCCCAGCAGCCCATGGGGCTCTCGTGGTCAGACCAATCCCAGAATATGGAGCTCACCTGGGCAGGTACCCCACCCCCACCCCAGCCCACGGGGCTCTCGTGGTCAGGCCCCTCCCAGGATACAGAGCTACCCTTGCAGGTACCGTGGCAGGGCTGGGCACACAGGAACCGTGCACATAGCCCTCATTGCAGAGCACCCCCAGCTCACCTGTCGCTCAGAGCTGACACAGAGCACCTCAGAGCAGGACTTGAACTAACAAACAGCAGCTGCGACAGGTCTGTGACCCTGGGCATCACTCCGTGAGGCCTCCCTCCACCTGGTCTTCCAGAGACTTCCACTGCACCCGGGGCACCAGGCCTCTGTCTCCAACCACCACCCACCCCTCCTCTGCCTGACTCCTGGGTTCCTCTCATTAGGAGAGGGTTTTCTTGAAGTTGTCTCCCACTCATGGGCCAGATAAAATGATTAGAAAACAAGCCAAAGCTGCAGCCCCTTGTCTATCCTGACTCTCAGGAGCCCACACCTGTTCCTTGGACCTGGCCGGTTCAGCAAGTTCCATTTTCTGCAACTGTGAGCCCCTGAGGGGTGATGATTGGCTGACCTGGGCAGCCTTACCGTGCCGGCCAGCCCTCCCCAGGTGTGCCTGGGTTGAGATCAATATAAATACCACTCCAGGCAGCAAGAGCCCCTGCAGCCGTGCCTGACGCCATTTTCTCTGCCCTGTCAGTAGTCTCGGGGCTGGGCTGGTGGGAGGGAGTGAGAGGCCACGGCTTTGTGGGTGGCCCAGTGTGAGTGGGGCTCTGCTGGACTTTCTGCAGCAGTTGCCAGGCTGCCACCTGCTAAAGAAGAGGATGTGTCACCCATACCTGCTGCTGGAATTTCTCCCTGGGCAGAGGTGAGGAAGGAAAAAAGCAGTGGGGGCAGGGACAGGACGGGTATCTCAGGCAGGGAAATGGAAATCTTCCAGAAGAGCACCCAGGGCCAGGACCATCCTGGCTGGCCTGCAGGCACCAAGTCGGCCGGCATGCTGTCACTCGTGTGGCTCTATGGCCCTTCCTCTAGGCTTTCAAGTCCTTGTATATATTCAGGTGTTTTACCTGGGATGGGTGGGAATAGTTCAGCAGCAACTGGCCTGGGGCTCAGCTCACGTTTACTCACAGATGCCTCGGCACGGTGCCCCAGCTTTGCAATGAGGACGCTTGTTGCGTGGGGGCTGCTGGTTGAATGGGAGACGATTCCCCACCACTGACCAACTTCAGAATTGTTTACAACTGGAGTAAGTGCCCTGATACGGTTTTCCTCTGTGTAACTGGTGGGTTCTGTGTTTTTTTTCTCTTTTTCGTTTTTGGTTCAAGGTAGATTTTATTCCTCTTTTTTGTATTTACAGATATAAGCATGGAAATAATTTATTCATATAAATACATGTATGTGCAGGGAATAATTGTTTTTTCTGTTTTATTTTTTAAATTTTACTTCTTTTTAATTTTGAATTTTATTTTATATTTTTATACAGCAGGTTCTTATTGGTTATCTATTTTATACATATAAATGTATACATGCCAATCCCAGTCTCTCAACTCCTCCCACCACCACCCCCCCAACAGCTTTCCCCCCTTGTTGTCCATACGTTTGTTGTCTATATCTGTTGCTCTATTTATGCCTTGCAAAATGGTTAATCTGTACAGTTTTTCTAGGTTCCACATATATGCATGAATATACAAGATTTGTTTTTCTCTTTGTGACTTACTTCACTCTGTATGACAGTCTCTAGATCCATCGACGTCTCTACAAATGACCCAATTTCATTCCTTTTCATGGCTGAGTAATATTCCATTTTATATATGTACCACAGCTTTATGCATTCGTCTGTCTGTGGGCATTTAGGTTGCTTCCATTACCTCGATATTGTAAATAGTGATGCAATGAACATTGTGGTGAATGACTCTTTTTGATTTATGGTTTTGTCTGGGTATATGTCCAGTACTGGGATTGCTGTATCATATGGTAATTCTATTGTTAGTTTCTTAAGAAATTCCATATTGTTCTCCATAATGACTGTATCAATTTATATTCCCAACAATAGTGGAAGAGGGTTCCTTTTCTCCACACCCTTTCCAGCATTTTTTGTTTGTAGATTTTCAATGATGCCTATTCTACCAGGTGTGAGGTGATACCTCATTGTTGAATCCATTTCGTTGAGCAAGGGGTAGCTCTTGTCTATTACATATTTGGCTTATGGAACGGTATCTGTGCTAATTTCAATCTCTGGTTTTATGCAGCACCCCAACTCACCTTCCCCCTTAAGCAGGCATAAGTTGGTTTTCTAAACTTGAGACCCTGTTCTGTTTAGTAATTCAGTTCATGTGTAGCCAAGTTCACATTCCGTGTATTAGTGATACCTTATGATGTTTCTTTTTCTGTGTGACTTATTTCACTTAGAATCATCGTGCCTCAATCCACTCATTATGCTGGTACGGGCCTGGTGACATAGATTTCATTGCTGAGTGGTATTCTGTTGTACAGAAGTACCGCAACTTCTTTATCCATTATTTGTTCTCTGGGATATTTAACTTGTGCCGTAGAAGAGATTCCTGTAAAAAGAGCCGTCCCAAATTTTGGGGTTGCTGTGTCTTTTTGATATTAATTTCCCTAAGCTATAGGACCATAAGTGGAAGTGCCCTAGGCTCTGTTGTTTTGTTTTTTAGATGTTTCAGGAAACACCATACACTTCACCCGAGTGTCTGTTGGCAATTTACCTCCCGCCCATCAGCATAACAAGGCTCCCAGTTCTCAATGGCCTGTTGCCTTTCTGGATTTTACACTTTTTTCAGATGGCCCTTTTGACCGGGGGGAAGTGAGACTTCATTGTAGTGCAGATTTCCTTTGCAAGCTTGCTTGGTTGGCCAAAAAGGGCGTATGCGTTTTTTCCTGAATATATTCAGGAAAAAACGCATACGCCCTTTTTGGCCAAGTGCATCATTGTGGACGTTCTGCCTCTTTTCCTATGCTTTCAATGCAATTCCAGTCTACCTCCTGAAATCGGTTTCCTGCAATTCTGCCCCGCTTTCAAGTCCTCTTGGCAGCCTTACTTCAGTCTAATTTTGGACGATAGCTGTCATTTATAACTCTGCAGGTTTGTGAATTACAGTGTCCCTGAGCTCCTTTCTTCAACTCGCTTTCTTTTGAGCTGGCCGCAACACTGCAGGATGGCTTCAGGCCCTAATCTGGTTCCGGTACGGCACACTGAGCCTTTGGTTAATTCCTCTTCCTGGTGGGAAATGAGAGTTAAATTTGCCCATCCAGAAACCTCCAGCTAGTCTCTCATTGGTTCTCACTATTCCTGTTCATCTTCCACAGAAATTGCAAACTGGGCCAAACAGGAGGTTAAAGGGACTGACTCTCCAAGTGGGGGAGTGTTAGTAAAGCGTCTGGAATGTTGCACCCGAGTACCAGCCTACGAAAACTGAGACATATTTGAACACGTCTCCCGATCACATGGTTGATCATACTCTGGGTTCCACATGCATGTTTTAGATGAAGGAAGAATACCTTAAACCTGGGTAGTTGAAACCCGTGGAATGGGTACCATGCAATATGACTTCAAAGGGTCTTCATTTGCTCACGAACCTCTCCAATCCTATCACTGCTGCGTTTATGCCCCTGTACACATGCTTGATTCTCTTTCGGAGACATAGCAATCCATAGGTTTTAAGATACTTACTAGTCAGGTACATTCTTAGGCGTTTAATATGGGGTGTTGAGTCCATTTCGTTGAGCAAGGAGTAGCTCTTGTCTATTCCATATTTGGCTTAAGGAACTTTATCTGTGCTCATTTCAATCTCTAGTTTTATGCAGCACCCCAACTCACCTTTCCCCTTAAGCAAGCATAAGTTGGTTTTCTAAATTTGAGACGCTGTTCTGTTCTGTAATTCAGTTCCTGTGTAGCCAAGTTTCCATTCCGTGTATTACTGATATCTTATGATGTTTCTTTTTCTGTGTGACTTATTTCAGTTAGAATCATCATACCTGAATCCACTCATTGTGCTGCTAAGGGCCTGATGACACAGATTTCATTGCTGAGTGATATTGCTTTGTAAGTAAATACCACAACTTCTTTATCCATTTTTCACTTTCTGCGATGTTGAACTTGTACTGTAAACGAGGTTCTTGTAAACAGAGCCGTTCCAAACTTTGGGGTGGCTGTGTCTTTTTCATTTTAATTTCCCTAAGCTATAGGACCATAAGTGGAAGTGCCCTAGGTTCTGTTGCTTTGTTTTTTCGATGTTTCAGGAAACACCATACACTTCTCCCAAGTGGTTCTTGGCAATTTACATCCCGCCCATCAGCATAACAAGGCTCCCAGTTCTCCATGGCCTGTCCTGCCTTTCTGGATTTTACCCTTTTTTCAGATGGCCCTTTTGACCGGGGGGAAGTGAGACTTCATTGTAGTGCAGATTTCCTTTGCAAGCTTGCTTGGTTGGCCAAAAAGGGCGTATGCGTTTTTTCCTGAATATATTCAGGAAAAAACGCATACGCCCTTTTTGGCCAAGTGCATCATTGTGGACGTTCTGCCTCTTTTCCTATGCTTTCAATGCAATTCCAGTCTACCTCCTGAAATCGGTTTCCTGCAATTCTGCCCCGCTTTCAAGTCCTCTTGGCAGCCTTACTTCAGTCTATTTTTGGACGATAGCTGTCATTTATAACTCTGCAGGTTTGTGAATTACAGTGCCCCTGAGCTCCTTTCTTCAACTCGCTTTCTTTTGAGCTGGCCGCAACACCGCAGGATGGCTTCAGGCCCTAATCTGGTTCCGGTACAGCACGCTGAGCCTTTGGTTATTTCCTCTTCCTGGTGGGAAATGAGAGTTAAATTTGCCCGTCCAGACACCTCCAGCTAGTCTCTCATTGGTTCTCGCTATTCCTGTTCATCTTCCGCAGAAATTGCAAACTGGGCCAAACAGGAGGTTAAAGGCGCTGACTCTCCAAGTGGGGAGAGTGTTAGTAAAGCGTCTGGAATGTTGCACCCGAGTACCAGGGGAGGAAAACTGAGACATATTTGAACACGTCTCCCGTTCACATGGTTGATCATACTTGGGTTCCACATGCATGTTTTAGCTGAAGGAAGAATACCTAAAACCTGGGTAGTTGAAACCCGTGGAATGGGTACCATGCAATATGACTTCAAAGGGTCTTCATTTGCTCACCGCACCTCTCCAATCCTATCACTGCTGCGTTTATGCCCCTGTACACATGCTTGATTCTCTTTCGGAGACATAGCAATCCATAGGTTTTAAGATACTTACTAGTCAGGTACATTCTTAGGTGTTTAATATGGGGTGTTGAGTCCATTTCGTTGAGCAAGGAGTAGCTCTTGTCTATTCCATATTTGGCTTAAGGAACTTTATCTGTGCTCATTTCAATCTCTGTTTTTATGCAGCACCCCAACTCACCTTTCCCCTTAAGCAAGCATAAATTGGTTTTCTAAATTTGAGACCCTGTTCTGTTCTGTATTTCAGTTCCTGTGTAGCCAAGTTTACATTCCGTGTATTACTGATATCTTATGATGTTTCTGTTTCTGTGTGACTTATTTCAGTTAGAATCATCATACCTGAATCCACTCATTGTGCTGCTAAGGGCCTGATGACACAGATTTCATTGCTGAGTGATATTGCTTTGTAAGTAAATACCACAACTTCTTTATCCATTTTTCAATTTCTGCAATGTTGAACTTTTACTGTAAATGAGGTTCTTGTAAACAGAGCCGTTCCAAACTTTGGGGTGGCTGTGTCTTTTTGATTTTAATTTCCCTAAGCTATAGGACCATAAATGGAAATGCCCTAGGTTCTGTTGCTTTGTTTTTTAGATGTTTCAGGAAACACCATACACTTCTCCCGAGTGGTTGTTGGCAAATTACATCCCGCCCATCAGCATAACAAGGCTCCCAGTTCTCCATGACCTGTCCTGCCTTTCTGGATTTTACACTTTTTTCAGATGGCCCTTTTGACCGGGGGGAAGTGAGACTTCATTGTAGTGCAGATTTCCTTTGCAAGCTTGCTTGGTTGGCCAAAAAGGGCGTATGCGTTTTTTCCTGAATATATTCAGGAAAAAACGCATACGCCCTTTTTGGCCAAGTGCATCATTGTGGACGTTCTGCCTCTTTTCCTATGCTTTCAATGCAATTCCAGTCTACCTCCTGAAATCGGTTTCCTGCAATTCTGCCCCGCTTTCAAGTCCTCTTGGCAGCCTTACTTCAGTCTATTTTTGGACGTTAGCTGTCATTTATAACTCTGCAGGTTTGTGAATTACAGTGACCCTGAGCCTCTTTCTTCAACTCGCTTTCTTTTGAGCTGGCCGCAACACCGCAGGATGGCTTCAGGCCCTAATCTGGTTCCGGTACGGCACGCTGAGCCTTTGGTTATTTCCTCTTCCTGGTTGGAAATGAGAGTTAAATTTGCCCGTCCAGACACCTCCAGCTAGTCTCTCATTGGTTCTCGCTATTCCTGTTCATCTTCCAAGAAATTGCAAACTGGGCCAAACAGGAGGTTAAAGGCGCTGACTCTCCAAGTGGGGAGAGTGTTAGTAAAGCGTCTGGAATATTGCACCCGAGTACCAGGGGAGGAAAACTGAGACATATTTGAACACGTCTCCCGTTCACATGGTTGATCATACTTGGGTTCCACATGCATCTTTTAGCTGAAGGAAGAATACCTTAAACCTGGGTATTTGAAACCCGTGGAATTGGTACCATGCAATATGACTTCAAAGGGTCTTCATTTGCTCACCGAACCTCTCCAATCCTATCACTGCTGCGTTTATGCCCCTGTACACATGCTTGATTCTCTTTCGGAGACATAGCAATCCATAGGTTTTAAGATACTTACTAGTCAGGTACATTCTTAGGCGTTTAATATGCGGTGTTGAATCCATTTCGTTGAGCAAGGAGTAGCTCTTGTCTATTCCATATTTGGCTTAAGGAACTTTATCTGTGCTCATTTCAATCTCTGGTTTTATGCAGCACCCCAACTCACCTTTCCCCTTAAGCAAGCATAAGTTGGTTTTCTAAATTTGAGACCCTGTTCTGTCCTGTAATTCAGTTCCTGTGTAGCCAAGTTTACATTTCGTGTGTTACTGATATCTTATGATGTTTCTTTTTCTGTGTGACTTATTTCAGTTAGAATCATCATACCTGAATCCACTCATTGTGCTGTTAAGGACCTGATGACACAGATTTCATTGCTGAGTGATATTGCTTTGTAAGTAAATACGTCAACTTTTTTATCCATTTATCACTTTCTGTGATGTTGAACTTGTACTGTAAACGAGGTTCTTGTAAACAGAGCCGTTCGAAACTTTGGGGTGGCTGTGTCTTTTTGATTTTAAATTCCCTAAGCTATAGGACCATAAGTGGAAGGACCATAAGTGGAAGTGCCCTAGGCTCTGTTTCTTTGTTTTTTAGATGTTTCAGGAAACACCATACACTTCTCCCGAGTGTTTGTTGGCAATTTACATCCCGCCCTTCAGCATAACAAGGCTCTCAGTTCTCCATGGCCTGTCCTGCCTTTCTGGATTTTACACTTTTTTCAGATGGCCCTTTTGACCGGGGGGAAGTGAGACTTCATTGTAGTGCAGATTTCCTTTGCAAGCTTGCTTGGTTGGCCAAAAAGGGCGTATGCGTTTTTTCCTGAATATATTCAGGAAAAAACGCATACGCCCTTTTTGGCCAAGTGCATCATTGTGGACGTTCTGCCTCTTTTCCTATGCTTTCAATGCAATTCCAGTCTACCTCCTGAAATCGGTTTCCTGCAATTCTGCCCCGCTTTCAAGTCCTCTTGGCAGCCTTACTTCAGTCTATTTTTGGACGATAGCTGTCATTTATAACTCTGCAGGTTTGTGAATTACAGTGCCCCTGAGCTCCTTTCTTCAACTCGCTTTCTTTTGAGCTGGCCGCAACACTGCAGGATGGCTTCAGGCCCTAATCTGGTTCCGGCACGGCACACTGAGCCTTTGGTTAATTCCTCTTCCTGGTGGGAAATGAGAGTTAAATTTGCCCGTCCAGACACCTCCAGCTAGTCTCTCATTGGTTCTCCCTATTCCTGTTCATCTTCCGCAGAAATTGCAAACTGGGCCAAACAGGAGGTTAAAGGCGCTGACTTTCCAAGTGGGGAGAGTGTTAGTAAAGCGTCTGGAATGTTGCACCCGAGTACCAGGGGAGGAAAACTGAGACATATTTGAACACGTCTCCCGTTCACATGGTTGATCATACTTGGGTTCCACATGCATGTTTTAGCTGAAGGAAGAATACCTAAAACCTGGGTAGTTGAAACCCGTGGAATGGGTACCATGCAATATGACTTCAAAGGGTCTTCATTTGCTCACCGCACCTCTCCAATCCTATCACTGCTGCGTTTATGCCCCTGTACACATGCTTGATTCTCTTTCGGAGACATAGCAATCCATAGGTTTTAAGATACTTACTAGTCAGGTACATTCTTAGGCGTTTAATATGGGGTGTTGAGTCCATTTCGTTGAGCAAGGAGTAGCTCTTGTCTATTCCATATTTTGCTTAAGGAACTTTATCTGTGCTCATTTCAATCTCTGGTTTTATGCAGCACCCCAACTCACCTTTCCCCTTAAGCAAGCATAAATTGGTTTTCTAAATTTGAGACACTCTTCTGTTCTGTAATTCAGTTCCTGTGTAGCCAAGTTTACATTCCGTGTATTACTGATATCTTATGATGTTTCTGTTTCTGTGTGACTTATTTCAGTTAGAATCATCATACCTGAATCCACTCATTGTGCTGCTAAGGGCCTGATGACACAGATTTCATTGCTGAGTGATATTGCTTTGTAAGTAAATACCACAACTTCTTTATCCATTTTTCAATTTCTGCGATGTTGAACTTGTACTGTAAATGAGGTTCTTGTAAACAGAGCCGTTCCAAACTTTGGGGTGGCTGTGTCTTTTTGATTTTAATTTCCCTAAGCTATAGGACCATAAGTGGAAGTGCCCTAGGTTCTGTTGCTTTGTTTTTTAGATGTTTCAGGAAACACCATACACTTCTCCCAAGTGGTTCTTGGCAATTTACATCCCGCCCATCAGCATAACAAGGCTTCCAGTTCTCCATGACCTGTCCTGCCTTTCTGGATTTTACACTTTTTTCAGATGGCCCTTTTGACCGGGGGGAAGTGAGACTTCATTGTAGTGCAGATTTCCTTTGCAAGCTTGCTTGGTTGGCCAAAAAGGGCGTATGCGTTTTTTCCTGAATATATTCAGGAAAAAACGCATACGCCCTTTTTGGCCAAGTGCATCATTTTGGACGTTCTGCCTCTTTTCCTATGCTTTCAATGCAATTCCAGTCTACCTCCTGAAATCGGTTTCCTGCAATTCTGCCCCGCTTTCAAGTCCTCTTGGCAGCCTTACTTCAGTCTATTTTTAGACGATAGCTGTCATTTATAACTCTGCAGGTTTGTGAATTACAGTGCCCCAGAGCTCCTTTCTTCAACTCGCTTTCTTGTGAGCTGGCCGCAACACCGCATGATGGCTTCAGGCCCTAATCTGGTTCCGGCACGGCACGCTGAGCCTTTGGTTAATTCCTCTTCCTGGTGGGAAATGAGAGTTAAATTTGCCAGTCCAGACACCTCCAGCTAGTCTCTCATTGGTTCTCGCTATTCCTGTTCATCTTCCGCAGAAATTGAAAACTGGGCCAAACAGGAGCTTAAAGGCACTGACTCTCCAAGTCGGGAGAGTGTTAGTAAAGCGTCTGGAATGTTGCACCCGAGTACCAGGGTACGAAAACTGAGACATATTTGAACACGTCTCCCGATCACATGGTTGATCATACTCTAGGTTCCACATGCATGTTTTAGCTGAAGGAAGAATACCTTAAACCTGGGTATTTGAAACCCGTGGAATGGGTACCATGCAATATGACTTCAAAGGGTCTTCATTTGCTCACCGAACCTCTCCAATCCTATCACTGCTGCGTTTATGCCCTGTACACATGCTTGATTCTCTTTCGGAGACATAGCAATCCCTAGGTTTTAAGATACTTACTAGTCAGGTACATTCTTAGGCGTTTAATATGCGGTGTTGAGTCCATTTCTTTGAGCAAGGAGTAGCTCTTGTCTATTCCATATTTGGCTTAAGGAACTTTATCTGTGCTCATTTCAATCTCTGGTTTTATGCAGCACCCCAACTCACCTTTACCCTTAAGCAAGCATAAGTTGGTTTTCTAAATTTGAGACCCTGTTCTGTTTTGGAATGCAGTTCCTGTGTAGCCAAGTTTACATTGCGTGTATTAGTGATATCTTATGATGTTTCTTTTTCTGTGTGACTTATTTCAGTTAGAATCATCGTACCTGAATCCACTCATTATGCTGCTACGGACCTGATGACATAGATTTCATTGCTGAGTGATACTGCATTGTACGTAAGTACCACAAGTTCTTTATCCATTTTTCACTTTCAGTGATATTGAACTTGTACGGTAAACGAGGTTCTTGTAAACGGAGGCGTCCCAAACTTTGGGGTGGCTGTGTCTTTTTGATTTTAATTTCCCTAAGCTATAGGACCATAAGTGGAAGTGCCCTAGGTTCTGTTGCTTTGTTTTTTAGATGTTTCAGGAAACACCATACACTTCTCCGGAGTGGTTGTTGGCAATTTACATCCCGCCCATCAGCATAACAAGGCTCCCAGTTCTCCATGGCCTGTCCTGCCTTTCTGGATTTTACACTTTTTTCAGATGGCCCTTTTGACCGGGGGGAAGTGAGACTTCATTGTAGTGCAGATTTCCTTTGCAAGCTTGCTTGGTTGGCCAAAAAGGGCGTATGTGTTTTTTCCTGAATATATTCAGGAAAAAACGCATACGCCCTTTTTGGCCAAGTGCATCATTGTGGACGTTCTGCCTCTTTTCCTATGCTTTCAATGCAATTCCAGTCTACCTCCTGAAATCGGTTTCCTGCAATGCTGCCCCGCTTTCAAGTCCTCTTGGCAGCCTTACTTCAGTCTATTTTTGGACGATAGCTGTCATTTATAACTCTGCAGGTTTGTGAATTACAGTGCCCCTGAGCTCCTTTCTTCAACTCGCTTTATTGTGAGCTGGCCGCAACACCGCAGGATGGCTTCAGGCCCTAATCTGGTTCCGGCCCGGCATGCTGAGCCTTTGGTTAATTCCTCTTCCTGGTGGGAAATGAGAGTTGAATTTGCCCATCCAGACACCTCCAGGTAGCCTCTCATTGGTTCTCGCTATTCCTGTTCATCTTCCGCAGAAATTGCAAACTGGGCCAAACAGGAGGTTAAAGGGACTGACTCTCCAAGTCGGGAGAGTGTCAGTAAAGCGTCTGGAATGTTGCACCCGAGTACCAGGGGAGGAAAACTGAGACATATTTGAACACGTCTCCCGTTCACATGGTTGATCATACTCTGGGTTCCACATGCATGTTTTAGCTGAAGGAAGAATACCTTAAACCTGGAGAGTTGAGACCCGTGTAATGGGTACCATGCAATATGACTTCAAAGGGTCTTCATTTGCTCACCGAACCTCTCCAATCCTATCACTGCTGCGTTTATGCCCCTGTACACACGCTTGATTCTCTTTTGGAGACATAGCAATCCATAGGTTTTAAGATACTTACTAGTCAGGTACATTCTTAGGCGTTTAATATGGGGTTTTGAGTCCATTTCGTTGAGCAAGGAGTAGCTCTTGTCTATTCCATATTTGGCTTAAGGAACTTTATCTGTGCTCATTTCAATCTCTAGTTTTATGCAGCACCCCAGCTCACCTTTCCCCTTAAGCAAGCATAAGTTGGTTTTCTAAATTTGAGACGCGGTTCTGTTCTGTAATTCAGTTCCTGTGTAGCCAAGTTTCCATTCCGTGTATTACTGATATCTTATGATGTTTCTTTTTCTGTGTGACTTATTTCAGTTAGAATCATCATACCTGAATCCACTCATTGTGCTGCTAAGGGCCTGATGACATAGATTTCATTGCTGAGTGTTATTGCTTTGTAAGTGAATACCACAACTTCTTTATCCATTTTTCACTTTCTGCGATGTTGAAATTGTACTGTAAACGAGGTTCTTGTAAACAGAGCCGTTCCAAACTTTGGGGTGGCTGTGTCTTTTTGATTTTAATTTCCCTAAGCTATAGGTCCATAAGTGGAAGTGCCCTAGGCTCTGTTGCTTTGTTTTTTAGATGTTTCAGGAAACACCATACACTTCTCCCAAGTGTCTGTTGGCAATTTACATCCCGCCCATCAGCATAACAAGGCTCCCAGTTCTCAATGGCCTGTTGCCTTTCTGGATTTTACCCTTTTTTCAGATGGCCCTTTTGACCGGGGGGAAGTGAGACTTCATTGTAGTGCAGATTTCCTTTGCAAGCTTGCTTGGTTGGCCAAAAAGGGCGTATGCGTTTTTTCCTGAATATATTCAGGAAAAAACGCATACGCCCTTTTTGGCCAAGTGCATCATTGTGGACGTTCTGCCTCTTTTCCTATGCTTTCAATGCAATTCCAGTCTACCTCCTGAAATCGGTTTCCTGCAATTCTGCCCCGCTTTCAAGTCCTCTTGGCATCCTTACTTCAGTCTATTTTTGGACGATAGCTGTCATTTATAACTCTGCTGGTTTGTCAATTGCAGTGCCCCTGAGCTCCTTTCTTCAACTCGCTTTCTTGTGACCTGGCCGCAACACCGCAGGATGGCTTCAGGCCCTAATCTGGTTCCGGCCCGGCATGCGGAGCCTTTGGTTAATTCCTCTTCCTGGTGGGAAATGAGAGTTAAATTTGCCCGTCCAGCCACCTCCAGCTAGCCTCTCATTGGTTCTCGCTATTCCTGTTCATCTTCCGCAGAAATTGCAAACTGGGCCAAACAGGAGGTTAAAGGCGCTGACTTTCCAAGTGGGGAGAGTGTTAGTAAAGCGTCTGGAATGTTGCACCCGAGTACCAGGGGAGGAAAACTGAGACATATTTGAACACGTCTCCCATTCACATGGTTGATCATACTTGGGTTCCACATGCATGTTTTAGCTGAAGGAAGAATACCTAAAACCTGGGTAGTTGAAACCCGTGGAATGGGTACCATGCAATATGACTTCAAAGGGTCTTCATTTGCTCACCGAACCTCTCCAATCCTATCACTGCTGCGTTTATGCCCCTGTACACATGCTTGATTCTCTTTCGGAGACATAGCAATCCATAGGTTTTAAGATACTTACTAGTCAGGTACATTCTTAGGCGTTTAATATGCGGTGTTGAGTCCATTTCTTTGAGCAAGGAGTAGCTCTTGTCTATTCCATATTTGGCTTAAGGAACTTTATCTGTGCTCATTTCAATCTCTAGTTTTATGCAGCACCCCAACTCACCTTTCCCCTTAAGCAAGCATAAGTTGGTTTTCTAAATTTGAGACCCTGTTCTGTTCTGTAATTCAGTTCCTGTGTAGCCAAGTTTACATTCCGTGTATTACTGATATCTTATGATGTTTCTTTTTCTGTGTGACTTATTTCAGTTAGAATCATCATACCTGAATCCACTCATTGTGCTGCTAAGGGCCTGATGACACAGATTTCATTGCTGAGTGATATTGCTTTGTAAGTAAATACCACAACTTCTTTATCCATTTTTCACTTTCTGCGATGTTGAAATTGTACTGTAAACGAGGTTCTTGTAAACAGAGCCGTTCCAAACTTTGGGGTGGCTGTGTCTTTTTGATTTTAATTTCCCTAAGCTATAGGACCATAAGTGGAAGTGCCCTAGGTTCTGTTGCTTTGTTTTTTAGATGTTTCAGGAAACACCATACACTTCTCCCAAGTGGTTCTTGGCAATTTACATCCCGCCCATCAGCATAACAAGGCTCCCAGTTCTCCATGGCCTGTCCTGCCTTTCTGGATTTTACCCTTTTTTCAGATGGCCCTTTTGACCGGGGGGAAGTGAGACTTCATTGTAGTGCAGATTTCCTTTGCAAGCTTGCTTGGTTGGCCAAAAAGGGCGTATGCGTTTTTTCCTGAATATATTCAGTAAAAAACGCATACGCCCTTTTTGGCCAAGTGCATCATTGTGGACGTTCTGCCTCTTTTCCTATGCTTTCAATGCAATTCCAGTCTACCTCCTGAAATCGGTTTCCTGCAATTCTGCCCCGCTTTCAAGTCCTCTTGGCAGCCTTACTTCAGTCTATTTTTGGACGATAGCTGTCATTTATAACTCTGCAGGTTTGTGAATTACAGTGCCCCTGAGCTCCTTTCTTCAACTCGCTTTCTTTTGAGCTGGCCGCAACACCGCAGGATGGCTTCAGGCCCTAATCTGGTTCCGGTACCGCACGCTGAGCCTTTGGTTATTTCCTCTTCCTGGTTGGAAATGAGAGTTATATTTGCCCGTCCAGACACCTCCAGCTAGTCTCTCATTGGTTCTCGCTATTCCTGTTCATCTTCCAAGAAATTGCAAACTGGGCCAAACAGGAGGTTAAAGGCGCTGACTCTCCAAGTGGGGAGAGTGTTAGTAAAGCGTCTGGAATATTGCACCCGAGTACCAGGGGAGGAAAACTGAGACATATTTGAACACGTCTCCCGTTCACATGGTTGATCATACTTGGGTTCCACATTCATCTTTTAGCTGAAGGAAGAATACCTTAAACCTGGGTATTTGAAACCCGTGGAATTGGTACCATGCAATATGACTTCAAAGGGTCTTCATTTGCTCACCGAACCTCTCCAATCCTATCACTGCTGCGTTTATGCCCCTGTACACATGCTTGATTCTCTTTCGGAGAGATAGCAATCCATAGGTTTTAAGATACTTACTAGTCAGGTACATTCTTAGGCATTTAATATGCGGTGTTGAGTCCATTTCGTTGAGCAAGGAGTAGCTCTTGTCTATTCCATATTTGGCTTAAGGAACTTTATCTGTGCTCATTTCAATCTCTGATTTTATGCAGCACCCCAACTCACCTTTACCCTTAAGCAAGCATAAGTTGGTTTTCTAAATTTGAGACCCTGTTCTGTTCTGTAATTCAGTTCCTGTGTAGCCAAGTTTACATTCCGTGTATTACTGATATCTTATGATGTTTCTTTTTCTGTGTGACTTATTTCAGTTAGAATCATCATACCTGAATCCACTCATTGTGCTGCTAAGGGCCTGATGACACAGATTTCATTGCTCAGTGATATTGCTTTGTAAGTAAATACCACAAATTCTTTATCCATTTTTCACTTTCTGCGATGTTGAACTTGTACTGTAAACGAGGTTCTTGTAAACAGAGCCGTTCGAAACATTGGGGTGGCTGTGTCTTTTTGATTTTAAATTCCCTAAGCTATAGGACCATAAGTGGAAGTGCCCTAGGCTCTGTTGCTTTGTTTTTTAGATGTTTCAGGAAAAACCATACACTTCTCCCGAGTGTTTGTTGGCAATTTACATCCCGCCCATCAGCATAACAAGGCTCCCAGTTCTCCATGGCCTGTCCTGCCTTTCTGGATTTTACCCTTTTTTCAGATGACCCTTTTGACCGGGGGGAAGTGAGACTTCATTGTAGTGCAGATTTCCTTTGCAAGCTTGCTTGGTTGGCCAAAAAGGGCGTATTAGTTTTTTCCTGAATATATTCAGGAAAAAACGCATACGCCCTTTTTGGCCAAGTGCATCATTGTGGACGTTCTGCCTCTTTTCCTATGCTTTCGATGCAATTCCAGTCTACCTCCTGAAATCGGTTTCCTGCAATTCTGCCCCGCTTTCAAGTCCTCTTGGCAGCCTTACTTCAGTCTATTTTTGGACGATAGCTGTCATTTATAACTCTGCAGGTTTGTGAATTACAGTGCCCCAGAGCTCCTTTCTTCAACTCGCTTTCTTGTGAGCTGGCCGCAACACCGCAGGATGGCTTCAGGCCCTAATCTGGTTCCGGCACGGCACGCTGAGCCTTTGGTTAATTCCTCTTCCTGGTGGGAAATGAGAGTTAAATTTGCCCGTCCAGACACCTCCAGCTAGTCTCTCATTGGTTCTCGCTATTCCTGTTCATCTTCCACAGAAATTGCAAACTGGGCCAAACAGGAGGTTAAAGGCACTGACTCTCCAAGTGGGGAGAGTGTTAGTAAAGCGTCTGGAATGTTGCACCCAAGTACCAGGGTACGAAAACTGAGACATATTTGAACACGTCTCCCGATCACATGGTTGATCATACTCTGGGTTCCACATGCATGTTTTAGCTGAAGGAAGAATACCTAAAACCTGGGTAGTTGAAACCCGTGGAATGGGTACCATGCAATATGACTTCAAAGGGTCTTCATTTGCTCACCGAACCTCTCCAATCCTATCACTGCTGCGTTTATGCCCCTGTCCACATGCTTGATTCTCTTTCGGAGACATAGCAATCCATAGGTTTTAAGATACTTACTAGTCAGGTACATTCTTAGGCGTTTAATATGCGGTGCTGAGTCCATTTTGTTGAGCAAGGAGTAGCTCTTGTCTATGCCATATTTGGCTTAAGGAACTTTATCTGTGCTCATTTCAATCTCTGCTTTTATGCAGCACCCCAACTCACCTTTACCCTTAAGCAAGCATAAGTTGGTTTTCTAAATTTGAGACCCTGTTCTGTTCTGTAATTCAGTTCCTGTGTAGCCAAGTTTACATTCCATGTATTACTGATATCTTATGATGTTTCTTTTTCTGTGTGACTTATTTCAGTTAGAATCATCATACCTGAATCCACTCATTGTGCTGCTAAGGGCCTGATGACACAGATTTCATTGCTGAGTGATATTGCTTTGTAAGTAAATACCACAACTTCTTTATCCATTTTTCACTTTCTGCGATGTTGAACTTGTACTGTAAACGAGGTTCTTGTAAACAGAGCCGTTCCAAACTTTGGGGTGGCTGTGTCTTTTTCATTTTAATTTCCCTAAGCTATAGGACCATAAGTGGAAGTGCCCTAGGTTCTGTTCCTTTGTTTTTTAGTTGTTTCAGGAAACACCATACACTTTTCCCAAGTGGTTCTTGGCAATTTTCATCCCGCCCATCAGCATAACAAGGCTCCCAGTTCTCCATGGCCTGTCCTGCCTTTCTGGATTTTACACTTTTTTCAGATGGCCCTTTTGACCGGGGGGAAGTGAGACTTCATTGTAGTGCAGATTTCCTTTGCAAGCTTGCTTGGTTGGCCAAAAAGGGCGTATGCGTTTTTTCCTGAATATATTCAGGAAAAAACGCATACGCCCTTTTTGGCCAAGTGCATCATTGTGGACGTTCTGCCTCTTTTCCTATGCTTTCAATGCAATTCCAGTCTACCTCCTGAAATCGGTTTCCTGCAATTCTGCCCCGCTTTCAAGTCCTCTTGGCAGCCTTACTTCAGTCTATTTTTGGACGATAGCTGTCATTTATAACTCTGCAGGTTTGTGAATTACAGTGCCCCTGAGCTCCTTTCTTCAACTCGCTTTCTTGTGACCTGGCCGCAACACCGCAGGATGGCTTCAGGCCCTAATCTGGTTCCGGCCCGGCATGCTGAGCCTTTGGTTAATTCCTCTTCCTGGTGGGAAATGAGAGTTAAATTTGCCCGTCCAGACACCTCCAGCTAGCCTCTCATTGGTTCTCGCTATTCCTGTTCATCTTCCGCAGAAATTGGAAACTGTGCCAAACAGGAGGTTAAAGGCGCTGACTCTCCAAGTGGGGAGAGTGTTAGTAAAGCGTCTGGAATGTTGCACCCGAGTACCAGGGTAGGAAAACTGAGACATATTGGAACACGTCTCCTGATCACATGGTTGATCATACTCTGGGTTCCACATGCATGTTTTAGCTGAAGGAAGAATACCTTAAACCTGGAGAGTTGAGACCCGTGTAATGGGTACCATGCAATATGACTACAAAGGGTCTTCATTTGCTCACCGAACCTCTCCAATCCTATCACTGCTGCTTTTATGCCCCTGTACACATGCTTGATTCTCTTTTGGAGACATAGCAATCCATAGGTTTTAAGATACTTACTAGTCAGGTACATTCTTAGGTGTTTAATATGGGGTTTTGAGTCCATTTCGTTGAGCAAGGAGTAGCTCTTGTCTATTCCATATTTGGCTTAAGGAACTTTATCTGTGCTCATTTCATCTCTGGTTTTATGCAGCACCCCAACTCACCTTTCCCCTTAAGCAAGCATAAGTTGGTTTTCTAAATTTGAGTCCCTGTTCTGTTCTGTAATTCAGTTCCTGTGTAGCCAAGTTTACATTCCGTGTATTACTGATATCTTATGATGTTTCTTTTTCTGTGTGACTTATTTCAGTTAGAATCATCATACCTGAATCCACTCATTGTGCTGCTAAGGGCCTGATGACACAGATTTCATTGCTGAGTGATATTGCTTTGTAAGTAAATACCACAACTTCTTTATCCATTTTTCACTTTCTGCGATGTTGAACTTGTACTGTAAACGAGGTTCTTGTAAACAGAGCCGTTCGAAACATTGGGGTGGCTGTGTCTTTTTGATTTTAAATTCCCTAAGCTATAGGACCATAAGTGGAAGTGCCCTAGGCTCTGTTGCTTTGTTTTTTAGATGTTTCAGGAAACACCATACACTTCTCCCAAGTGTCTGTTGGCAATTTACATCCCGCCCATCAGCATAACAAGGCTCCCAGTTCTCAATGGCCTGTTGCCTTTCTGGATTTTACACTTTTTTCAGATGGCCCTTTTGACCGGGGGGAAGTGAGACTTCATTGTAGTGCAGATTTCCTTTGCAAGCTTGCTTGGTTGGCCAAAAAGGGCGTATGCGTTTTTTCCTGAATATATTCAGGAAAAAACGCATACGCCCTTTTTGGCCAAGTGCATCATTGTGGACGTTCTGCCTCTTTTCCTATGCTTTCAATGCAATTCCAGTCTACCTCCTGAAATCGGTTTCTTGCAATTCTGCCCCGCTTTCAAGTCCTCTTGGCAGCCTTACTTCAGTCTATTTTTGGACGATAGCTGTCATTTATAACTCTGCAGGTTTGTGAATTACAGTGCCCCTGAGCTCCTTTCTTCAACTCGCTTTCTTTTGAGCTGGCCGCAACACCGCAGGATGGCTTCAGGCCCTAATCTGGTTCCGGCAGGGCACGCTGAGCCTTTGGTTATTTCCTCTTCCTGGTGGGAAATGAGAGTTAAATTTGCCCGTCCAGACACCTCCAGCTAGCCTCTCATTGGTTCTCGCTATTCCTGTTCATCTTCCGCAGAAATTGCAAACTGGGCCAAACAGGAAGTTAAAGGGACTGACTCTCCAAGTCGGGAGAGTGTTAGTAAAGCGTCTGGAATGTTGCACCCGAGTACCAGGGTACGAAAACTGAGACATATTTGAACACGTCTCCCGTTCACATGGTTGATCATACTTGGGTTCCACATGCATGTTTTAGCTGAAGGAAGAATACCTAAAACCTGGGTAGTTGAAACCCGTGGAATGGGTACCATGCAATATGACTTCAAAGGGTCTTCATTTGCTCACCGAACCTCTCCAATCCTATCACTGCTGCGTTTATGCCCCTGTCCACATGCTTGATTCTCTTTCGGAGACATAGCAATCCATAGGTTTTAAGATACTTACTAGTCAGGTACATTCTTAGGCGTTTAATATGCGGTGTTGAGTCCATTTCGTTGAGCAAGGAGTAGCTCTTGTCTATTTCATATTTGGCTTAAGGAAATTTATCTGTGCTCATTTCAATCTCTGGTTTTATGCAGCACCCCAACTCACCTTTCCCCTTAAGCAAGCATAAGTTGGTTTTCTAAATTTGAGACCCTGTTCTGTTCTGTAATTCAGTTCCTGTGTAGCCAAGTTTACATTCCGTGTATTACTGATATCTTATGATGTTTCTTTTTCTGTGTGACTTATTTCAGTTAGAATCATCATACCTGAATCCACTCATTGTGCTGCTAAGGGCCTGATGACACAGATTTCATTGCTTGGTGATATTGCTTTGTAAGTAAATACCACAACTTCTTTATCCATTTTTCACTTTCTGCGATGTTGAACTTGTTCTGTAAACGAGGTTCTTGTAAACAGAGGCATCCCAAATTTTGGGGTGGCTGTGTCTTTTTGATTTTAATTTCCCTAAGCTATAGGACCATAAGTGGAAGTGCCCTAGGTTCTGTTGCTTTGTTTTTTAGATGTTTCAGGAAACACCATACACTTCTCCCAAGTGGTTGTTGGCAATTTACATCCCGCCCATCAGCATAACAAGGCTCCCAGTTCTCCATGGCCTGTCCTGCCTTTCTGGATTTTACACTTTTTTCAGATGGCCCTTTTGACCGGGGGGAAGTGAGACTTCATTGTAGTGCAGATTTCCTTTGCAAGCTTGCTTGGTTGGCCAAAAAGGGCGTATGCGATTTTTCCTGAATATATTCAGGAAAAAACGCATACGCCCTTTTTGGCCAAGTGCATCATTGTGGACGTTCTGCCTCTTTTCCTATGCTTTCAATGCAATTCCAGTCTACCTCCTGAAATCGGCTTCCTGCAATTCTGCCCCGCTTTCAAGTCCTCTTGGCAGCCTTACTTCAGTCTATTTTTGGACGATAGCTGTCATTTATAACTCTGCAGGTTTGTGAATTACAGTGCCCCTGAGCTCCTTTCTTCAACTCGCTTTCTTGTGAGCTGGCCGCAACACCGCAGGATGTCTTCAGGCCCTAATCTGGTTCTGGCACGGCACGCTGAGCCTTTGGTTAATTCCTCTTCCTGGTGGGAAATGAGAGTTAAATTTGCCCGTTCAGACACCTCCAGCTAGTCTCTCATTGGTTCTCGCTATTCTTGTTCATCTTCCGCAGAAATTGCAAACTTGGCCAAACAGGAGGTTAAAGGGACTGACTCTCCAAGTGGGGAGAGTGTTAGTAAAGCATCTGGAATGTTGCACCCGAGTACCAGGGTAGGAAAACTGAGACATATTTGAACACGTCTCCCGATCACATGGTTGATCATACTCTAGGTTCCACATGCATGTTTTAGCTGAAGGAAGAATACCTTAAACCTGGAGAGTTGAGACCCGTGTAATGGGTACCATGCAATATGACTTCAAAGGGTCTTCATTTGCTCACCGAACCTCTCCAATCCTATCACTGCTGCGTTTATGCCCCTGTACACATGCTTGATTCTCTTTTGGAGACATAGCAATCCATAGGTTTTAAGATACTTACTACTCAGGTACATTCTTAGGCGTTTAATATGCGGTGTTGAGTCCATTTCGTTGAGCAAGGAGTAGCTCTTGTCTATTCCATATTTGACTTAAGGAACTTTATCTGTGCTCATTTCAATCTCTGGTTTTATGCAGCACCCCAACTCACCTTTACCTTTAAGCAAGAATAAGTTGGTTTTCTAAATTTGAGACCCTGTTCTGTTCTGTAATTCAGTTCCTGTGTAGCCAAGTTTCCATTCCGTGTATTACTGATATCTTATGATGTTTCTTTTTCTGTGTGACTTAGTTCAGTTAGAATCATCATACCTGAATCCACTCATTGTGCTGCTAAGGGCCTGATGACACAGATTTCATTGCTGAGTGATATTGCTTTGTAAGTAAATACCACAACTTCTTTATCCATTTTTCACTTTCTGCGATGTTGAACTTGTACTGTAAACGAGGTTCTTGTAAACAGAGGCGTCCCAAACTTTGGGGTGGCTGTGTCTTTTTGATTTTAATTTCCCTAAGCTATAGGACCATAAGTGGAAGTGCCCTAGGCTCTGTTGCTTTGTTTTTTAGATGTTTCAGTTAACACCATACACTTCTCCCGAGTGGTTCTTGGCAATTTACATCCCGCCCTTCAGAATAACAAGGCTCCCAGTTCTCCATGGCCTGTCCTGCCTTTCTGGATTTTACACTTTTTTCAGATGGCCCTTTTGACCGGGGGGAAGTGAGACTTCATTGTAGTGCAGATTTCCTTTGCCAGCTTGCTTGGTTGGCCAAAAAGGGCGTATGCGTTTTTTCCTGAATATATTCAGGAAAAAACGCATACACCCTTTTTGGCCAAGTGCATCATTGTGGACGTTCTGCCTCTTTTCCTATGCTTTCAATGCAATTCCAGTCTACCTCCTGAAATCGGTTTCCTGCAATTCTGCCCCGCTTTCAAGTCCTCTTGGCAGCCTTACTTCAGTCTATTTTTGGACGATAGCTGTCATTTATAACTCTGCAGGTTTGTGAATTACAGTGCCCCTGAGCTCCTTTCTTCAACTCGCTTTCTTGTGACCTGGCCGCAACACCGCAGGATGGCTTCAGGCCCTAGTCTGGTTCCGGCACGGCACGCTGAGCCTTTGGTTAATTCCTCTTCCTGGTGGGAAATGAGAGTTAAATTTGCCCGTCCAGACACCTCCAGCTAGTCTCTCATTGGTTCTCACTATTCCTGTTCATCTTCCGCAGAAATTGCAAACTGGGCCCAACAGGAGGTTAAAGGGACTGACTCTCCAAGTCGGGAGAGTGTTAGTAAAGCGTCTGGAATGTTGCACCCGAGTACCAGGGTACGAAAACTGAGACATATTTGAACACGTCTCCCGATCACATGGTTGATCATACTCTGGGTTCCACATGCATGTTTTAGCTGAAGGAAGAATACCTAAAACCCGGGTAGTTGAAACCCGTGGAATGGGTACCATGCAATATGACTTCAAAGGGTCTTCATTTGCTCACCGAACCTCTCCAATCCTATCACTGCTGCTTTTATGCCCCTGTACACATGCTTGATTCTCTTTCGGAGACATAGCAATCCATAGGTTTTAAGATACTTACTAGTCAGGTACATTCTTAGGCGTTTAATATGCGGTGTTGAGTCCATTTCGTTGAGCAAGGAGTAGCTCTTGTCTATTCCATATTTGGCTTAAGGAACTTTATCTGTGCTCATTTCAATCTCTGGTTTTATGCAGCACCCCAACTCACCTTTCCCCTTAAGCAAGCATAAGTTGGTTTTCTAAATTTGAGACCCTGTTCTGTTCTGTAATTCAGTTCCTGTGTAGCCAAGTTTCCATTCCGTGTATTACAGATATCTTATGATGTTTCTTTTTCTGTGTGACTTATTTCAGTTAGAATCATCATACCTGAATCCACTCATTGTGCTGCTAAGGGCCTGATGACACAGATTTCATTGCAGAGTGATATTGCTTTGTAAGTAAATACCACAACTTCTTTATCCATTTTTCACTTTCTGCGATGTTGAACTTGTACTGTAAACGAGGTTCTTGTAAACAGAGCCGTTTGAAACTTTGGGGTGGCTGTGTCTTTTAGATTTTAAATTCCTTAAGCTATAGGACCATAAGTGGCAGTGCCCTAGGCTCTGTTGCTTTGTTTTTTAGATGTTTCAGTTAACACCATACACTTCTCTCGAGTGGTTCTTGGCAATTTACATCCCGCCCTTCAGAATAACAAGGCTCCCAGTTCTCCATGGCCTGTCCTGCCTTTCTGGATTTTACACTTTTTTCAGATGGCCCTTTTGACCGGGGGGAAGTGAGACTTCATTGTAGTGCAGATTTCCTTTGCAAGCTTGCTTGGTTGGCCAAAAAGGGCGTATGCGTTTTTTCCTGAATATATTCAGGAAAAAACGCATACGCCCTTTTTGGCCAAGTGCATCATTGTGGACGTTCTGCCTCTTTTCCTATGCTTTCAATGCAATTCCAGTCTACCTCCTGAAATCGGTTTCCTCCAATTCTGCCCCGCTTTCAAGTCCTCTTGGCAGCCTTACTTCAGTCTATTTTTGGACGATAGCTGTCATTTATAACTCTGCAGGTTTGTGAATTACAGTGCCCCTGAGCTCCTTTCTTCAACTCGCTTTCTTGTGACCTGGCCGCAACACCGCAGGATGGCTTCAGGCCCTAATCTGGTTCCGGCACGGCACGCTGAGCCTTTGGTTAATTCCTCTTCCTGGTGGGAAATGAGAGTTAAATTTGCCCGTCCAGACACCTCCAGCTAGTCTCTCATTGGTTCTCACTATTCCTGTTCATCTTCCGCAGAAATTGCAAACTGGGCCCAACAGGAGGTTAAAGGGACTGACTCTCCAAGTCGGGAGAGTGTTAGTAAAGCGTCTGGAATGTTGCACCCGAGTACCAGGGTACGAAAACTGAGACATATTTGAACACGTCTCCCGATCACATGGTTGATCATACTCTGGGTTCCACATGCATGTTTTAGCTGAAGGAAGAATACCTAAAACCCGGGTAGTTGAAACCCGTGGAATGGGTACCATGCAATATGACTTCAAAGGGTCTTCATTTGCTCACCGAACTTCTCCAATCCTATCACTGCTGCTTTTATGCCCCTGTACACATGCTTGATTCTCTTTCGGAGACATAGCAATCCATAGGTTTTAAGATACTTACTAGTCAGGTACATTCTTAGGCGTTTAATATGCGGTGTTGAGTCCATTTCGTTGAGCAAGGAGTAGCTCTTGTCTATTCCATATTTGGCTTAAGGAACTTTATCTGTGCTCATTTCAATCTCTGGTTTTATGCAGCACCCCAACTCACCTTTCCCCTTAAGCAAGCATAAGTTGGTTTTCTAAATTTGAGACCCTGTTCTGTTCTGTAATTCAGTTCCTGTGTAGCCAAGTTTACATTCCGTGTATTACTGATATCTTATGATGTTTCTTTTTCTGTGTGACTTATTTCAGTTAGAATCATCATACCTGAATCCACTCATTGTGCTGCTAAGGGCCTGATGACACAGATTTCATTGCTGAGTGATATGGCTTTGTAAGTAAATACCACAACTTCTTTATCCATTTTTCACTTTCTGCGATGTTGAACTTGTACTGTAAACGAGGTTCTTGTAAACAGAGCCGTTTGAAACTTTGGGGTGGCTGTGTCTTTTAGATTTTAAATTCCCTAAGCTATAGGACCATAAGTGGCAGTGCCCTAGGCTCTGTTGCTTTGTTTTTTAGATGTTTCAGTTAACACCATACACTTCTCTCGAGTGGTTCTTGGCAATTTACATCCCGCCCTTCAGAATAACAAGGCTCCCAGTTCTCCATGGCCTGTCCTGCCTTTCTGGATTTTACACTTTTTTCAGATGGCCCTTTTGACCGGGGGGAAGTGAGACTTCATTGTAGTGCAGATTTCCTTTGCAAGCTTGCTTGGTTGGCCAAAAAGGGCGTATGCGTTTTTTCCTGAATATATTCAGGAAAAAACGCATACGCCCTTTTTGGCCAAGTGCATCATTGTGGACGTTCTGCCTCTTTTCCTATGCTTTCAATGCAATTCCAGTCTACCTCCTGAAATCGGTTTCCTCCAATTCTGCCCCGCTTTCAAGTCCTCTTGGCAGCCTTACTTCAGTCTATTTTTGGACGATAGCTGTCATTTATAACTCTGCAGGTTTGTGAATTACAGTGCCCCTGAGCTCCTTTCTTCAACTCGCTTTCTTTTGAGCTGGCCGCAACACCGCAGGATGGCTTCAGGCCCTAATGTGGTTCCGGCACGGCACGCTGAGCCTTTGGTTAATTCCTCTTCCTGGTGGGAAATGAGAGTTAAATTTGGCCGTCCAGACACCTCCAGCTAGTCTCTCATTGGTTCTCACTATTCCTGTTCATCTTCCGCAGAAATTGCAAACTGGGCCCAACAGGAGGTTAAAGGGACTGACTCTCCAAGTCGGGAGAGTGTTAGTAAAGCGTCTGGAATGTTGCACCCGAGTACCAGGGTACGAAAACTGAGACATATTTGAACACGTCTCCCGATCACATGGTTGATCATACTCTGGGTTCCACATGCTTGTTTTAGCTGAAGGAAGAATACCTAAAACCTGGGTAGTTGAAACCCGTGGAATGGGTACCATGCAATATGACTTCAAAGGGTCTTCATTTGCTCACCGAACCTCTCCAATCCTATCACTGCTGCTTTTATGCCCCTGTACACATGCTTGATTCTCTTTCGGCACATAGCAATCCATAGGTTTTAAGATACTTACTAGTCAGGTACATTCTTAGGCGTTTAATATGCGGTGTTGAGTCCATTTCGTTGAGCAAGGAGTAGCTCTTGTCTATTCCATATTTGGCTTAAGGAACTTTATCTGTGCTCATTTCAATCTCTGGTTTTATGCAGCACCCCAACTCACCTTTACCCTTAAGCAAGCATAAGTTGGTTTTCTAAATTTGAGACCCTGTTCTGTTCTGTAATTCAGTTCCTGTGTAGCCAAGTTTACATTCCGTGTATTACTGATATCTTATGATGTTTCTTTTTCTGTGTGACTTATTTCAGTTAGAATCATCATACCTGAATCCACTCATTGTGCTGCTAAGGGCCTGATGACACAGATTTCATTGCTGAGTGATATTGCTTTGTAAGTAAATACCACAACTTCTTTATCCATTTTTCACTTTCTGCGATGTTGAACTTGTACTGTAAACGAGGTTCTTGTAAACAGAGCCGTTCCAAACTTTGGGGTGGCTGTGTCTTTTTGATTTTAATTTCCCTAAGCTATAGGACCATAAGTGGAATTGCCCTAGGTTCTGTTGCTTTGTTTTTTCGATGTTTCAGGAAACACCATACACTTCTCCCGAGTGTCTGTTGGCAATTTACATCCCGCCCATCAGCATAACAAGGCTCCCAGTTCTCCATGGCCTGTCCTGCCTTTCTGGATTTTACACTTTTTTCAGATGGCCCTTTTGACCGGGGGGAAGTGAGACTTCATTGTAGTGCAGATTTCCTTTGCAAGCTTGCTTGGTTGGCCAAAAAGGGCGTATGCGTTTTTTCCTGAATGTATTCAGGAAAAAACGCATACGCCCTTTTTGGCCAAGTGCATCATTGTGGACGTTCTGCCTCTTTTCCTATGCTTTCAATGCAATTCCAGTCTACCTCCTGAAATCGGTTTCCTGCAATTCTGCCCCGCTTTCAAGTCCTCTTGGCAGCCTTACTTCAGTCTATTTTTGGACGATAGCTGTCATTTATAACTCTGCAGGTTTGTGAATTACAGTGCCCCTGAGCTCCTTTCTTCAACTCGCTTTCTTTTGAGCTGGCCGCAACACCGCAGGATGGCTTCAGGCCCTAATGTGGTTCCGGCACGGCACGCTGAGCCTTTGGTTAATTCCTCTTCCTGGTGGGAAATGAGAGTTAAATTTGGCCGTCCAGACACCTCCAGCTAGTCTCTCATTGGTTCTCACTATTCCTGTTCATCTTCCGCAGAAATTGCAAACTGGGCCAAACAGGAGGTTAAAGGGACTGACTCTCCAAGTCGGGAGAGTGTTAGTAAAGCGTCTGGAATGTTGCACCCGAGTACCAGGGTATGAAAACTGAGACATATTTGAACACGTCTCCCGATCACATGGTTGATCATACTCTGGGTTCCACATGCATGTTTTAGCTGAAGGAAGAATACCTAAAACCTGGGTAGTTGAAACCCGTGGAATGGGTACCATGCAATATGACTTCAAAGGGTCTTCATTTGCTCACCGAACCTCTCCAATCCTATCACTGCTGCTTTTATGCCCCTGTACACATGCTTGATTCTCTTTCGGCACATAGCAATCCATAGGTTTTAAGATACTTACTAGTCAGGTACATTCTTAGGCGTTTAATATGCGGTGTTGAGTCCATTTCGTTGAGCAAGGAGTAGCTCTTGTCTATTCCATATTTGGCTTAAGGAACTTTATCTGTGCTCATTTCAATCTCTGGTTTTATGCAGCACCCCAACTCACCTTTCCCCTTAAGCAAGCATAAGTTGGTTTTCTAAATTTGAGACCCTGTTCTGTTCTGTAATTCAGTTCCTGTGTAGCCAAGTTTACATTCCGTGTATTACTGATATCTTATGATGTTTCTTTTTCTGTGTGACTTATTTCAGTTAGAATCATCATACCTGAATCCACTCATTGTGCTGCTAAGGGCCTGATGACACAGATTTCATTGCTGAGTGATATTGCTTTGTAAGTAAATACCACAACTTCTTTATCCATTTTTCACTTTCTGCGATTTTGAACTTGTACTGTAAACGAGGTTCTTGTAAACAGAGCCGTTCCAAACTTTGGGGTGGCTGTGTCTTTTTGATTTTAATTTCCCTAAGCTATAGGACCATAAGTGGAAGTGCCCTAGGTTCTGTTGCTTTGTTTTTTCGATGTTTCAGGAAACACCATACACTTCTCCCGAGTGTCTGTTGGCAATTTACATCCCGCCCATCAGCATAACAAGGCTCCCAGTTCTCCATGGCCTGTCCTGCCTTTCTGGATTTTACACTTTTTTCAGATGGCCCTTTTGACCGGGGGGAAGTGAGACTTCATTGTAGTGCAGATTTCCTTTGCAAGCTTGCTTGGTTGGCCAAAAAGGGCGTATGCGTTTTTTCCTGAATGTATTCAGGAAAAAACGCATACGCCCTTTTTGGCCAAGTGCATCATTGTGGACGTTCTGCCTCTTTTCCTATGCTTTCAATGCAATTCCAGTCTACCTCCTGAAATCGGTTTCCTGCAATTCTGCCCCGCTTTCAAGTCCTCTTGGCAGCCTTACTTCAGTCTATTTTTGGACGATAGCTGTCATTTATAACTCTGCAGGTTTGTGAATTACAGTGCCCCTGAGCTCCTTTCTTCAACTCGCTTTCTTTTGAGCTGGCCGCAACACCGCAGGATGGCTTCAGGCCCTAATCTGGTTCCGGCACGGCACGCTGAGCCTTTGGTTAATTCCTCTTCCTGGTGGGAAATGAGAGTTAAATTTGCCCGTCCAGACACCTCCAGCTAGTCTCTCATTGGTTCTCACTATTCCTGTTCATCTTCCGCAGAAATTGCAAACTGGGCCAAACAGGAGGTTAAAGGGACTGACTCTCCAAGTTGGGAGAGTGTTAGTAAAGCGTCTGGAATGTTGCACCCGAGTACCAGGGTATGAAAACTGAGACATATTTGAACACGTCTCCCGATCACATGGTTGATCATACTCTGGGTTCCACATGCATGTTTTAGCTGAAGGAAGAATACCTAAAACCTGGGTAGTTGAAACCCGTGGAATGGGTACCATGCAATATGACTTCAAAGGGTCTTCATTTGCTCACCGAACCTCTCCAATCCTATCACTGCTGCGTTTATGCCCCTGTACACATGCTTGATTCTCTTTCGGAGACATAGCAATCCATAGGTTTTAAGATACTTACTAGTCAGGTACATTCTTAGGCGTTTAATATGCGGTGTTGAGTCCATTTCGTTGATCAAGGAGTAGCTCTTGTGTATTCCATATTTGGATTAAGGAACTTTATCTGTGCTCATTTCAATCTCTGGTTTTATGCAGCACCCCAACTCACCTTTCCCCTTAAGCAAGCATAAGTTGGTTTTCTAAATTTGAGACCCTGTTCTGTTCTGTAATTCAGTTCCTGTGTAGCCAAGTTTCCATTCCGTGTATTACTGATATCTTATGATGTTTCTTTTTCTGTGTGACTTATTTCAGTTAGAATCATCATACCTGAATCCACTCATTGTGCTGCTAAGGGCCTGATGACATAGATTTCATTGCTGAGTGATATTGCTTTGTAAGTAAATACCACAACTTCTTTATCCATTTTTCACTTTCTGCGATGTTGAACTTGTACTGTAAACGATGTTCTTGTAAACAGAGGCGTCCCAAACTTTGGGGTGGCTGTGTCTTTTTGATTTTAATTTCCCTAAGCTATAGGACCATAAGTGGCAGTGCCCTAGGCTCTGTTGCTTTGTTTTTTAGATGTTTCAGGAAACACCATACACTTCTCCCGAGTGTCTGTTGGCAATTTACATCCCGCCCATCAGCATAACAAGGCTCCCAGTTCTCCATGGCCTGTCCTGCCTTTCTGGATTTTACACTTTTTTCAGATGGCCCTTTTGACCGGGGGGAAGTGAGACTTCATTGTAGTGCAGATTTCCTTTGCAAGCTTGCTTGGTTGGCCAAAAAGGGCGTATGCGTTTTTTCCTGAATATATTCAGGAAAAAACGCATACGCCCTTTTTGGCCAAGTGCATCATTGTGGACGTTCTGCCTCTTTTCCTATGCTTTCAATGCAATTCCAGTCTAGCTCCTGAAATCAGTTTCCTGCAATTCTGCCCCGCTTTCAAGTCCTCTTGGCAGCCTTACTTCAGTCTATTTTTGGACGATAGCTGTCATTTATAACTCTGCAGGTTTGTGAATTACAGTGCCCTTGAGCTCCTTTCTTCAACTCGCTTTCTTGTGACCTGGCCGCAACACCGCAGGATGGCTTCAGGCCCTAATCTGGTTCCGGCCCGGCATGCTGAGCCTTTGGTTAATTCCTCTTCCTGGTGGTAAATGAGAGTTAAATTTGCCCGTCCAGACACCTCCAGCTAGCCTCTCATTGCTTCTCGCTATTCCTGTTCATCTTCCGCAGAAATTGCAAACTGGGCCAAACAGGAGGTTAAAGGGACTGACTCTCCAAGTCGGGAGAGTGTCAGTAAAGCGTCTGGAATGTTGCACCCGAGTACCAGGGGAGGAAAACTGAGACATATTTGAACACGTCTCCCGTTCACATGGTTGATCATACTTGGGTTCCACATGCATGTTTTAGCTGAAGGAAGAATACCTTAAACCTGTAGAGTTGAAACCCGTGTAATGGGTACCATGCAATATGACTTCAAAGGGTCTTCATTTGCTCACCGAACCTCTCCAATCCTATCACTGCTGCGTTTATGCCCCTGTACACATGCTTGATTCTCTTTTGGAGACATAGCAATCCATAGGTTTTACGATACTTACTAGTCAGGTACATTCTTAGGCGTTTAATATGCGGTGTTGAGTCCATTTCGTTGAGCAAGGAGTAGCTCTTGTCTATTCCATATTTGACTTAAGGAACTTTATCTGTGCTCATTTCAATCTCTGGTTTTATGCAGCACCCCAACTCACCTTTACCTTTAAGCAAGAATAAGTTGGTTTTCTAAATTTGAGACCCTGTTCTGTTCTGTAATTCAGTTCCTGTGTAGCCAAGTTTCCATTCCGTGTATTACTGATATCTTATGATGTTTCTTTTTCTGTGTGACTTATTTCAGTTAGAATCATCATACCTGAATCCACTCATTGTGCTGCTAAGGGCCTGATGACATAGATTTCATTGCTGAGTGATTTTCTTTGTAAGTAAATACCACAACTTCTTTATCCATTTTTCACTTTCTGCGATGTTGAACTTGTACTGTAAACGAGGTTCTTGTAAACAGAGCCGTTTGAAACTTTGGGGTGGCTGTGTCTTTTAGATTTTAAATTCCCTAAGCTATAGGACCATAAGTGGAAGTGCCCTAGGCTCTGTTGCTTTGTTTTTTAGATGTTTCAGTTAACACCATACACTTCTCCCGAGTGGTTCTTGGCAATTTACATCCCGCCCTTCAGAATAACAAGGCTCCCAGTTCTCCATGGCCTGTCCTGCCTTTCTGGATTTTACACTTTTTTCAGATGGCCCTTTTGACCGGGGGGAAGTGAGACTTCATTGTAGTGCAGATTTCCTTTGCAAGCTTGCTTGGTTGGCCAAAAAGGGCGTATGCGTTTTTTCCTGAATATATTCAGGAAAAAACGCATACGCCCTTTTTGGCCAAGTGCATCATTGTGGACGTTCTGCCTCTTTTCCTATGCTTTCAATGCAATTCCAGTCTACCTCCTGAAATCGGTTTCCTGCAATTCTGCCCCGCTTTCAAGTCCTCTTGGCAGCCTTACTTCAGTCTATTTTTGGACGATAGCTGTCATTTATAACTCTGCAGGTTTGTGAATTACAGTGCCCCTGAGCTCCTTTCTTCAACTCGCTTTCTTTTGAGCTGGCCGCAACACCGCAGGATGGCTTCAGGCCCTAATCTGGTTCCGGCACGGCACGCTGAGCCTTTGGTTAATTCCTCTTCGTGGTGGGAAATGAGAGTTAAATTTGCCCGTCCAGACACGTCCAGCTAGTCTCTCATTGGTTCTCACTATTCCTGTTCATCTTTCGCAGAAATTGCAAACTGGGCCAAACAGGAGGTTAAAGGGACTGACTCTCCAAGTCGGGAGAGTGTTAGTAAAGCGTCTGGAATGTTGCACCCGAGTACCAGGGTACGAAAACTGAGACATATTTGAACACGTCTCCCGATCACATGGTTGATCATACTCTGGGTTCCACATGCATGTTTTAGCTGAAGGAAGAATACCTAAAACCTGGGTAGTTGAAACCCGTGGAATGGGTACCATGCAATATGACTTCAAAGGGTCTTCATTTGCTCACCGAACCTCTCCAATCCTATCACTGCTGCGTTTATGCCCCTGTACACATGCTTGATTCTCTTTCGGAGACATAGCAATCCATAGGTTTTAAGATACTTACTAGTCAGGTACATTCTTAGGCGTTTAATATGCGGTGTTGAGTCCATTTCGTTGAGCAAGGAGTAGCTCTTGTTTATTCCATATTTGGATTAAGGAACTTTATCTGTGCTCATTTCAATCTCTGGTTTTATGCAGCACCCCAACTCACCTTTCCCCTTAAGCAAGCATAAGTTGGTTTTCTAAATTTGAGACCCTGTTCTGTTCTGTAATTCAGTTCCTGTGTAGCCAAGTTTCCATTCCGTGTATTACAGATATCTTATGATGTTTCTTTTTCTGTGTGACTTATTTCAGTTAGAATCATCATACCTGAATCCACTCATTGTGCTGCTAAGGGCCTGATGACATAGATTTCATTGCTGAGTGATATTGCTTTGTAAGTAAATACCACAACTTCTTTATCCATTTTTCACTTTCTGCGATGTTGAACTTGTACTGTAAACGATGTTCTTGTAAACAGAGGCGTCCCAAACTTTGGGGTGGCTGTGTCTTTTTGATTTTAATTTCCCTAAGCTATAGGACCATAAGTGGCAGTGCCCTAGGCTCTGTTGCTTTGTTTTTTAGATGTTTCTGTTAACACCATACACTTCTCCCAAGTGTCTGTTGGCAATTTACATCCCGCCCATCAGCATAACAAGGCTCCCAGTTCTCCATGGCCTGTCCTGCCTTTCTGGATTTTACACTTTTTTCAGATGGCCCTTTTGACCGGGGGGAAGTGAGACTTCATTGTAGTGCAGATTTCCTTTGCAAGCTTGCTTGGTTGGCCAAAAAGGGCGTATGCGTTTTTTCCTGAATATATTCCGGAAAAAACGCATACGCCCTTTTTGGCCAAGTGCATCATTGTGGACGTTCTGCCTCTTTTCCTATGCTTTCAATGCAATTCCAGTCTACCTCCTGAAATCGGTTTCCTGCAATTCTGCCCCGCTTTCAAGTCCTCTTGGCAGCCTTACTTCAGTCTATTTTTGGACGATAGCTGTCATTTATAACTCTGCAGGTTTGTGAATTACAGTGCCCTTGAGCTCCTTTCTTCAACTCGCTTTCTTGTGACCTGGCCGCAACACCGTAGGATGGCTTCAGGCCCTAATCTGGTTCCGGCACGGCACGCTGAGCCTTTGGTTAATTCCTCTTCCTGGTGGGAAATGAGAGTTAAATTTGCCCGTCCAGACACCTCCAGCTAGTCTCTCATTGCTTCTCGCTATTCCTGTTCATCTTCCGCAGAAATTGCAAACTGGGCCAAACAGGAGGTTAAAGGGACTGACTCTCCAAGTCGGGAGAGTGTCAGTAAAGCGTCTGGAATGTTGCACCCGAGTACCAGGGGAGGAAAACTGAGACATATTTGAACACGTCTCCCGATCACATGGTTGATCATACTCTAGGTTCCACATGCATGTTTTAGCTGAAGGAAGAATACCTTAAACCTGGAGAGTTGAGACCCGTGTAATGGGTACCATGCAATATGACTTCAAAGGGTCTTCATTTGCTCACCGAACCTCTCCAATCCTATCACTGCTGCGTTTATGCCCCTGTACACATGCTTGATTCTCTTTTGGAGACATAGCAATCCATAGGTTTTAAGATACTTACTACTCAGGTACATTCTTAGGCGTTTAATATGCGGTGTTGAGTCCATTTCGTTGAGCAAGGAGTAGCTCTTGTCTATTCCATATTTGACTTAAGGAACTTTATCTGTGCTCATTTCAATCTCTGGTTTTATGCAGCACCCCAACTCACCTTTACCTTTAAGCAAGAATAAGTTGGTTTTCTAAATTTGAGACCCTGTTCTGTTCTGTAATTCAGTTCCTGTGTAGCCAAGTTTACATTCCGTGTATTACTGATATCTTATGATGTTTCTTTTTCTGTGTGACTTAGTTCAGTTAGAATCATCATACCTGAATCCACTCATTGTGCTGCTAAGGGCCTGATGACACAGATTTCATTGCTGAGTGATATTGCTTTGTAAGTAAATACCACAACTTCTTTATCCATTTTTCACTTTCTGCGATGTTGAACTTGTACTGTAAACGAGGTTCTTGTAAACAGAGGCGTCCCAAACTTTGGGGTGGCTGTGTCTTTTTGATTTTAATTTCCCTAAGCTATAGGACCATAAGTGGAAGTGCCCTAGGCTCTGTTGCTTTGTTTTTTAGATGTTTCAGTTAACACCATACACTTCTCCCGAGTGGTTCTTGGCAATTTACATCCCGCCCTTCAGAATAACAAGGCTCCCAGTTCTCCATGGCCTGTCCTGCCTTTCTGGATTTTACACTTTTTTCAGATGGCCCTTTTGACCGGGGGGAAGTGAGACTTCATTGTAGTGCAGATTTCCTTTGCCAGCTTGCTTGGTTGGCCAAAAAGGGCGTATGCGTTTTTTCCTGAATATATTCAGGAAAAAACGCATACGCCCTTTTTGGCCAAGTGCATCATTGTGGACGTTCTGCCTCTTTTCCTATGCTTTCAATGCAATTCCAGTCTACCTCCTGAAATCGGTTTCCTGCAATTCTGCCCCGCTTTCAAGTCCTCTTGGCAGCCTTACTTCAGTCTATTTTTGGACGATAGCTGTCATTTATAACTCTGCAGGTTTGTGAATTACAGTGCCCCTGAGCTCCTTTCTTCAACTCGCTTTCTTTTGAGCTGGCCGCAACACCGCAGGATGGCTTCAGGCCCTAATCTGGTTCCGGCACGGCACGCTGAGCCTTTGGTTAATTCCTCTTCCTGGTGGGAAATGAGAGTTAAATTTGCCCGTCCAGACACCTCCAGCTAGTCTCTCATTGGTTCTCACTATTCCTGTTCATCTTCCGCAGAAATTGCAAACTGGGCCCAACAGGAGGTTAAAGGGACTGACTCTCCAAGTCGGGAGAGTGTTAGTAAAGCGTCTGGAATGTTGCACCCGAGTACCAGGGTACGAAAACTGAGACATATTTGAACACGTCTCCCGATCACATGGTTGATCATACTCTGGGTTCCACATGCATGTTTTAGCTGAAGGAAGAATACCTAAAACCCGGGTAGTTGAAACCCGTGGAATGGGTACCATGCAATATGACTTCAAAGGGTCTTCATTTGCTCACCGAACCTCTCCAATCCTATCACTGCTGCTTTTATGCCCCTGTACACATGCTTGATTCTCTTTCGGAGACATAGCAATCCATAGGTTTTAAGATACTTACTAGTCAGGTACATTCTTAGGCGTTTAATATGCGGTGTTGAGTCCATTTCGTTGAGCAAGGAGTAGCTCTTGTCTATTCCATATTTGGCTTAAGGAACTTTATCTGTGCTCATTTCAATCTCTGGTTTTATGCAGCACCCCAACTCACCTTTCCCCTTAAGCAAGCATAAGTTGGTTTTCTAAATTTGAGACCCTGTTCTGTTCTGTAATTCAGTTCCTGTGTAGCCAAGTTTCCATTCCGTGTATTACAGATATCTTATGATGTTTCTTTTTCTGTGTGACTTATTTCAGTTAGAATCATCATACCTGAATCCACTCATTGTGCTGCTAAGGGCCTGATGACACAGATTTCATTGCAGAGTGATATTGCTTTGTAAGTAAATACCACAACTTCTTTATCCATTTTTCACTTTCTGCGATGTTGAACTTGTACTGTAAACGAGGTTCTTGTAAACAGAGCCGTTTGAAACTTTGGGGTGGCTGTGTCTTTTAGATTTTAAATTCCTTAAGCTATAGGACCATAAGTGGCAGTGCCCTAGGCTCTGTTGCTTTGTTTTTTAGATGTTTCAGTTAACACCATACACTTCTCTCCAGTGGTTCTTGGCAATTTACATCCCGCCCTTCAGAATAACAAGGCTCCCAGTTCTCCATGGCCTGTCCTGCCTTTCTGGATTTTACACTTTTTTCAGATGGCCCTTTTGACCGGGGGGAAGTGAGACTTCATTGTAGTGCAGATTTCCTTTGCAAGCTTGCTTGGTTGGCCAAAAAGGGCGTATGCGTTTTTTCCTGAATATATTCAGGAAAAAACGCATACGCCCTTTTTGGCCAAGTGCATCATTGTGGACGTTCTGCCTCTTTTCCTATGCTTTCAATGCAATTCCAGTCTACCTCCTGAAATCGGTTTCCTCCAATTCTGCCCCGCTTTCAAGTCCTCTTGGCAGCCTTACTTCAGTCTATTTTTGGACGATAGCTGTCATTTATAACTCTGCAGGTTTGTGAATTACAGTGCCCCTGAGCTCCTTTCTTCAACTCGCTTTCTTTTGAGCTGGCCGCAACACCGCAGGATGGCTTCAGGCCCTAATCTGGTTCCGGCACGGCACGCTGAGCGTTTGGTTAATTCCTCTTCCTGGTGGGAAATGAAAGTTAAATTTCCCGTCCAGACACCTCCAGCTAGTCTCTCATTGGTTCTCACTATTACTGTTCATCTTCCGCAGAAATTGCAAACTGGGCCCAACAGGAGGTTAAAGGGACTGACTCTCCAAGTCGGGAGAGTGTTAGTAAAGCGTCTGGAATGTTGCACCCGAGTACCAGGGTACGAAAACTGAGACATATTTGAACACGTCTCCCGATCACATGGTTGATCATACTCTGGGTTCCACATGCATGTTTTAGCTGAAGGAAGAATACCTAAAACCCGGGTAGTTGAAACCCGTGGAATGGGTACCATGCAATATGACTTCAAAGGGTCTTCATTTGCTCACCGAACCTCTCCAATCCTATCACTGCTGCTTTTATGCCCCTGTACACATGCTTGATTCTCTTTCGGCACATAGCAATCCATAGGTTTTAAGATACTTACTAGTCAGGTACATTCTTAGGCGTTTAATATGCGGTGTTGAGTCCATTTCGTTGAGCAAGGAGTAGCTCTTGTCTATTCCATATTTGGCTTAAGGAACTTTATCTGTGCTCATTTCAATCTCTGGTTTTATGCAGCACCCCAACTCACCTTTACCCTTAAGCAAGCATAAGTTGGTTTTCTAAATTTGAGACCCTGTTCTGTTCTGTAATTCAGTTCCTGTGTAGCCAAGTTTACATTCCGTGTATTACTGATATCTTATGATGTTTCTTTTTCTGTGTGACTTATTTCAGTTAGAATCATCATACCTGAATCCACTCATTGTGCTGCTAAGGGCCTGATGACACAGATTTCATTGCTGAGTGATATTGCTTTGTAAGTAAATACCACAACTTCTTTATCCATTTTTCACTTTCTGCGATGTTGAACTTGTACTGTAAACGAGGTTCTTGTAAACAGAGCCGTTCCAAACTTTGGGGTGGCTGTGTCTTTTTGATTTTAATTTCCCTAAGCTATAGGACCATAAGTGGAAGTGCCCTAGGTTCTGTTGCTTTGTTTTTTAGATGTTTCAGTTAACACCATACACTTCTCCCGAGTGTCTGTTGGCAATTTACATCCCGCCCATCAGCATAACGAGGCTCCCAGTTCTCCATGGCCTGTCCTGCCTTTCTGGATTTTACACTTTTTTCAGATGGCCCTTTTGACCGGGGGGAAGTGAGACTTCATTGTAGTGCAGATTTCCTTTGCAAGCTTGCTTGGTTGGCCAAAAAGGGCGTATGCGTTTTTTCCTGAATGTATTCAGGAAAAAACGCATACGCCCTTTTTGGCCAAGTGCATCATTGTGGACGTTCTGCCTCTTTTCCTATGCTTTCAATGCAATTCCAGTCTACCTCCTGAAATCGGTTTCCTGCAATTCTGCCCCGCTTTCAAGTCCTCTTGGCAGCCTTACTTCAGTCTATTTTTGGACGATAGCTGTCATTTATAACTCTGCAGGTTTGTGAATTACAGTGCCCCTGAGCTCCTTTCTTCAACTCGCTTTCTTTTGAGCTGGCCGCAACACCGCAGGATGGCTTCAGGCCCTAATCTGGTTCCGGCACGGCACGCTGAGCCTTTGGTTAATTCCTCTTCCTGGTGGGAAATGAGAGTTAAATTTGCCCGTCCAGACACCTCCAGCTAGCCTCTCATTGCTTCTCGCTATTCCTGTTCATCTTCCGCAGAAATTGCAAACTGGGCCAAACAGGAGGTTAAAGGGACTGACTCTCCAAGTCGGGAGAGTGTCAGTAAAGCGTCTGGAATGTTGCACCCGAGTACCAGGGGAGGAAAACTGAGACATATTTGAACACGTCTCCCATTCACATGGTTGATCATACTTGGGTTCCACATGCATGTTTTAGCTGAAGGAAGAATACCTTAAACCTGTAGAGTTGAAACCCGTGTAATGGGTACCATGCAATATGACTTCAAAGGGTCTTCATTTGCTCACCGAACCTCTCCAATCCTATCACTGCTGCGTTTATGCCCCTGTACACATGCTTGATTCTCTTTTGGAGACATAGCAATCCATAGGTTTTACGATACTTACTAGTCAGGTACATTCTTAGGCGTTTAATATGCGGTGTTGAGTCCATTTCGTTGAGCAAGGAGTAGCTCTTGTCTATTCCATATTTGACTTAAGGAACTTTATCTGTGCTCATTTCAATCTCTGGTTTTATGCAGCACCCCAACTCACCTTTACCTTTAAGCAAGAATAAGTTGGTTTTCTAAATTTGAGACCCTGTTCTGTTCTGTAATTCAGTTCCTGTGTAGCCAAGTTTCCATTCCGTGTATTACTGATATCTTATGATGTTTCTTTTTCTGTGTGACTTATTTCAGTTAGAATCATCATACCTGAATCCACTCATTGTGCTGCTAAGGGCCTGATGACATAGATTTCATTGCTGAGTGATTTGCTTTGTAAGTAAATACCACAACTTCTTTATCCATTTTTCACTTTCTGCGATGTTGAACTTGTACTGTAAATGATGTTCTTGTAAACAGAGGCGTCCGAAACTTTGGGGTGGCTGTGTCTTTTTGATTTTAATTTCCCTAAGCTATAGGACCATAAGTGGCAGTGCCCTAGGCTCTGTTGCTTTGTTTTTTAGATGTTTCAGTTAACACCATACACTTCTCCCAAGTGTCTGTTGGCAATTTACATCCCGCCCATCAGCATAACAAGGCTCCCAGTTCTCCATGGCCTGTCCTGCCTTTCTGGATTTTACACTTTTTTCAGATGGCCCTTTTGACCGGGGGGAAGTGAGACTTCATTGTAGTGCAGATTTCCTTTGCAAGCTTGCTTGGTTGGCCAAAAAGGGCGTATGCGTTTTTTCCTGAATATATTCAGGAAAAAACGCATACGCCCTTTTTGGCCAAGTGCATCATTGTGGACGTTCTGCCTCTTTTCCTATGCTTTCAATGCAATTCCAGTCTACCTCCTGAAATCGGTTTCCTGCAATTCTGCCCTGCTTTCAAGTCCTCTTGGCAGCCTTACTTCAGTCTATTTTTGGACGATAGCTGTCATTTATAACTCTGCAGGTTTGTGAATTACAGTGCCCCTGAGCTCCTTTCTTCAACTCGCTTTCTTGTGACCTGGCCGCAACACCGCAGGATGGCTTCAGGCCCTAATCTGGTTCCGGCACGGCACGCTGAGCCTTTGGTTATTTCCTCTTCCTGGTGGGAAATGAGAGTTAAATTTGCCCGTCCAGACACCTCCAGCTAGCCTCTCATTGGTTCTCGCTATTCCTGTTCATCTTCCGCAGAAATTGCAAACTGGGCCAAACAGGAGGTTAAAGGCGCTGACTCTCCAAGTGGGGAGAGTGTTAGTAAAGCGTCTGGAATGTTGCACCCGAGTACCAGGGTACGAAAACTGAGACATATTTGAACACGTCTCCCGTTCACATGGTTGATCATACTCTAGGTTCCACATGCATGTTTTAGCTGAAGGAACAATACCTTACACCTGGGTAGTTTAAACCCGTGGAATGGGTACCATGCAATATGACTTCAAAGGGCCTTCATTTGCTCACGAACCTCTCCAATCCTATCACTGCTGCATTTATGCCCCTGTACACATGCTTGATTCTCTTTCGGAGACATAGCAATCCATAGGTTTTAAGATACTTACTAGTCAGGTACATTCTTAGGCGTTTAATATGCGGTGTTGAGTCCATTTCGTTGAGCAAAGAGTAGCTCTTGTCTATTCCATATTTGGCTTAAGGAACTTTATCTGTGCTCATTTCAATCTCTGGTTTTATGCAGCACCCCAACTCACCTTTCCCCTTAAGCAAGCATAAGTTGGTTTTCTAAATTTGAGACCCTGTTCTGTTCTGTAATTCAGTTCCTGTGTAGCCAAGTTTACATTCCGTGTATTACTGATATCTTATGATGTTTCTTTTTCTGTTGACTTATTTCAGTTAGAATCTTCATACCTGAATCCACTCATTGTGATGCTAAGGGCCTGATGACATAGATTTCATTGCTGAGTGATATTGCTTTGTAAGTAAATACCACAACTTCTTTATCCATTTTTCACTTTCTGCGATGTTGAATTTGTACTGTAAACGAGGTTCTTGTAAACAGAGCCGTTCCAAACTTTGGGGTGGCTGTGTCTTTTTGATTTTAATTTCCCTAAGCTATAGGACCATAAGTGGAAGTGCCCTAGGCTCTGTTGCTTTGTTTTTTAGATGTTTCAGGAAACACCATACACTTCTCCCGAGTGTCTGTTGGCAATTTACATCCCGCCCATCAGCATAACAAGGCTCCCAGTTCTCCATGGCCTGTCCTGCCTTTCTGGATTTTACACTTTTTTCAGATGGCCCTTTTGACCGGGGGGAAGTGAGACTTCATTGTAGTGCAGATTTCCTTTGCAAGCTTGCTTGGTTGGCCAAAAAGGGCGTATGCGTTTTTTCCTGAATATATTCAGGAAAAAACGCATACGCACTTTTTGGCCAAGTGCATCATTGTGGACGTTCTGCCTCTTTTCCTATGCTTTCAATGCAATTCCAGTCTACCTCCTGAAATCGGTTTCCTGCAATTCTGCCCCGCTTTCAAGGCCTCTTGGCAGCCTTACTTCAGTCTATTTTTGGACGATAGCTGTCATTTATAACTCTGCAGGTTTGTGAATTACAGTGCCCCTGAGCTCCTTTCTCCAACTTGCTCTCTTTTGAGCTAGCCGCAACACCGCAGGATGGCTTCAGGCCCTAAACTGGTTCCGGTATGGCACGCTGAGCCTTTGGTTATTTCCTCTTCCTGGTGGGCAATGAGAGTTAAATTTGCCCGTCCAGACACCTCTAGCTAGCCTCTCATTGGTTCTCGCTATTCCTGTTCATCTTCCGCAGAAATTGCAAACTGTGCCAAACAGGCGGTTAAAGGCGCTGACTCTCCAAGTGGGGAGAGTGTTAGTAAAGCGTCTGGAATGTTGCACCCGAGTACCAGGGTACGAAAACTGAGACATATTTGAACACGTCTCCCGATCACATGGTTGATCATACTCTGGGTTCCACATGCATGTTTTAGCTGAAGGAAGAATACCTTAAACCTGGAGAGTTAAGACCCGTGGAATGGGTACCATGCAATATGACTTCAAAGGGTCTTCATTTGCTCACCGAACATCTCCAATCCTATCACTGCTGCGTTTATGCCCCTGTACACATGCTTGATTCTCTTTCGGAGACATAGCAATCCATAGGTTTTAAGATACTTACTAGTCAGGTACATTCTTAGGCGTTTAATATGCGGTGTTGAGTCCATTTCGTTGAGCAAGGAGTAGCTCTTGTCTATTCCATATTTGGCTTAAGGAACTTTATCTGTGCTCATTTCAATCTCTGGTTTTATGCAGCACCCCAACTCACCTTTACCCTTAAGCAAGCATAAGTTGGTTTTCTAAATTTGAGAACCTGTTCTGTTCTGTAATTCAGTTCCTGTGTAGCCAAGTTTCCATTCCGTGTATTACTGATATCTTATGATGTTTCTTTTTCTGTGTGACTTATTTCAGTTAGAATCATCGTACCTGAATCCACTCATTATGCTGCTACGGGCCTGATGACATAGATTTCATTGCTGAGTGATACTGCATTGTACGTAAGTACCACAAGTTCTTTATCCATTTTTCACTTTCTGTGATATTGAACTTGTACGGTAAACGAGGTTCTTGTAAACAGAGGCGTCCCAAACTTTGGGGTGGCTGTGTCTTTTTGATTTTAATTTCCCTAAGCTATAGGACCATAAGTGGAAGTGCCCTAGGCTCTGGTGCTTTGTTTTTTAGATGTTTCAGGAAACACCATACACTTCTCCCGAGTGTCTGTTGGCAATTTACATCCCGCCCATCAGCATAACAAGGCTCCCAGTTCTCCATGGCCTGTCCTGCCTTTCTGGATTTTACACTTTTTTCAGATGGCCCTTTTGACCGGGGGGAAGTGAGACTTCATTGTAGTGCAGATTTCCTTTGCAAGTTTGCTTGGTTGGCCAAAAAGGGCGTATGCGTTTTTTCCTGAATATATTCAGGAAAAAACGCATACGCCCTTTTTGGCCAAGTGCATCATTGTGGACGTTCTGCCTCTTTTCCTATGCTTTCAATGCAATTGCAGTCTACCTCCTGAAATCGGTTTCCTGCAATTCTGCCCCGCTTTCAAGTCCTCTTGGCAGCCTTACTTCAGTCTATTTTTGGACGATAGCTGTCATTTATAACTCTGCAGGTTTGTGAATTACAGTGCCCCTGAGCTCCTTTCTTCAACTCGCTTTCTTTTGAGCTGGCCGCAACAGCGCAGGATGGCTTCAGGCCCTTATCTGGTTCCGGCACGGCACGCTGAGCCTTTGGTTAATTCCTCTTCCTGGTGGCAAATGAGAGTTAAATTTGCCCGTCCAGACACCTCCAGCTAGCCTCTCATTGGTTCTCGCTATTCCTGTTCATCTTCCGCAGAAATTGCAAACTGGGCCAAACAGGAGGTTAAAGGGACTGACTCTCCAAGTCGGGAGAGTGTTAGTAAAGCGTCTTGAATGTTGCACCCGAGTACCAGGGTACGAAAACTGGGACATATTTGAACACGTCTCCCGATCACATGGTTGATCATACTCTAGGTTCCACATGCATGTTTTAGCTGAAGGAAGAATACCTTAAACCTGGGTAGTTGAAACCCGTGGAATGGGTACCATGCAATATGACTTCAAAGGGTCTTCATTTGCTCACCGAACCTCTCCAATCCTATCACTGCTGCGTTTATGCCCCTGTACACATGCTTGATTCTCTTTCGGAGACATAGCAATCCATAGGTTTTAAGATACTTACTAGTCAGGTACATTCTTAGGCGTTTAATATGCGGTGTTGAGTCCATTTCGTTGAGCAAGGAGTAGCTCTTGTCTATTCCATATTTGGCTTAAGGAACTTTATCTGTGCTCATTTCAATCTCTGGTTTTATGCAGCACCCCAACTCACCTTTCCCCTTAAGCAAGCATAAGTTGGTTTTCTAAATTTGAGAACCTGTTCTGTTCTGTAATTCAGTTCCTGTGTAGCCAAGTTTACAATCCGTGTATTAGTGATATCTTATGATGTTTCTTTTTCTGTGTGACTTATTTCAGTTAGAATCATCGTACCTGAATCCACTCATTATGCTGCTACGGGCCTGATGACATAGATTTCATTGCTGAGTGATACTGCATTGTACGTAAGTACCACAAGTTCTTTATCCATTTTTCACTTTCTGTGATATTGAACTTGTACGGTAAACGAGGTTCTTGTAAACAGAGGCATCCCAAACTTTGGGGTGGCTGTGTCTTTTTGATTTTAATTTCCCTAAGCTATAGGACCATAAGTGGAAGTGCCCTAGGCTCTGTTGCTTTGTTTTTTAGATGTTTCAGGAAACACCATACACTTCTCCCAAGTGTCTGTTGGCAATTTACATCCCGCCCATCAGCATAACAAGGCTCCCAGTTCTCCATGGCCTGTCCTGCCTTTCTGGATTTTACACTTTTTTCAGATGGCCCTTTTGACCGGGGGGAAGTGAGACTTCATTGTAGTGCAGATTTCCTTTGCAAGTTTGCTTGGTTGGCCAAAAAGGGCGTATGCGTTTTTTCCTGAATATATTCAGGAAAAAACGCATACGCCCTTTTTGGCCAAGTGCATCATTGTGGACGTTCTGCCTCTTTTCCTATGCTTTCAATGCAATTCCAGTCTACCTCCTGAAATCGGTTTCCTGCAATTCTGCCCCGCTTTCAAGTCCTCTTGGCAGCCTTACTTCAGTATATTTTTGGACGATAGCTGTCATTTATAACTCTGCAGGTTTGTGAATTACAGTGCCCCTGAGCTCCTTTCTTCAACTCGCTTTCTTGTGACCTGGCCGCAACACCGCAGGATGTCTTCAGGCCCTAATCTGGTTCTGGCACGGCACGCTGAGCCTTTGGTTAATTCCTCTTCCTGGTGGGAAATGAGAGTTAAATTTGCCCATCCAGACACCTCCAGCTAGTCTCTCATTGGTTCTCGCTATTCCTGTTCATCTTCCACAGAAATTACAAACTAGGCCAAACAGGAGGTTAAAGGGACTGACTCTCCAAGTGGGGAGAGTGTTAGTAAAGCGTCTGGAATGTTGCACCCGAGTACCAGGGTACGAAAACTGAGACATATTTGAACACGTCTCCCGATCACATGGTTGATCATACTCTAGGTTCCACATGCATGTTTTAGCTGAAGGAAGAATACCTTAAACCTGGGTAGTTGAAACCCGTGGAATGGGTACCATGCAATATGACTTCAAAGGGTCTTCATTTGCTCACTGAACCTCTCCAATCCTATCACTGCTGCGTTTATGCCCCTGTACACATGCTTGATTCTCTTTCGGAGACATAGCAATCCATAGGTTTTAAGATACTTACTAGTCAGGTACATTCTTAGGCGTTTAATATGGGGTGTTGAGTCCATTTCGTTGAGCAAGGAGTAGCTCTTGTCTATTCCATATTTGGCTTAAGGAACTTTATCTGTGCTCATTTCAATCTCTGGTTTTATGCAGCACCCCAACTCACCTTTCCCCTTAAGCAAGCATAAGTTGGTTTTCTAAATTTGAGACACTGTTCTGTTCTGTAATTCAGTTCCTGTGTAGCCAAGTTTACATTCCGTGTATTACTGATATCTTATGATGTTTCTTTTTCTGTGTGACTTATTTCAGTTAGAATCATCATACCTGAATCCACTCATTGTGCTGCTAAGGGCCTGATGACACAGATTTCATTGCTGAGTGATATTGCTTTGTAAGTAAATACCACAACTTCTTTATCCATTTTTCACTTTCTGCGATGTTGAACTTGTACTGTAAACGAGGTTCTTCTAAACAGAGGCGTCCCAAACTTTGGGGTGGCTGTGTCTTTTTGATTTTAATTTCCCTAAGCTATAGGACCATAAGTGGAAGTGCCCTAGGTTCTGTTGCTTTGTTTTTAGATGTTTCAGGAAACACCATACACTTCTCCCGAGTGGTTGTTGGCAATTTACATCCCGCCCATCAGCATAACAAGGCTCCCAGTTCTCCATGGCCTGTCCTGCCTTTCTGGATTTTACACTTTTTTCAGATGGCCCTTTTGACCGGGGGGAAGTGAGACTTCATTGTAGTGCAGATTTCCTTTGCAAGCTTGCTTGGTTGGCCAAAAAGGGCGTATGCGTTTTTTCCTGAATATATTCAGGAAAAAACGCATACGCCCTTTTTGGCCAAGTGCATCATTGTGGACGTTCTGCCTCTTTTCCTATGTTTTCAATGCAATTCCAGTCTACCTCCTGAAATCGGTTTTCTGCAATTCTGCCCCACTTTCAAGTCCTCTTGGCAGCCTTACTTCAGTCCATTTTTGGACGATAGCTGTCATTTATAACTCTGCAGGTTTGTGAATTACAGTGCCCCTGAGCTCCTTTCTTCAACTCGCTTCCTTTGACCTGGCCGCAACACCGCAGGATGGCTTCAGGCCCTAATCTGGTTCTGGCACGGCACGCTGAGCCTCTGCTTATTTCCTCTTCCTGGTGGGAAATGAGAGTTAAATTTGCCCGTCCAGACACCTCCAGCTAGTCTCTCATTGGTTCTCGCTATTCCTGTTCATCTTCCGCAGAAATTGCAAACTGGGGCAAACAGGAGGTTAAAGGCGCTGACTCTCCAAGTGGGGAGAGTGTTAGTAAAGGGTCTGGAATGTTGCACCCGAGTACCAGGGGAGGAAAACTGAGACATATTTGAACATGTCTCCCGATCACATGGTTGATCATACTCTGGGTTCCACATGCATGTTTTAGCTGAAGGAAGAATACCTAAAACCTGGGTAGTTGAAACCCGTGGAATGGGTACCATGCAATATGACTTCAAAGGGTCTTCATTTGCTCACAGAACCTCTCCAATCCTATCACTGCTGCGTTTATGCCCCTGTACACATGCTTGATTCTCTTTCGGAGACATAGCAATCCATAGGTTTTAAGATACTTACTAGTCAGGTACATTCTTAGGCGTTTAATATGCGGTGTTGAGTCCATTTCTTTGAGCAAGGAGTAGCTCTTGTTTATTCCATATTTGGCTTAAGGAACTTTATCTGTGCTCATTTCAATCTCTGGTTTTATGCAGCACCCCAACTCACCTTTACCCTTAAGCAAGCATAAGTTGGTTTTCTAAATTTGAGACCCTGTTCTGTTCTGTAATTCAGTTCCTGTGTAGCCAAGTTTCCATTCCGTGTATTACTGATATCTTATGATGTTTCTTTTTCTGTGTGACTTATTTCAGTTAGAATCATCATACCTGAATCCACTCATTGTGCTGCTAAGGGCCTGATGACACAGATTTCATTGCTGAGTGATATTGCTTTGTAAGTAAATAGCACAACTTCTTTATCCATTTTTCACTTTCTGCGATGTTGAACTTGTTCTGTAAACGAGGTTCTTGTAAACAGAGGCGTCCCAAACTTTGGGGTGGCTGTGTCTTTTTGATTTTAATTTCCCTAAGCTATAGGACCATAAGTGGAAGTGCCCTAGGCTCTGTTACTTTGTTTTTTAGATGTTTCAGGAAACACCATACACTTCTCCCCAGTGTCTGTTGGCAATTTACATCCCGCCCATCAGCATAACAAGGCTCCCAGTTCTCCATGGCCTGTCCTGCCTTTCTGGATTTTACACTTTTTTCAGATGGCCCTTTTGACCGGGGGGAAGTGAGACTTCATTGTAGTGCAGATTTCCTTTGCAAGCTTGCTTGGTTGGCCAAAAAGTGCGTATGCGTTTTTTCCTGAATATATTCAGGAAAAAACGCATACGCCCTTTTTGGCCAAGTGCATCATTGTGGACGTTCTGCCTCTTTTCCTATGCTTTCAATGCAATTGCAGTCTACCTCCTGAAATCGGTTTCCTGCAATTCTGCCCCGCTTTCAAGTCCTCTTGGCAGCCTTACTTCAGTCTATTTTTGGACGATAGCTGTCATTTATAACTCTGCAGGTTTGTGAATTACAGTGCCCCTGAGCTCCTTTCTTCAACTCGCTTTCTTTTGAGCTGGCCGCAACAGCGCAGGATGGCTTCAGGCCCTAATCTGGTTCCGGCACGGCACGCTGAGCCTTTGGTTAATTCCTCTTCCTGGTGGGAAATGAGAGTTAAATTTGCCCGTCCAGACACCTCCAGCTAGCCTCTCATTGGTTCTCGCTATTCCTGTTCATCTTCCGCAGAAATTGCAAACTGGGCCAAACAGGAGGTTAAAGGGACTGACTCTCCAAGTCGGGAGAGTGTTAGTAAAGCGTCTTGAATGTTGCACCCGAGTACCAGGGTACGAAAACTGGGACATATTTGAACACGTCTCCCGATCACATGGTTGATCATACTCTAGGTTCCACATGCATGTTTTAGCTGAAGGAAGAATACCTTAAACCTGGGTAGTTGAAACCCGTGGAATGGGTACCATGCAATATGACTTCAAAGGGTCTTCATTTGCTCACCGAACCTCTCCAATCCTATCACTGCTGCGTTTATGCCCCTGTACACATGCTTGACTCTCTTTCGGAGACATAGCAATCCATAGGTTTTAAGATACTTACTAGTCAGGTACATTCTTAGGCGTTTAATATGCGGTGTTGAGTCCATTTCGTTGAGCAAGGAGTAGCTCTTGTCTATTCCATATTTGGCTTAAGGAACTTTATCTGTGCTCATTTCAATCTCTGGTTTTATGCAGCACCCCAACTCACCTTTCCCCTTAAGCAAGCATAAGTTGGTTTTCTAAATTTGAGAACCTGTTCTGTTCTGTAATTCAGTTCCTGTGTAGCCAAGTTTACAATCCGTGTATTAGTGATATCTTATGATGTTTCTTTTTCTGTGTGACTTATTTCAGTTAGAATCATCGTACCTGAATCCACTCATTATGCTGCTACGGGCCTGATGACATAGATTTCATTGCTGAGTGATACTGCATTGTACGTAAGTACCACAAGTTCTTTATCCATTTTTCACTTTCTGTGATATTGAACTTGTACGGTAAACGAGGTTCTTGTAAACAGAGGCATCCCAAACTTTGGGGTGGCTGTGTCTTTTTGATTTTAATTTCCCTAAGCTATAGGACCATAAGTGGAAGTGCCCTAGGCTCTGTTGCTTTGTTTTTTAGATGTTTCAGGAAACACCATACACTTCTCCCAAGTGTCTGTTGGCAATTTACATCCCGCCCATCAGCATAACAAGGCTCCCAGTTCTCCATGGCCTGTCCTGCCTTTCTGGATTTTACACTTTTTTCAGATGGCCCTTTTGACCGGGGGGAAGTGAGACTTCATTGTAGTGCAGATTTCCTTTGCAAGTTTGCTTGGTTGGCCAAAAAGGGCGTATGCGTTTTTTCCTGAATATATTCAGGAAAAAACGCATACGCCCTTTTTGGCCAAGTGCATCATTGTGGACGTTCTGCCTCTTTTCCTATGCTTTCAATGCAATTCCAGTCTACCTCCTGAAATCGGTTTCCTGCAATTCTGCCCCGCTTTCAAGTCCTCTTGGCAGCCTTACTTCAGTATATTTTTGGACGATAGCTGTCATTTATAACTCTGCAGGTTTGTGAATTACAGTGCCCCTGAGCTCCTTTCTTCAACTCGCTTTCTTGTGACCTGGCCACAACACCGCAGGATGTCTTCAGGCCCTAATCTGGTTCCGGCACGGCACGCTGAGCCTTTGGTTAATTCCTCTTCCTGGTGGGAAATGAGAGTTAAATTTGCCCATCCAGACACCTCCAGCTAGTCTCTCATTGGTTCTCGCTATTCCTGTTCATCTTCCACAGAAATTGCAAACTAGGCCAAACAGGAGGTTAAAGGGACTGACTCTCCAAGTGGGGAGAGTGTTAGTAATGCGTCTGGAATGTTGCACCCGAGTACCAGGGTACGAAAACTGAGACATATTTGAACACGTCTCCCGATCACATGGTTGATCATACTCTAGGTTCCACATGCATGTTTTAGCTGAAGGAAGAATACCTTAAACCTGGGTAGTTGAAACCCGTGGAATGGGTACCATGCAATATGACTTCAAAGGGTCTTCATTTGCTCACTGAACCTCTCCAATCCTATCACTGCTGCGTTTATGCCCCTGTACACATGCTTGATTCTCTTTCGGAGACATAGCAATCCATAGGTTTTAAGATACTTACTAGTCAGGTACATTCTTAGGCGTTTAATATGCGGTGTTGAGTCCATTTCGTTGAGCAAGGAGTAGCTCTTGTCTATTCCATATTTGGCTTAAGGAACTTTATCTGTGCTCATTTCAATCTCTGGTTTTATGCAGCACCCCAACTCACCTTTCCCCTTAAGCAAGCATAAGTTGGTTTTCTAAATTTGAGACCCTGTTCTGTTCTGTAATTCAGTTCCTGTGTAGCGAAGTTTACATTCCGTGTATTACTGATATCTTATGATGTTTCTTTTTCTGTGTGACTTATTTCAGTTAGAATCATCATACCTGAATCCACTCATTGTGCTGCTAAGGGCCTGATGACACAGATTTCATTGCTGAGTGATATTGCTTTGTAAGTAAATACCACAACTTCTTTATCCATTTTTCACTTTCTGCGATGTTGAACTTGTACTGTAAACGAGGTTCTTGTAAACAGAGGCATCCCAAACTTTGGGGTGGCTGTGTCTTTTTGATTTTAATTTCCCTAAGCTATAGGACCATAAGTGGAAGTGCCCTAGGTTCTGTTCCTTTGTTTTTAGATGTTTCAGGAAACACCATACACTTCTCCCGAGTGGTTGTTGGCAATTTACATCCCGCCCATCAGCATAACAAGGCTCCCAGTTCTCCATGGCCTGTCCTGCCTTTCTGGATTTTACACTTTTTTCAGATGGCCCTTTTGACCTGGGGGAAGTGAGACTTCATTGTAGTGCAGATTTCCTTTGCAAGCTTGCTTGGTTGGCCAAAAAGGGCGTATGCGTTTTTTCCTGAATATATTCAGGAAAAAACGCATACGCCCTTTTTGGCCAAGTGCATCATTGTGGACGTTCTGCCTCTTTTCCTATGCTTTCAATGCAATTCCAGTCTACCTCCTGAAATCGGTTTCCTGCAATTCTGCCCCACTTTCAAGTCCTCTTGGCAGCCTTACTTCAGTCCATTTTTGGACGATAGCTGTCATTTATAACTCTGCAGGTTTGTGAATTACAGTGCCCCTGAGCTCCTTTCTTCAACTCGCTTTCTTGTGACCTGGCCGCAACACCGCAGGATGGCTTCAGGCCCTAATCTGGTTCCGGCACGGCACGCTGAGCCTCTGCTTATTTCCTCTTCCTGGTGGGAAATGAGAGTTGAATTTGCCCGTCCAGACACCTCCAGCTAGTCTCTCATTGGTTCTCGCTATTCCTGTTCATCTTCCGCAGAAATTGCAAACTGTGCCAAACAGGAGGTTAAAGGGACTGACTCTCCAAGTCGGGAGAGTGTTAGTAAAGCGTCTGGAATGTTGCACCCGAGTACCAGGGGAGGAAAACTGAGACATATTTGAACACGTCTCCCGATCACATGTTTGATCATACTCTAGGTTCCACATGCATGTTTTAGCTGAAGGAAGAATACCTTAAACCTGGGTAGGTGAAACCCGTGGAATGGGTACCATGCAATATGACTTCAAAGGGTCTTCATTTGCTCACCGAACCTCTCCAATCCTATCACTGCTGCGTTTATGCCCCTGTACACATGCTTGATTCTCTTTCGGAGACATAGCAATCCATAGGTTTTAAGATACTTACTAGTCAGGTACATTCTTAGGCGTTTAATATGGGGTGTTGAGTCCATTTCGTTGAGCAAGGAGTAGCTCTTGTCTATTCCATATTTGGCTTAAGGAACTTTATCTGTGCTCATTTCAATCTCTGGTTTTATGCAGCACCCCAACTCACCTTTCCCCTTAAGCAAGCATAAGTTGGTTTTCTAAATTTGAGACCCTGTTCTGTTCTGTAATTCAGTTCCTGTGTAGCCAAGTTTACATTCCGTGTATTACTGATATCTTATGATGTTTCTTTTTCTGTGTGACTTATTTCAGTTAGAATCATCATACCTGAATCCACTCATTGTGCTGCTAAGGGCCTCATGACACAGATTTCATTGCTGAGTGATATTGCTTTGTAAGTAAATACCACAACTTCTTTATCCATTTTTCACTTTCTGCGATGTTGAACTTGTACTGTAAACGAGGTTCTTGTAAACAGAGGCGTCCCAAACTTTGGGGTGGCTGTGTCTTTTTGATTTTAATTTCCCTAAGCTATAGGACCATAAGTGGAAGTGCCCTAGGTTCTGTTGCTTTGTTTTTTAGATGTTTCAGGAAACACCATACACTTCTCCCGAGTGGTTGTTGGCAATTTACATCCCGCCCATCAGCATAACAAGGCTCCCAGTTCTCCATGGCCTGTCCTGCCTTTCTGGATTTTACCCTTTTTTCAGATGGCCCTTTTGACCGGGGGGAAGTGAGACTTCATTGTAGTGCAGATTTCCTTTGCAAGCTTGCTTGGTTGGCCAAAAAGGGCGTATGCGTTTTTTCCTGAATATATTCAGGAAAAAACGCATACGCCCTTTTTGGCCAAGTGCATCATTGTGGACGTTCTGCCTCTTTTCCTATGCTTTCAATGCAATTCCAGTCTACCTCCTGAAATCGGTTTCCTGCAATTCTGCCCCACTTTCAAGTCCTCATGGCAGCCTTACTTCAGTCTATTTTTGGACGATAGCTGTCATTTATAACTCTGCAGGTTTGTGAATTACAGTGCCCCTGAGCTCCTTTCTTCAACTCGCTTTCTTTTGAGCTGGCCGCAACACCGCAGGATGGCTTCAGGCCCTAATCTGGTTCCGGCACGGCACGCTGAGCCTCTGGTTATTTCCTCTTCCTGGTGGGAAATGAGAGTTAAATTTGCCCGTCCAGACACCTCCAGCTAGTCTCTCATTGGTTCTCGCTATTCCTGTTCATCTTCCGCAGAAATTGCAAACTGGGCCAAACAGGAGGTTAAAGGCGCTGACTCTCCAAGTGGGGAGAGTGTTAGTAAAGGGTCTGGAATGTTGCACCCGAGTACCAGGGGAGGAAAACTGAGACATATTTGAACATGTCTCCCGATCACATGGTTGATCATACTCTGGGTTCCACATGCATGTTTTAGCTGAAGGAAGAATACCTAAAACCTGGGTAGTTGAAACCCGTGGAATGGGTACCATGCAATATGACTTCAAAGGGTCTTCATTTGCTCACAGAACCTCTCCAATCCTATCACTGCTGCGTTTATGCCCCTGTACACATGCTTGATTCTCTTTCGGAGACATAGCAATCCATAGGTTTTAAGATACTTACTAGTCAGGTACATTCTTAGGCGTTTAATATGCGGTGTTGAGTCCATTTCTTTGAGCAAGGAGTAGCTCTTGTTTATTCCATATTTGGCTTAAGGAACTTTATCTGTGCTCATTTCAATCTCTGGTTTTATGCAGCACCCCAACTCACCTTTACCCTTAAGCAAGCATAAGTTGGTTTTCTAAATTTGAGACCCTGTTCTGTTCTGTAATTCAGTTCCTGTGTAGCCAAGTTTCCATTCCGTGTATTACTGATATCTTATGATGTTTCTTTTTCTGTGTGACTTATTTCAGTTAGAATCATCATACCTGAATCCACTCATTGTGCTGCTAAGGGCCTGATGACACAGATTTCATTGCTGAGTGATATTGCTTTGTAAGTAAATACCACAACTTCTTTATCCATTTTTCACTTTCTGCGATGTTGAACTTGTTCTGTAAACGAGGTTCTTGTAAACAGAGGCGTCCCAAACTTTGGGGTGGCTGTGTCTTTTTGATTTTAATTTCCCTAAGCTATAGGACCATAAGTGGAAGTGCCCTAGGCTCTGTTGCTTTGTTTTTTAGATGTTTCAGGAAACACCATACACTTCTCCCCAGTGTCTGTTGGCAATTTACATCCCGCCCATCAGCATAACAAGGCTCCCAGTTCTCCATGGCCTGTCCTGCCTTTCTGGATTTTACACTTTTTTCAGATGGCCCTTTTGACCGGGGGGAAGTGAGACTTCATTGTAGTGCAGATTTCCTTTGCAAGCTTGCTTGGTTGGCCAAAAAGTGCGTATGCGTTTTTTCCTGAATATATTCAGGAAAAAACGCATACGCCCTTTTTGGCCAAGTGCATCATTGTGGACGTTCTGCCTCTTTTCCTATGCTTTCAATGCAATTGCAGTCTACCTCCTGAAATCGGTTTCCTGCAATTCTGCCCCGCTTTCAAGTCCTCTTGGCAGCCTTACTTCAGTCTATTTTTGGACGATAGCTGTCATTTATAACTCTGCAGGTTTGTGAATTACAGTGCCCCTGAGCTCCTTTCTTCAACTCGCTTTCTTTTGAGCTGGCCGCAACAGCGCAGGATGGCTTCAGGCCCTAATCTGGTTCCGGCACGGCACGCTGAGCCTTTGGTTAATTCCTCTTCCTGGTGGGAAATGAGAGTTAAATTTGCCCGTCCAGACACCTCCAGCTAGCCTCTCATTGGTTCTCGCTATTCCTGTTCATCTTCCGCAGAAATTGCAAACTTGGCCAAACAGGAGGTTAAAGGGACTGACTCTCCAAGTCGGGAGAGTGTTAGTAAAGCGTCTTGAATGTTGCACCCGAGTACCAGGGTACGAAAACTGGGACATATTTGAACACGTCTCCCGATCACATGGTTGATCATACTCTAGGTTCCACATGCATGTTTTAGCTGAAGGAAGAATACCTTAAACCTGGGTAGTTGAAACCCGTGGAATGGGTACCATGCAATATGACTTCAAAGGGTCTTCATTTGCTCACCGAACCTCTCCAATCCTATCACTGCTGCGTTTATGCCCCTGTACACATGCTTGACTCTCTTTCGGAGACATAGCAATCCATAGGTTTTAAGATACTTACTAGTCAGGTACATTCTTAGGCGTTTAATATGCGGTGTTGAGTCCATTTCGTTGAGCAAGGAGTAGCTCTTGTCTATTCCATATTTGGCTTAAGGAACTTTATCTGTGCTCATTTCAATCTCTGGTTTTATGCAGCACCCCAACTCACCTTTCCCCTTAAGCAAGCATAAGTTGGTTTTCTAAATTTGAGAACCTGTTCTGTTCTGTAATTCAGTTCCTGTGTAGCCAAGTTTACAATCCGTGTATTAGTGATATCTTATGATGTTTCTTTTTCTGTGTGACTTATTTCAGTTAGAATCATCGTACCTGAATCCACTCATTATGCTGCTACGGGCCTGATGACATAGATTTCATTGCTGAGTGATACTGCATTGTACGTAAGTACCACAAGTTCTTTATCCATTTTTCACTTTCTGTGATATTGAACTTGTACGGTAAACGAGGTTCTTGTAAACAGAGGCATCCCAAACTTTGGGGTGGCTGTGTCTTTTTGATTTTAATTTCCCTAAGCTATAGGACCATAAGTGGAAGTGCCCTAGGCTCTGTTGCTTTGTTTTTTAGATGTTTCAGGAAACACTATACACTTCTCCCAAGTGTCTGTTGGCAATTTACATCCCGCCCATCAGCATAACAAGGCTCCCAGTTCTCCATGGCCTGTCCTGCCTTTCTGGATTTTACACTTTTTTCAGATGGCCCTTTTGACCGGGGGGAAGTGAGACTTCATTGTAGTGCAGATTTCCTTTGCAAGTTTGCTTGGTTGGCCAAAAAGGGCGTATGCGTTTTTTCCTGAATATATTCAGGAAAAAACGCATACGCCCTTTTTGGCCAAGTGCATCATTGTGGACGTTCTGCCTCTTTTCCTATGCTTTCAATGCAATTCCAGTCTACCTCCTGAAATCGGTTTCCTGCAATTCTGCCCCGCTTTCAAGTCCTCTTGGCAGCCTTACTTCAGTATATTTTTGGACGATAGCTGTCATTTATAACTCTGCAGGTTTGTGAATTACAGTGCCCCTGAGCTCCTTTCTTCAACTCGCTTTCTTGTGACCTGGCCGCAACACCGCAGGATGTCTTCAGGCCCTAATCTGGTTCTGGCACGGCACGCTGAGCCTTTGGTTAATTCCTCTTCCTGGTGGGAAATGAGAGTTAAATTTGCCCATCCAGACACCTCCAGCTAGTCTCTCATTGGTTCTCGCTATTCCTGTTCATCTTCCACAGAAATTGCAAACTAGGCCAAACAGGAGGTTAAAGGGACTGACTCTCCAAGTGGGGAGAGTGTTAGTAAAGCGTCTGGAATGTTGCACCCGAGTACCAGGGTACGAAAACTGAGACATATTTGAACACGTCTCCCGATCACATGGTTGATCATACTCTAGGTTCCACATGCATGTTTTAGCTGAAGGAAGAATACCTTAAACCTGGGTAGTTGAAACCCGTGGAATGGGTACCATGCAATATGACTTCAAAGGGTCTTCATTTGCTCACTGAACCTCTCCAATCCTATCACTGCTGCGTTTATGCCCCTGTACACATGCTTGATTCTCTTTCGGAGACATAGCAATCCATAGGTTTTAAGATACTTACTAGTCAGGTACATTCTTAGGCGTTTAATATGCGGTGTTGAGTCCATTTCGTTGAGCAAGGAGTAGCTCTTGTCTATTCCATATTTGGCTTAAGGAACTTTATCTGTGCTCATTTCAATCTCTGGTTTTATGCAGCACCCCAACTCACCTTTCCCCTTAAGCAAGCATAAGTTGGTTTTCTAAATTTAAGACCCTGTTCTGTTCTGTAATTCAGTTCCTGTGTAGCGAAGTTTACATTCCGTGTATTACTGATATCTTATGATGTTTCTTTTTCTGTGTGACTTATTTCAGTTAGAATCATCATACCTGAATCCACTCATTGTGCTGCTAAGGGCCTGATGACACAGATTTCATTGCTGAGTGATATTGCTTTTTAAGTAAATACCACAACTTCTTTATCCATTTTTCACTTTCTGCGATGTTGAACTTGTACTGTAAACGAGGTTCTTGTAAACAGAGGCATCCCAAACTTTGGGGTGGCTGTGTCTTTTTGATTTTAATTTCCCTAAGCTATAGGACCATAAGTGGAAGTGCCCTAGGTTCTGTTCCTTTGTTTTTAGATGTTTCAGGAAACACCATACACTTCTCCCCAGTGTCTGTTGGCAATTTACATCCCGCCCATCAGCATAACAAGGCTCCCAGTTCTCCATGGCCTGTCCTGCCTTTCTGGATTTTACACTTTTTTCAGATGGCCCTTTTGACCTGGGGGAAGTGAGACTTCATTGTAGTGCAGATTTCCTTTGCAAGCTTGCTTGGTTGGCCAAAAAGGGCGTATGCGTTTTTTCCTGAATATATTCAGGAAAAAACGCATACGCCCTTTTTGGCCAAGTGCATCATTGTGGACGTTCTGCCTCTTTTCCTATGCTTTCAATGCAATTCCAGTCTACCTCCTGAAATCGGTTTCCTGCAATTCTGCCCCACTTTCAAGTCCTCTTGGCAGCCTTACTTCAGTCCATTTTTGGACGATAGCTGTCATTTATAACTCTGCAGGTTTGTGAATTACAGTGCCCCTGAGCTCCTTTCTTCAACTCGCTTTCTTGTGACCTGGCCGCAACACCGCAGGATGGCTTCAGGCCCTAATCTGGTTCCGGCACGGCACGCTGAGCCTCTGCTTATTTCCTCTTCCTGGTGGGAAATGAGAGTTGAATTTGCCCGTCCAGACACCTCCAGCTAGTCTCTCATTGGTTCTCGCTATTCCTGTTCATCTTCCGCAGAAATTGCAAACTGTGCCAAACAGGAGGTTAAAGGCGCTGACTCTCCAAGTGGGGAGAGTGTTAGTAAAGCGTCTGGAATGTTGCACCCGAGTACCAGGGGAGGAAAACTGAGACATATTTGAACACGTCTCCCGATCACATGTTAGATCATACTCTAGGTTCCACATGCATGTTTTAGCTGAAGGAAGAATACCTTAAACCTGGGTAGGTGAAACCCGTGGAATGGGTACCATGCAATATGACTTCAAAGGGTCTTCATTTGCTCACCGAACCTCTCCAATCCTATCACTGCTGCGTTTATGCCCCTGTACACATGCTTGATTCTCTTTCGGAGACATAGCAATCCATAGGTTTTAAGATACTTACTAGTCAGGTACATTCTTAGGCGTTTAATATGGGGTGTTGAGTCCATTTCGTTGAGCAAGGAGTAGCTCTTGTCTATTCCATATTTGGCTTAAGGAACTTTATCTGTGCTCATTTCAATCTCTGGTTTTATGCAGCACCCCAACTCACCTTTCCCCTTAAGCAAGCATAAGTTGGTTTTCTAAATTTGAGACCCTGTTCTGTTCTGTAATTCAGTTCCTGTGTAGCCAAGTTTACATTCCGTGTATTACTGATATCTTATGATGTTTCTTTTTCTGTGTGACTTATTTCAGTTAGAATCATCATACCTGAATCCACTCATTGTGCTGCTAAGGGCCTCATGACACAGATTTCATTGCTGAGTGATATTGCTTTGTAAGTAAATACCACAACTTCTTTATCCATTTTTCACTTTCTGCGATGTTGAACTTGTACTGTAAACGAGGTTCTTGTAAACAGAGGCGTCCCAAACTTTGGGGTGGCTGTGTCTTTTTGATTTTAATTTCCCTAAGCTATAGGACCATAAGTGGAAGTGCCCTAGGTTCTGTTGTTTTGTTTTTTAGATGTTTCAGGAAACACCATACACTTCTCCCGAGTGGTTGTTGGCAATTTACATCCCGCCCATCAGCATAACAAGGCTCCCAGTTCTCCATGGCCTGTCCTGCCTTTCTGGATTTTACACTTTCTTCAGATGGCCCTTTTGACCGGGGGGAAGTGAGACTTCATTGTAGTGCAGATTTCCTTTGCAAGCTTGCTTGGTTGGCCAAAAAGGGCGTATGCGTTTTTTCCTGAATATATTCAGGAAAAAACGCATACGCCCTTTTTGGCCAAGTGCATCATTGTGGACGTTCTGCCTCTTTTCCTATGCTTTCAATGCAATTCCAGTCTACCTCCTGAAATCGGTTTCCTGCAATTCTGCCCCGCTTTCAAGTCCTCTTGGCAGCCTTACTTCAGTCTATTTTTGGACGATAACTGTCATTTATAACTCTGCAGGTTTGTGAATTACAGTGCCCCTGAGCTCCTTTCTTCAACTCGCTTTCTTGTGACCTGGCCGCAACACCGCAGGATGGCTTCAGGCTCTAATCTGGTTCCGGCACGGCACGCTGAGCCTTTGGTTAATTCCTCTTCCTGGTGGGAAATGAGAGTTACATTTGCCCGTCCAGACACCTCCAGCTAGTCTCTCATTGGTTCTCGCTATTCCTGTTCATCTTCCGCAGAAATTGCAAACTGGGCCAAACAGGAGGTTAAAGGGACTGACTCTCCAAGTCGGGAGAGTGTTAGTAAAGCGTCTGGAATGTTGCACCCGAGTACCAGGGTACGAAAACTGAGACATATTTGAACACGTCTCCCGATCACATGGTTGATCATACTCTGGGTTCCACATGCATGTTTTAGCTGAAGGAAGAATACCTTAAACCTGGGTAGGTGAAACCCGTGGAATGGGTACAATGCAATATGACTTCAAAGGCTCTTCATTTGCTCACCGAACATCTCCAATCCTATCACTGCTGCGTTTATGCCCCTGTACACATGCTTGATTCTCTTTCGGAGACATAGCAATCCATAGGTTTTAAGATACTTACTAGTCAGGTACATTCTTAGGCATTTAATATGCGGTGTTGAGTCCATTTCATTGAGCAAGGAGTAGCTCTTGTCTATTCCATATTTGGCTTAAGGAACTTTATCTGTGCTCATTTCAATCTCTGGTTTTATGCAGCACCCCAACTCACCTTTCCCCTTAAGCAAGCATAAGTTGGTTTTCTAAATTTGAGACCCTGTTCTGTTCTGTAATTCAGTTCCTGTGTAGCCAAGTTTCCATTCCGTGTATTACTGATATCTTATGATGTTTCTTTTTCTGTGTGACTTATTTCAGTTAGAATCATCATACCTGAATCCACTCATTGTGCTGCTACGGGCCTGATGACATAGATTTCATTGCTGAGTGATATTGCCTTGTAAGTGATTACCACAACTTCTTTATCCATTTTTCACTTTCTGCGATGTTGAACTTGTACTGTAAACGAGGTTCTTGTAAACAGAGCCGTTCCAAACTTTGGGGTGGCTGTGTCTTTTTGATTTTAATTTCCCTAAGCTATAGGACCATAAGTGGAAGTGCCCTAGGCTCTGTTGCTTTGTTTTTTAGATGTTTCAGGAAACACCATACACTTCTCCCAAGTGTCTGTTGGCAATTTACATCCCGCCCATCAGCATAACAAGGCTCCCAGTTCTCCATGGCCTGTCCTGCCTTTCTGGATTTTACACTTTTTTCAGATGGCCCTTTTGACCGGGGGGAAGTGAGACTTCATTGTAGTGCAGATTTCCTTTGCAAGCTTGCTTGGTTGGCCGAAAAGGGCGTATGCGATTTTTCCTGAATATATTCAGGAAAAAACGCATACGCCCTTTTTGGCCAAGTGCATCATTGTGGACGTTCTGCCTCTTTTCCTATGCTTTCAATACAATTCCAGTCTACCTCCTGAAATCGGTTTCCTACAATTCTGCCCCGCTTTCAAGTCCTCTTGGCAGCCTTACTTCAGTCTATTTTTGGACGATAGCTGTCATTTATAACTCTGCAGGTTTGTGAATTACAGTGCCCCTGAGTTCATTTCTTCAACTCGCTTTCTTGTGACCTGGCCGCAACACCGCAGGATGGCTTCAGGCCCTAATCTGGTTCCGGCCCGGCATGCTGTGCCTTTGGTTAATTCCTCTTCCTGGTGGGAAATGAGAGTTAAATTTGCCCGTCCAGATACCTCCAGCTAGCCTCTCATTGGTTCTCGCTACTCCTGTTCATCTTCCGCAGAAATTGCAAACTGGGCCAAACAGGAGGTTAAAGGGACTGACTCTCCAAGTCGGGAGAGTGTTAGTAAAGCATCTGGAATGTTGCACCCGAGTACCAGGGTAGGAAAACTGAGACATATTTGAACACGTCTCCCGTTCACATGGTTGATCATACTCTGGGTTCCACATGCATGTTTTAGCTGAAGGAAGAATACCTTAAACCTGGAGAGTTGAGACCCGTGGAAAGGGTACCGTGCAATAAGACTTCAAAGGGTCTTCATTTGCTCACCGAACCTCTCCAATCCTATCACTGCTGCGTTTATGCCCCTGTACACACGCTTGATTCTCTTTTGGAGACATAGCAATCCATAGGTTTTAAGATACTTACTAGTCAGGTACATTCTTAGGCGTTTAATATGGGGTTTTGAGTCCATTTCATTGAGCAAGGAGTAGCTCTTGTCTATTCCATATTTGGCTTAAGGAACTTTATCTGTGCTCATTTCAATCTCTGGTTTTATGCAGCACCCCAACTCACCTTTCCCCTTAAGCAAGCATAAGTTGGTTTTCTAAATTTGAGACCCTGTTCTGTTTTGGAATGCAGTTCCTGTGTAGCCAAGTTTACATTCCGTGTATTACTGATATCTTATGATGTTTCTTTTTCTGTGTGACTTATTTCAGTTAGAATCATCGTACCTGAATCCACTCATTATGCTGCTACGGGCCTGATGACATAGATTTCATTGCTGAGTGATACTGCATTGTACGTAAGTACCACAAGTTCTTTATCCATTTTTCACTTTCTGTGATATTGAACTTGTACGGTAAACGAGGTTCTTGTAAACGGAGGCGTCCCAAACTTTGGGGTGGCTGTGTCTTTTTGATTTTAATTTCCCTAAGCTATAGGACCATAAGTGGAAGTGCCCTAGGCTCTGTTGCTTTGTTTTTTAGATGTTTCAGGAAACACCATACACTTCTCCTGAGTGTCTGTTGGCAATTTACATCCCGCCCATCAGCATAACAAGGCTCCCAGTTCTCCATGGCCTATCCTGCCTTTCTGGATTTTACACTTTTTTCAGATGGCCCTTTTGACCGGGGGGAAGTGAGACTTCATTGTAGTGCAGATTTCCTTTGCAAGTTTGCTTGGTTGGCCAAAAAGGGCGTATGCGTTTTTTCCTGAATATATTCAGGAAAAAACGCATACGCCCTTTTTGGCCAAGTGCATCATTGTGGACGTTCTGCCTCTTTTCCTATGCTTTCAATGCAATTCCAGTCTACCTCCTGAAATCGGTTTCCTGTAATTCTGCCCCGCTTTCAAGTACACTTGGCAGCCTTACTTCAGTCTATTTTTGGACGATAGCTGTCATTTATAACTCTGCAGGTTTGTGAATTACAGTGCCCCTGAGCTCCTTTCTTCAACTCGCTTTCTTGTGACCTGGCCGCAACACCGCAGGATGTCTTCAGGCCCTAATCTGGTTCTGGCATGGCACGCTGAGCCTTTGGTTAATTCCTCTTCCTGGTGGGAAATGAGAGTTAAATTTGCCCATCCAGACACCTCCAGCTAGTCTCTCATTGGTTCTCGCTATTCCTGTTCATCTTCCACAGAAATTGCAAACTGGGCCAAACAGGAGGTTAAAGGGACTGACTCTCCAAGTCGAGAGAGTGTTAGTAAAGCATCTGGAATGTTGCACCCGAGTACCAGGGTACGAAAACTGAGACATATTTGAACACGTCTCCCGATCACATGGTTGATCATACTCTGGGTTCCACATGCATGTTTTAGCTGAAGGAAGAATACATGAAACCTGGGTAATTGAAACCCGTGGAATGGGTACCATGCAATATGACTTTAAAGGGTCTTCATTTGCTCACCGAACATCTGCAATCCTATCACTGCTGCGTTTATGCCCCTGTACACATGCTTGATTCTCTTTCGGAGACATAGCAATCCATAGGTTTTAAGATACTTACTAGTCAGGTACATTCTTAGGCGTTTAATATGCGGTGTTGAGTCCATTTCGTTGAGCAAGGAGTAGCTCTTGTCTATTCCATATTTGGCTTAAGGAACTTTATCTGTGCTCATTTCAATCTCTGGTTTTATGCAGCACCCCAACTCACCTTTCCCCTTAAGCAAGCATAAGTTGGTTTTCTAAATTTGAGACCCTGTTCTGTTCTGTAATTCAGTTCCTGTGTAGCCAAGTTTCCATTCCGTGTATTACTGATATCTTATGATGTTTGTTTTTCTGTGTGACTTATTTCAGTTAGAATCATCATACCTGAATCCACTCATTGTGCTGCTAAGGGCCTGATGACATAGATTTCATTGCTGAGTGATATTGCTTTGTAAGTGATTACCACAACTTCTTTATCCATTTTTCACTTTCTGCGATGTTGAACTTGTACTGTAAATGAGGTTCTTGTAAACAGAGCCGTTCCAAACTTTGGGGTGGCTGTGTCTTTTTGATTTTAATTTCCCTAAGCTATAGGACCATAAGTGGAAGTGCCCTAGGCTCTGTTGCTTTGTTTTTTAGATGTTTCAGGAAACACCATACACTTCTCCCAAGTGTCTGTTGGCAATTTACATCCCGCCCATCAGCATAACAAGGCTCCCAGTTCTCCATGGCCTGTCCTGCCTTTCTGGATTTTACACTTTTTTCAGATGGCCCTTTTGACCGGGGGGAAGTGAGACTTCATTGTAGTGCAGATTTCCTTTGCAAGCTTGCTTGGTTGGCCGAAAAGTGCGTATGCGATTTTTCCTGAATATATTCAGGAAAAAACGCATACGCCCTTTTTGGCCAAGTGCATCATTGTGGACGTTCTGCCTCTTTTCCTATGCTTTCAATACAATTCCAGTCTACCTCCTGAAATCGGTTTCCTGCAATTCTGCCCCGCTTTCAAGTCCTCTTGGCAGCCTTACTTCAGTCTATTTTTGGACGATAGCTGTCATTTATAACTCTGCAGGTTTGTGAATTACAGTGCCCCTGAGTTCATTTCTTCAACTCGCTTTCTTGTGACCTGGCCGCAACACCGCAGGATGGCTTCAGGCCCTAATCTGGTTCCGGCCCGGCATGCGGAGCCTTTGGTTAATTCCTCTTCCTGGTGGGAAATGAGAGTTAAATTTGCCCGTCCAGACACCTCCAGCTAGCCTCTCATTGGTTCTCGCTATTCCTGTTCATCTTCCGCAGAAATTGCAAACTGGGCCAAACAGGAGGTTAAAGGGACTGACTCTCCAAGTCGGGAGAGTGTTAGTAAAGCATCTGGAATGTTGCACCCGAGTACCAGGGTAGGAAAATTGAGACATATTTGAACACGTCTCCCGTTCACATGGTTGATCATACTCTGGGTTCCACATGCATGTTTTAGCTGAAGGAAGAATACCTTAAACCTGGAGAGTTGAGACCCGTGGAATGGGTACCGTGCAATATGACTTCAAAGGGTCTTCATTTGCTCACCGAACCTCTCCAATCCTATCACTGCTGCGTTTATGCCCCTGTACACATGCTTGATTCTCTTTTGGAGACATAGCAATCCATAGGTTTTAAGATACTTACTAGTCAGGTACATTCTTAGGCGTTTAATATGGGGTTTTGAGTCCATTTCGTTGAGCAAGGAGTAGCTCTTGTGTATTCCATATTTGGCTTAAGGAACTTTATCTGTGCTCATTTCAATCTCTGGTTTTATGCAGCACCCCAACTCACCTTTCCCCTTAAGCAAGCATAAGTTGGTTTTCTAAATTTGAGACCCTGTTCTGTTCTGTAATTCAGTTCCTGTGTAGCCAAGTTTCCATTCCGTGTATTACTGATATCTTATGATGTTTCTTTTTCTGTGTGACTTATTTCAGTTAGAATCATCATACCTGAATCCACTCATTGTGCTGCTAAGGGCCTGATGACACAGATTTCATTGCTGAGTGATATTGCTTTGTAAGTAAATACCACAACTTCTTTATCCATTTTTCACTTTCTGCGATGTTGAACTTGTACTGTAAACGAGGTTCTTGTAAACAGAGGCGTCCCAAACTTTGGGGTGGCTGTGTCTTTTTGATTTTAATTTCCCTAAGCTATAGGACCATAAGTGGAAGTGCCATAGGTTCTGTTGCTTTGTTTTTTAGATGTTTCAGGAAACACCATACACTTCTCCCGAGTGGTTGTTGGCAATTTACATCCCGCCCATCAGCATAACAAGGCTCCCAGTTCTCCATGGCCTGTCCTGACTTTCTGGATTTTACCCTTTTTTCAGATGACCCTTTTGACCGGGGGGAAGTGAGACTTCATTGTAGTGCAGATTTCCTTTTCAAGCTTGCTTGGTTGGCCAAAAAGGGCGTATGCGTTTTTTCCTGAATATATTCAGGAAAAAACGCATACGCCCTTTTTGGCCAAGTGCATCATTGTGGACGTTCTGCCTCTTTTCCTATGCTTTCAATGCAATTCCAGTCTACCTCCTGAAATCGGTTTCCTGCAATTCTGCCCCACCTTCAAGTCCTCTTGGCAGCCTTACTTCAGTCTATTTTTGGACGATAGCTGTCATTTATAACTCTGCAGGTTTGTGAATTACAGTGCCCCTGAGCTCCTTTCTTCAACTCGCTTTCTTTTGAGCTGGCCGCAACACCGCAGGATGGCTTCAGGCCCTAATCTGGTTCCGGCACGGCACGCTGAGCCTCTGGTTATTTCCTCTTCCTGGTGGGAAATGAGAGTTAAATTTGCCCGTCCAGACACCTCCAGCTAGTCTCTCATTGGTTCTCGCTATTCCTGTTCATCTTCCGCAGAAATTGCAAACTGGGCCAAACAGGAGGTTAAAGGGACTGACTCTCCAAGTCGGGAGAGTGTTAGTAAAGCGTCTGGAATGTTGCACCCGAGTCCCAGGGTACGAAAACTGAGACATATTTGAACACGTCTCCCGATCACATGGTTGATCATACTCTGGGTTCCACATGCATGTTTTAGCTGAAGGAAGAATACCTAAAACCTGGGTAGTTGAAACCCATGGAATGGGTACCATGCAATATGACTTCAAAGGGTCTTCATTTGCTCACCGAACCTCTCCAATCCTATCACTGCTGCGTTTATGCCCTGTACACATGCTTGATTCTCTTTCGGAGACATAGCAATCCCTAGGTTTTAAGATACTTACTAGTCAGGTACATTCTTAGGCGTTTAATATGCGGTGTTGAGTCCATTTCTTTGAGCAAGGAGTAGCTCTTGTCTATTCCATATTTGGCTTAAGGAACTTTATCTGTGCTCATTTCAATCTCTGGTTTTATGCAGCACCCCAACTCACCTTTACCCTTAAGCAAGCATAAGTTGGTTTTCTAAATTTGAGACCCTGTTCTGTTCTGTAATTCAGTTCCTGTGTAGCCAAGTTTACATTCCGTGTATTACTGATATCTTATGATGTTTGTTTTTCTGTGTGACTTATTTCAGTTAGAATCATCATACCTGAATCCACTCATTGTGCTGCTAAGGGCCTGATGACATAGATTTCATTGCTGAGTGATATTGCTTTGTAAGTGATTACCACAACTTCTTTATCCATTTTTCACTTTCTGCGATGTTGAACTTGTACTGTAAATGAGGTTCTTGTAAACAGAGCCGTTCCAAACTTTGGGGTGGCTGTGTCTTTTTGATTTTAATTTCCCTAAGCTATAGGACCATAAGTGGAAGTGCCCTAGGCTCTGTTGCTTTGTTTTTTAGATGTTTCAGGAAACACCATACACTTCTCCCAAGTGTCTGTTGGCAATTTACATCCCGCCCATCAGCATAACAAGGCTCCCTGTTCTCCATGGCCTGTCCTGCCTTTCTGGATTTTACACTTTTTTCAGATGGCCCTTTTGACCGGGGGGAAGTGAGACTTCCCTGTAGTGCAGATTTCCTTTGCAAGCTTGCTTGGTTGGCCAAAAAGGGCGTATGCGTTTTTTCCTGAATATATTCAGGAAAAAACGCATACGCCCTTTTTGGCCAAGTGCATCATTGTGGACGTTCTGCCTCTTTTCCTATGCTTTCAATGCAATTCCAGTCTACCTCCTGAAATCGGTTTCCTGCAATTCTGCCCCGCTTTCAAGTCCTCTTGGCAGCCTTACTTCAGTCTATTTTTGGACGATAGCTGTCATTTATAACTCTGCAGGTTTGTGAATTACAGTGCCCCTGAGCTCCTTTCTTCATCTCGCTTTCTTGTGACCTGGCCGCAACACCGCAGGATGGCTTCAGGCCCTAATCTGGTTCCGGCCCGGCATGCGGAGCCTTTGGTTAATTCCTCTTCCTGGTGGGAAATGAGAGTTAAATTTGCCCGTCCAGACACCTCCAGCTAGCCTCTCATTGGTTCTTGCTATTCCTGTTCATCTTCCGCAGAAATTGCAAACTGGGCCAAACAGGAGGTTAAAGGGACGGACTCTCCAAGTCGGGAGAGTGTTAGTAAAGCGTCTGGAATGTTGCACCCGAGTACCAGGGTACGAAAACTGAGACATATTTGAACACGTCTCCCGATCACGTGGTTGATCATACTCTGGGTTCCACATGCATGTTTTAGCTGAAGGAAGAATACCTTAAACCTGGAGAGTTGAGACCCGTGGAATGGGTACCGTGCAATATGACTTCAAAGGGTCTTCATTTGCTCACTGAACCTCTCCAATCCTATCACTGCTGCGTTTATGCCCCTGTACACACGCTTGATTCTCTTTTGGAGACATAGCAATCCATAGGTTTTAAGATACTTACTAGTCAGGTACATTCTTAGGCGTTTAATATGGGGTTTTGAGTCCATTTCGTTGAGCAAGGAGTAGCTCTTGTCTATTCCATATTTGGCTTAAGGAACTTTATCTGTGCTCATTTCAATCTCTGGTTTTATGCAGCACCCCAACTCACCTTTCCCCTTAAGCAAGCATAAGTTGGTTTTCTAAATTTGAGACCCTGTTCTGTTTTGGAATGCAGTTCCTGTGTAGCCAAGTTTACATTCCGTGTATTAGTGATATCTTATGATGTTTCTTTTTCTGTGTGACTTATTTCAGTTAGAATCATCGTACCTGAATCCACTCATTATGCTGCTACGGGCCTGATGACATAGATTTCATTGCTGAGTGATACTGCATTGTACGTAAGTACCACAAGTTCTTTATCCATTTTTCACTTTCTGTGATATTGCACTTGTACGGTAAACGAGGTTCTTGTAAACGGAGGCGTCCCAAACTTTGGGGTGGCTGTGTCTTTTTGATTTTAATTTCCCTAAGCTATAGGACCATAAGTGGAAGTGCCCTAGGCTCTGTTGCTTTGTTTTTTAGATGTTTCAGGAAACACCATACACTTCTCCTGAGTGTCTGTTGGCAATTTACATCCCGCCCATCAGCATAACAAGGCTCCCAGTTCTCCATGGCCTGTCCTGCCTTTCTGGATTCTACACTTTTTTCAGAAGGCCCTTTTGACCGGGGGGAAGTGAGACTTCATTGTAGTGCAGATTTCCTTTGCAAGTTTGCTTGGTTGGCCAAAAGGGCGTATGCGTTTTTTCCTGAATATATTCAGGAAAAAACGCATACGCCCTTTTTGGCCAAGTGCATCATTGTGGACGTTCTGCCTCTTTTCCTATGCTTTCAATGCAATTCCAGTCTACCTCCTGAAATCGGTTTCCTGTAATTCTGCCCCGCTTTCAAGTCCTCTTGGCAGCCTTACTTCAGTATATTTTTGGACGATAGCTGTCATTTATAACTCTGCAGGTTTGTGAATTACAGTGCCCCTGAGCTCCTTTCTTCAACTCGCTTTCTTTTGAGCTGGCCGCAACACCGCAGGATGGCTTCAGGCCCTAATCTGGTTCTGGCATGGCACGCTGAGCCTTTGGTTAATTCCTCTTCCTGGTGGGAAATGAGAGTTAAATTTGCCCATCCAGACACCTCCAGCTAGCCTCTCATTGGTTCTCGCTATTCCTGTTCATCTTCCGCAGAAATTGCAAACTGGGCCAAACAGGAGGTTAAAGGGACTGACTCTCCAAGTCGGGAGAGTGTTAGTAAAGCGTCTGGAATGTTGCACCCGAGTACCAGGGGAGGAAAACTGAGACATATTTGAACACGTCTCCCGATCACATGTTTGATCATACTCTAGGTTCCACATGCATGTTTTAGCTGAAGGAAGAATACCTTAAACCTGGGTAGGTGAAACCCGTGGAATGGGTACCATGCAATATGACTTCAAAGGGTCTTCATTTGCTCACCGAACCTCTCCAATCCTATCACTGCTGCGTTTATGCCCCTGTACACATGCTTGATTCTCTTTCGGAGACATAGCAATCCATAGGTTTTAAGATACTTACTAGTCAGGTACATTCTTAGGCGTTTAATATGGGGTGTTGAGTCCATTTCGTTGAGCAAGGAGTAGCTCTTGTCTATTCCATATTTGGCTTAAGGAACTTTATCTGTGCTCATTTCAATCTCTGGTTTTATGCAGCACCCCAACTCACCTTTCCCCTTAAGCAAGCATAAGTTGGTTTTCTAAATTTGAGACCCTGTTCTGTTCTGTAATTCAGTTCCTGTGTAGCCAAGTTTACATTCCGTGTATTACTGATATCTTATGATGTTTCTTTTTCTGTGTGACTTATTTCAGTTAGAATCATCATACCTGAATCCACTCATTGTGCTGCTAAGGGCCTCATGACACAGATTTCATTGCTGAGTGATATTGCTTTGTAAGTAAATACCACAACTTCTTTATCCATTTTTCACTTTCTGCGATGTTGAACTTGTATTGTAAACGAGGTTCTTGTAAACAGAGGCGTCCCAAACTTTGGGGTGGCTGTGTCTTTTTGATTTTAATTTCCCTAAGCTATAGGACCATAAGTGGAAGTGCCCTAGGTTCTGTTGCTTTGTTTTTTAGATGTTTCAGGAAACACCATACACTTCTCCCGAGTGGTTGTTGGCAATTTACATCCCGCCCATCAGCATAACAAGGCTCCCAGTTCTCCATGGCCTGTCCTGCCTTTCTGGATTTTACCCTTTTTTCAGATGGCCCTTTTGACCGGGGGGAAGTGAGACTTCATTGTAGTGCAGATTTCCTTTGCAAGCTTGCTTGGTTGGCCAAAAAGGGCGTATGCGTTTTTTCCTGAATATATTCAGGAAAAAACGCATACGCCCTTTTTGGCCAAGTGCATCATTGTGGACGTTCTGCCTCTTTTCCTATGCTTTCAATGCAATTCCAGTCTACCTCCTGAAATCGGTTTCCTGCAATTCTGCCCCACTTTCAAGTCCTCATGGCAGCCTTACTTCAGTCTATTTTTGGACGATAGCTGTCATTTATAACTCTGCAGGTTTGTGAATTACAGTGCCCCTGAGCTCCTTTCTTCAACTCGCTTTCTTTTGAGCTGGCCGCAACACCGCAGGATGGCTTCAGGCCCTAATCTGGTTCCGGCACGGCACGCTGAGCCTCTGGTTATTTCCTCTTCCTGGTGGGAAATGAGAGTTAAATTTGCCCGTCCAGACACCTCCAGCTAGTCTCTCATTGGTTCTCGCTATTCCTGTTCATCTTCCGCAGAAATTGCAAACTGGGCCAAACAGGAGGTTAAAGGCGCTGACTCTCCAAGTGGGGAGAGTGTTAGTAAAGCGTCTGGAATGTTGCACCCGAGTACCAGGGGAGGAAAACTGAGACATATTTGAACACGTCTCCCGATCACATGGTTGATCATACTCTGGGTTCCACATGCATGTTTTAGCTGAAGGAAGAATACCTAAAACCTGGGTAGTTGAAACCCGTGGAATGGGTACCATGCAATATGACTTCAAAGGGTCTTCATTTGCTCACCGAACCTCTCCAATCCTATCACTGCTGCGTTTATGCCGTGTACACATGCTTGATTCTCTTTTGGAGACAAAGCAATCCCTAGGTTTTAAGATACTTACTAGTCAGGTACATTCTTAGGCGTTTAATATGCGGTGTTGAGTCCATTTCTTTGAGCAAGGAGTAGCTCTTGTCTATTCCATATTTGGCTTAAGGAACTTTATCTGTGCTCATTTCAATCTCTGGTTTTATGCAGCACCCCAACTCACCTTTACCCTTAAGCAAGCATAAGTTGGTTTTCTAAATTTGAGACCCTGTTCTGTTCTGTAATTCAGTTCCTGTGTAGCCAAGTTTCCATTCCGTGTATTACTGATATCTTATGATGTTTCTTTTTCTGTGTGACTTATTTCAGTTAGAATCATCATACCTGAATGCACTCATTGTGCTGTTAAGTGCCTGATGACATAGATTTCATTGCTGAGTGATATTGCTTTGTAAGTGATTACCACAACTTCTTTATCCATTTTTCACTTTCTGCGATGTTGAACTTGTACTGTAAACGAGGTTCTTGTAAACAGAGCCGTTCCAAACTTTGGGGTGGCTGTGTCTTTTTGATTTTAATTTCCCTAAGCTATAGGACCATAAGTGGAAGTGCCCTAGGCTCTGTTGCTTTGTTTTTTAGATGTTTCAGGAAACACCATACACTTCTCCCAAGTGTCTGTTGGCAATTTACATCCCGCCCATCAGCATAACAAGGCTCCCAGTTCTCCATGGCCTGTCCTGCCTTTCTGGATTTTACACTTTTTTCAGATGGCCCTTTTGACCAGGGGCAAGTGAGACTTCATTGTAGTGCAGATTTCCTTTGCAAGCTTGCTTGGTTGGCCAAAAAGGGCGTATGCGTTTTTTCCTGAATATATTCAGGAAAAAACGCATACGCCCTTTTTGGCCAAGTGCATCATTGTGGACGTTCTGCCTCTTTTCCTATGCTTTCAATACAATTCCAGTCTACCTCCTGAAATCGGTTTCCTGCAATTCTGCCCCGCTTTCAAGTCCTCTTGGCAGCCTTACTTCAGTCTATTTTTGGACGATAGCTGTCATTTATAACTCTGCAGGTTTGTGAATTACAGTGCCCCTGAGTTCATTTCTTCAACTCGCTTTCTTGTGACCTGGCCGCAACACCGCAGGATGGCTTCAGGCCCTAATCTTGTTCCGGCCCGGCATGCTGAGCCTTTGGTTAATTCCTCTTCCTGGTGGGAAATGAGAGTTAAATTTGCCCGTCCAGACACCTCCAGCTAGCCTCTCATTGGTTCTCGCTATTCCTGTTCATCTTCCGCAGAAATTGCAAACTGGGCCAAACAGGAGGTTAAAGGGACTGACTCTCCAAGTCGGGAGAGTGTTAGTAAAGCATCTGGAATGTTGCACCCGAGTACCAGGGTAGGAAAACTGAGACATATTTGAACACGTCTCCCGTTCACATGGTTGATCATACTCTGGGTTCCACATGCATGTTTTAGCTGAAGGAAGAATACCTTAAACCTGGAGAGTTGAGACCCGTGGAATGGGTACCGTGCAATATGACTTCAAAGGGTCTTCATTTGCTCACCGAACCTCTCCAATCCTATCACTGCTGCGTTTATGCCCCTGTACACACACTTGATTCTCTTTTGGAGACATAGCAATCCATAGGTTTTAAGATACTTACTAGTCAGGTACATTCTTAGGCGTTTAATATGGGGTTTTGAGTCCATTTCGTTGAGCAAGGAGTAGCTCTTGTGTATTCCATATTTGGCTTAAGGAACTTTATCTGCGCTCATTTCAATCTCTGGTTTTATGCAGCACCCCAACTCACGTTTCCCCTTAAGCAAGCATAAGTTGGTTTTCTAAATTTGAGACCCTGTTCTGTTTTGGAATGCAGTTCCTGTGTAGCCAAGTTTACATTCCGTGTATTACTGATATCTTATGATGTTTCTTTTTCTGTGTGACTTATTTCAGTTAGAATCATCGTACCTGAATCCACTCATTATGCTGCTACGGGCCTGATGACATAGATTTCATTGCTGAGTGATACTGCATTGTACGTATGTACCACAATTTCTTTATCCATTTTTCACTTTCTGTGATATTGAACTTGTACGGTAAACGAGGTTCTTGTAAACGGAGGTGTCCCAAACTTTGGGGTGGCTGTGTCTTTTTGATTTTAATTTCCCTAAGCTATAGGACCATAAGTGGAAGTGCCCTAGGCTCTGTTGCTTTGTTTTTTAGATGTTTCAGGAAACACCATACACTTCTCCTGAGTGTCTGTTGGCAATTTACATCCCGCCCATCAGCATAACAAGGCTCCCAGTTCTCCATGGCCTATCCTGCCTTTCTGGATTTTACACTTTTTTCAGATGGCCCTTTTGACCGGGGGGAAGTGAGACTTCATTGTAGTGCAGATTTCCTTTGCAAGTTTGCTTGGTTGGCCAAAAAGGGCGTATGCGTTTTTTCCTGAATATATTCAGGAAAAAACATACGCCCTTTTTGGCCAAGTGCATCATTGTGGACGTTCTGCCTCTTTTCCTATGCTTTCAATGCAATTCCAGTCTACCTCCTGAAATCGGTTTCCTGTAATTCTGCCCCGCTTTCAAGTCCTCTTGGCAGCCTTACTTCA